>NC_134576.1:44116070-44425275 GCF_050947875.1 Dermacentor variabilis | reverse complement strand
GGATGAGTCTTTGCTCGCTAATTCGCCTCCCGACCTGGCTGATCTCTGCCGAAATGTTCGCGCTCCAATATGTATCGTATGACTCGCACTCGTAACATGAAGCTATACTGCTGTAGTGTGCACTGATATAAAAAGTAGTGCCACCTGTGGTGTTCTGCACTGCGTGAAACAAAATTAAATGTGTAATTAACCTTTCGAACCAAGCTGCTGTATTGTTACAGCACGCGCAAGATTCGCCATGCGCCCACGACAACTTCTGCAGCACGTGCACTCGACACGCGCTCACGTTCGTACAAAAGCGCACGCACTCGTACGTACTTGTGAATGCGTTGATGGTGCGTTCAAAAGTGAAGGTCGGGCCTCTCTCAGTGTATATATGTGACCTCTGAAGCATGCACATTGAGGCACGCTTGCACAAAAGTGGGGTGGTCATTTATACACTTGGCCCCTTCCGGCACATGGGCTGCCACCTCCGAAATTTCGCGGCAGCATACCAATTCACGGTTTGTTTCCATCAGCCGACAACGACCACAAGTGCACCTGCAATGAACATACATCCTATCGTTTCTCGTACCCTTACATATATTGTGCGTACCGAGAAAGCCTCAGAGTCAGGACGACATGGTACAGATCTCGCAAGTAAATATGATGGAAAATCTGCGAAATTGCATAGCTATTCTTGATATAAGTTCTAGCACCCTATCAGCTGTGTGGTGGTGCTCATAAAAAATATTCACGAGAGCAGTTTGCTGACCACGAGCTGTTTTGAGCAAAACAGAGTTCTGAGCGCGACGAGACAAAGGGCGGAAAACCTAGCTTACGTCATATGGGACAACCCGTCTACGTTCACAAATATAGCAAGGCCTATAAAAACATAAGGATCGTATCTTACCAACCAAAGTTGCCGCTCCGCTCAACTTGCTGCTCGTGAACGGCAGTCATGGCATTCTCCTCTTCTTTATCGCTTGCAAGCGAGTAAATTTAAAATGGTTTTCTAGATTTTGGACAGCGCTGTTTTCATCTCTTCCACTGTCGCCATAAAAAAACAAGTCTGCGTCCTCCTACGACTCCGACTCAGAGAAGGACGTACCTTCGGTGATGTCTGATTGGTTGGACACCGCGACATGAACTTCCGATCGCCAGTTGTTTAGCTCCGGTGGCAGAGCAATTGTATGCATGAGCAGATGACGCAGCATAGTTGTACGTAACTATTTCTGTATTCCACGTGACCAAGCCGTGTTGCGCCTCCTCTCCTATGACTCATAGGATAATCCGGTTCCCAGAAACCGAAAGCAATATCGCTCGTATAATAATGCTGTTATTAAGTTATTTATCGAGTATATATGGATCTCACGGTGTCTATCGTGCTTCCTGAAACCGTATGCAACGCTTGAAACAAAGAACGCACGAACGAACATTTTCATGTCTTCACCTCTTTAAAGGCGCATCTTATGCGTCCTCCAATTTTTATGCTACTTCCGTTGAGTATGAAATACTTATTCAATAATACACTTGTAGAATTCCAACAACGTATTTGGATAACTATTAGCACTCTCAGACTCCCCAGGTGTAAGTACGTTACATTTATTTAGTTCGAAGGTATAGTTTTACAGTGGAACTTTGTTTTCGCAGCGATTTGGCCAGTCTTTTTGTAGTACTGTACTTTTTGGTTTGAGGCTGGCCAACTTTTGTCTATTTGCCTATATTTAATACATGCGATCATGCCGCATCGTGTTGATTGTCGTTTATTTGTTGATTATCAAGGTTAGGTAGCGTTGTGGTAAGTGTAATATGTTTTTAAAACTTCTGCGAAACAGTCACATTTCTTGTTTTTATCAATAATAGTGGAACGCCCAGGCTTCTACCTTCGCGCCATTGGCGTTAAGTGCTATTTGAATGACCAGCACATCTGAGGCCTTCTTAGTTTATGTCCTAAATTCTGTTTGTGTAAGTCAATGTTGAGGCCTCAAGACAGGTCGCACTTGCTTTGTTAAAGACTTTTTCCTTTCCCGACTCGATGACTCCTTTTGAAGGTTGCCCCTGGGGATCAGTCAACTGTGTTGCCCCAAAATCTACTACAACTGACGTCACGAGTGAAAGGATGCACTGCCTACGAAATAATGTTTTTTCTGTACATTTGCAACGCTGCTATATCGGCCACTTACCGGCTGTGAGTGCTGCGAGCTGTCGTGTAAGCTACTTCGCGTTATCCCTATGACCTTTATATATGTGCATTGACGTTGTTGAAGTTTTCCGCGCTATATACCGCCAGCCGTTTCATTGTCGGTGAATTCACTCTGTGGGAGCGAAATACGTTTATGGTTTGCCATCATCGTTGTCATGCACGCCTCCATCGCCGGTGCTGTTTGCACGAGCATGACATCAAATAGTTAAAGCGAAGCTGCGAATTCTAATAGAAGTGCTCGAAAGCGTCATATGTGAGTTTTAATTAAGTTATGAAATTGGAAAAAGGGACGTACCTCACGAAGTATAAAATTTGAGACAGTGTCGCGAACGAGGGAAATTCGCATGGAACTTTTAAAGTCTGCGTGCAAGATCTGGGTTAGATGGAAGTCGCTAAACATTCGTTGTTAGCCCGTCTAGAGGCGTAATCTGAAGTGCTTCAAAAGATTTCCCGCTTGCCTAGGTACCAAAAACGTCAGGGATTTCGTAAGTAGATGAAATGGAAACCTCTATGTGTGTGACATGTACGAATCGATAGTTCGAAATGTCGAGAGCAAATATATGTTTTGAAGATATTAGCGTAATATTTCTCTTCCGCGAAATTTCATACCGTAGAAAACGCATGCAGTAGTTTTTCTGTTTTGCCCAGCTTCCTCAGCTACTTAGACGAGAGACGATGTCTTTATTTCGCTGAAGTAGGAAGCATGTTGTGAGTGACAAATGATATTTGTACAATCTCTACTGTATATTTTAAAGCATTTCTAGAGAGCATTCACGAGTATCATGATGCCGTTATCTCCAATGTTTACCAGTCCTAAAATAAGAGTACCATAAAAGTGCGAGTTCCGCTAAAATAGGGGTAGTTTGAAGTGTAATGTGTGGAAACATTTTCATGCTTCTCGCTCAAATAGACGCCTTGGAAATATATATTGAACCCTGGTTTCGGTACCTTCGGGAGCATTACAACAATGGTACTTGGTTTCTGAAACATCGTGGTTGAACTAATCAAGCCACTTTGTTGATGTTTAACGAAATTAATGGGAAGATTATGAGTCAAGTGTATGAAGAGTTCTAAGTCTGCGGTGAATACGGCTTTTACAATAAATTACTAATGCAAGTCCTACGGAGCTATACTAGAGTGTTACATGGACGGCGGAAAATTTAGCAAGTTGCCCTACCGTCGCTACAAATTCCACAAAAATCAAGTACAGTAAACTAAGGGTAACACTATCCCAACCTTGTGTGCGAAAATAAAGGCATGCGGACCAACTAACACATTTGTAAAATTCAATTAGCAAGTGCTTGAACGTTTCCTCTTGCAATATTCTGCTACGTTTCCCGATGTCGTGACAGAAAACTGCGTCACACGAACCTTGTATATTGTATTGAGGGAAACTGAACTGCAATGTGCCCCGAAATTTTCAAATTCCAGGATTCATTTGTAGCGCTAAAATAATTGTCAAACCTTCGCCTTTTTTGGTATTCTCGCGCATGATTAGATTATTCAACCTAGTTTCTCACGTGTCCTCGGTGACCTATAAAAGCTTAAATCTTTCGAACACTCGATTTGCCCAATCACACAGCTCTGGCGGCGGGGGACTACCAAACTTGTCCGTCCCCTATGAGCAACCATTTTTATGTAGACTGGCAGCACACTTGGGTTTGAAAAACAGCTGCAAGGAAACCGCTTATATTTCTACGCTCTGCTAGCAATTATTTATGCTTATTCTTTTTTTATCGGCAACGAGCACCAGAACGGTGAGCAGCACGTCGGAGATACCAGCACATACGGGTGCCACAACCACCACTGCAACATCGCAGGCTTCCCATTTTCCTGCCTATGATCCCGTAGGCAAAGCACATGCGCGATAGTGTGAGGCAACACACGGGATAGTTATAATAGAGTGCAGTAACGTCTGAGGCGTTCGTGCTGCTAACCACGCGGGAAGCCGTGTCCTGGGTTGGGTTGCGAGCGTCGCGGAAATGGTGCGAACAGCAGCAGTACCAAAAGTACGGAGACAAGCGTGGTGACGCACAGGTAACCCAGTGCAGTCACCAAGGCAGTCGTCCGGGCGCCGACCTGTTCAGGCTGCTCTATTTCTTCGTTGACTCGTCGAGAGAGCACTACTTGAGTCGTCGAGCTGCAGGTGGCCACCGTCATGTTGGACGACCCCATGGCGGTCCCGCTGGAAGACGATGCATACATTTTGACAGAGCTGAGCAACCTCTGCTCACTGTTGTCGATGCTTTCCCCAGATACTGGCACAAACCCACTGCGCACGGTTGGACAAGAAATCGGGCGGTAATGGAAAACGGGAATTGAGCATGCGCCAATACACACATCAATGCGCTTATAATTCATTAATGGTTCAAGCAATGTTTCGGAGCGCCGGGGTCTAAACAATAAATAATTTGGCACATATTTTGTTTTCATCAACACTGCTTATTTCACTGCCGCTTTTCTCAAAAGAAAATTTTCGTTTGTGTTACTGTGCCGAGCTGTATGCTTTCGCCGTTTTCCTATTCTCAGCATTGCAGCGCCTGTATATAAATAACCTAGTACGCTGTTAAACGTGAAGGATCACTTAGTTTCTTGGTTCGTGTTTTTTATGTAGCAAAATACTCTTTTTTTCAATGTCTTATCGGATTATTTTTTATAAAAGAGGTTTTACATTTTCACCAAACACCCAGTTATTATTCTATCCTACGCAGTTGCTCACGCAGTTTCACACTGGTCTAACGCATCCAATCTTGCGTTACTTATAAGTATAATGAACTTAGCGGAGGGTTTCCATTCATAAAAATATAGCTGAGAAAAAACAAATCCCGGCGGAATGCACATTTGCTGAAGAATGTATACTTTTACTGGCACAATTATCATTGCTACGTTTTTAAGGAGAATTTAGTATAAATAACTGCAGCCAGCATATCTGTATAGAAGTGTTGCTTGGGAGAGAACATTACCTATATATAACTCACTGTAGGAATCGGAGAGAGCGAAGCTTTGGCAAGCTGGAAAGATTAAACAGCGCATCATAAATTGCGTCGCCGTCCTCTGCCAAGCAATCGAACACAGGAGAGCAATAGTTGAGTGAGACATTTGGCCAGGTTACATGCTATGAAATACGTCGGCAAAATTCGTCACTGCGGTGCGCATAATCTAATCGACATTTCTCTGACGTGCGATAAAACTTACTTTCGCCAGAAATGTCAATTAGTGCGCGTTTGGGTTCGACGACTATTCCATAATGTCCAATTTTCTTCACTTCGGATGAGTAAGACCGCGGCTGTACAGAAATGCGGCCTGCATGCGACTTAATGAAACGTGCGGACCATTTATACACGGAGACTGTCGCTTATTCAGGCTTACAACGTCAGCACAAGCTTCCTCGGAGGCATAAATGCGGAGGCAGTAAAGCCGGGGTGCGTGTGCTTTTTTGAACTGACCTTGTATAGCTACAGCATCGTGCTGTGCCATTTTACAAGCTCGCCTGCACAGTTATACGCTCAGACACTCTTCGGGGGTACTGCTGATGTTGAGTCTCACACAGGCCATACATCACAAAAGAAATACAAAAATTGATGGACGTTGTAGCTCAGCCATTAGGAGTGGGTCGCGGTAACATTCAGAGTACCCTGACTGCTTCTCACGCTTCCCGGAAAGTGCAGCTTATGTTAATGCTTACCGCGAAGCGCTGGTGGCGATGGTCATGCACAAAAGCGAGCTTTCTGATAGAAACGCGGACACAAGCGTGGGCTGATCCCGAAGGTAGGGCACAGGGGCGCCAAAAATACACCCTGTTCTCCGTTCCTTTTCAGTACCCCTACCACCTTCCTTTTTTGCTCGTTCTGAGCTGCGCTACAAGCCTAAAAAGTCACGACATACCAACTCGCCCAAACTGCCACCCTTTTGACCATCGGGAGGTTTTTGTTATTGTTTCGCACTATTGATACATACGTGTGAGAAATTTAACATAACAGGCTGTAGGTGCTTTGTTTCGTGACATTTGTTTCTGGCCCCTCATTAACAAAATTCCGAGGAATAACCTTGTCAAGAATGTAAGACAAGGTATGAGCAACCTTAAGAATAGAATGGCTTGGCAATATAACCCGCACATACGACATGTCATAGAGCAAGGTGTGGCATATACATATACCTAAATATATATGGCCATTTTGCCTCACGGACAACTCTCCCGATGCAAAAGCCGGCACCGACACCGAATTCTCTGCGACAGGGGATCCTTAACGATATCGCGTGAAAACTTCGTGCTGCTAGATATACAGGACGTGCATACAGTAATATTGAGACCTTGGTTCCAGTGGTAGAGAACACTCAGTGGACGCGACCCTTCACAAAGCAAAGTCATTTATCATGAACAGGATACGCTAACCTCGTTTCCAGTCAAAATGGTACTCTTCCGCCGGTATACACTTGGAGACGTCAACTTACGCCGGTTGATTTTGTTGGCACATTGGCAACTTGTGTTCCGTTAGCTGACCTACATCTAGTGGCCTGACTATGTGCCACTTATTGCTGCCATTAATCTGGTGCAACAAGGTTGAAAAGAATTTGTGATCCCGCCGTGGCTGCTTGGTGGCTATGGTGTTTTGGCTACTAATCACGAGGTCGCAGGACCGAATCCCGGCCACGGCGGCCGCGTTTCGATGGGGGCGAAATGCGAATACACCCGGGTACTTAGTTGTAGCTGCACTTTAAATAACTCCAACTGGTCCATATTTCTGGAGTCCCCCCCCCATGGCGTGCCTCATAATGACATCTTGATTTTGGCACGTAAAATCCCATAATTCAACTCAAGCAATCTACGTTCGACTGAAACGAAGAAATGCTGTAGCTGTGCTGAGTGGTAACAAAATATATAGTTGTGATTTTCTCTTGCCGAGAAACTTACTTAGAGAACTTAACCAGACAAGATCAATAAAGTCATAAAAATGTGGTAGATCTGCCGAAGCCGCCACCCTGTGTACCACAAATTTCTCACTGGATTTAGCTGCAGGAACAGCCATATCTAATGCCCGTTGCAAGTTGTATACGACCTTTAATAATAAACGGTATAATGTTTTTACTGAATACATGACACATGTTGTCAGTGCAAAAACTTCAAGGACGCTCTAAGAGCGGAACGCGATAGCACTTAAAGACCCGTGACTTGTCACGCTTCCCGGCAACAGCAGCTTATCAATTTAGCGGGAAAGTGTGGCGCCAAACGCTTTGCACGAAAGCGCAGTTTCTGGCACAAACGCAGCCTCTTTCGTGGGTCCATCCCGGAGGTTAGTGCACAGCCACTCCAAAACAATTACATTATTTTCCGGTTTGGATTGTTGTCTCGCACATTTAGTATTTTAGTCTGAGAAGATTTAACATGGAAGGTATGCGCTGTCGGTGTTTGCTTCCTGATATTTGTTTGGGGCTTATTATTCTCAAAATTCCGAGGAATAACTTTGTCAAGCATCGAAGACAAGGTATGAGGAACCTTAGTGATAGAATGGTGGTGGCAATATAACCCGCATATACCGCACGTCATATAACAAGACGTGGCATATACATATACCTAAATGTATGCGGAAATATTCGCTCACGACATGGGGTTCTAACCGTTGTCGTGTTAAAATGACAGTTCACACAAAAAGAGAACCGAACACAATCTGCAGTTGTTGTGGTGTCTGTGTCCTTGTGTTCTGTCTAATTTGACCGGCGACCATCAATGAGCTGGACGTAACTGAATAGTGTGTCGAGACTCGCGTCTCTTGTCTTGATGTGCATGCAAACGTTACCTCAATGCTCGTACAGTGATATCAAGATTGACTACGGTATGTATTTCGCATGTCATGCCGGACGCGCAAGAAACTGACTATCTTTTGTTTTTCTTACGCTTCTAAGGACACAGATGCCACAATTAGCAAAATAATCTGAACTTAACAGCGGTATTTGTAAATCAATGTCTTATACCGGTGTAAGGAGAAATTTGGGAAGACCGGATCGGGCGAGCTAGAGCGCAGGCATCGAAAACCGTCTTGTGAAATAAGCTTCACTGGTCCGAGATAGAGGGAACCCTAATAGTTCTGTATAAATGAGTTTCGCTGAAATAAAGCGTTCCTTGCACTTGTTTACTCAGAAAATACAGAGCATCATTCAAGCCTGAACGACTGGCACGAGACGGAATGCGCAGGCAGGCGCCTACGCGTGAAAAGTGGGAAAACCTTCGGTCTTCAACTGAATAAGGCGTCATGGCACGTGGAGGGTTGGACTTGAACGAAAGCCAGAATATCGTGTGACGCGTCATCGGCATTATCAAATATGAAGTCGCGACACCTGCGGCTGCTTTGCTTGTGATGGCCGTCACTGCGAAGACACCGACACCAACTATCGTCACAGTTCTCTGGACGCACAACGCGCCCGACAATGCTCCTGAAAGACAGTGTTGGGATACTAGGCCGACGACGACACGACCGACGACCGTGGCTAGTGGCAATGCGACTACAATTCGTGCCGAGTTTGAACGTCCCCGACAATTAAGTCAAACCTGGCCATTGCAACTCTGCCGGTGCAAATGCTATCATCGGCTAAAACATCGCATCGAATCATGAATGCAGCCGTGCTTCTGCATTTCTTTTATTTTTGCTCATAACAAATCTGAAATATGCTTCCGAGTTCCGAAGTATCAGTAATCAGCACGTTAGCACTTGACTACTGCTGATGGCGTTTGCACTCCGCGTAGATCGATGCCGAGTGAACGAGCCCAGCCAAAAAAATCTTTCGAAGGCAATGAATTTTCAGGACTGTGCGCTGCATCGATGTAGCACTCCTGACTTCACGTCGCGTGGAGGACCGTATGCTGTGCGCGGTGAAACATGTGGAACTTCATGTGGGGAGCCGCAGAGCTTTTCGTATGCGATTAATAGTATGGCCTCAGTTGGGCCATGTTGAACGGGCTACCTCTACGCTTTTTCAGCTGCAAAAATAACTTTCGAAAGCGAAATTAACGCACTATAGCCGAGCAGTGGGAATGACATCTCCATCGTGCCATCCATATCAGCTGATAGTGCGCTCTTCGATTCCACATTTGAAAACCACATTTGAAAAGCCAGGTAGTTGCCGCCTTTCATGAATGGCTCGCTAATTTAAAGAAACACCCCTGCGTTACACTTAAGTACATCCCGTTGCTGGATAAGTCTTTTTGCAGCGTCGGTCCTCACTTGCTTGGTGGTGGCAGCGAATTCCTGACTGCACGTACTCGTAAGGCGCGGCAACATTGGGTTGATACGAGACAGACAAGACGCTCACTCCAATGATTGACCGACTATTGTGTGTCACTGAAACCTTTTTATCATACGAGGTCGACAACGACGCAACCAACGAGTGCGAGTTCTACTGCGACAGGTTTTCTCGTCGAAGGCCCCGGCAAAATCAGCGTGCCGACCATCGTTCGACTGAACCCCGCGTGATCAGCCGTCGAACCGACAACACAATAGCGGCAACGTCTTTGCTTATATATAGAATTAGTCGTGCTCAAAATGAGTCAAGAACGCTTACCAAGTTGAAATGCACAAGCTTTAACCCTCTCAAGCCGTGCCCACGAAGTTTGAGCCAATGTCGATCCTGTTCAGCGAAGATTAGCTTGGCGCCGTCGAGTTCGTGCCCTTGCTACCGGCGGACCTGAAGGGAAATGTAAGCAATCAAGTCGAACGAAATTGCTTTCATAGTTCAATTCTGGCCTTAGCGATTTGAAATCAGCTACACTTCACTTCGCAGGGCGCGTACACAATAAGCGATAAACGGCGAGACAGCTTTGTGCCAACGCCTGTACGTCACAGTACCTGTAGGCTGTCGCCAGCATTCGCTACGTATATGGGTGGGCCTGTACGGTCGCGATCAATTTGAAGGTGATCGCTCGAGCGGCGACCGAAACTAGGAGCAGCGCCACGTAAGCTCACCGTCGGTCGAGAGGGAAACATCAGATAGCTCCCCTCTGTCTCTCTTTTGGTGTTCCCTGAAAAGCTGTCACTCCCGTCACCGTTCACGGCATAACCTGCGAATTCATTTCGATTGCGTTGTGAGCTTTTGCACAGATGCGTCATTGTTAGCCAAGGTATGCATGAGGAAGCGACGCACACAGATCATTGCCATGAAAGGGAAACAAACACAGAAATGTGGCGAGTTGGTCTTGGGGGTGATGGTTGCAGCCTCGAAGAGCATAATGGGGGAAGAAGGCAGCGCAATTTTTATCTTCGCAGTTCCGAAATCGGCAGCTATGCTGCTTGGAAGGCCCGCCGGTGGATGCTCGAGCGATCACCTTCAAATTGATCGCGACTGTACGTGTAGCTTTGCTGACACGTATCTCAATTTAGAGATGCACTGTTTGCCTCTGCGTCAAGCGGCAAACAAGAGACGGTGTATTCGGTATACTGCAGCATAAACAACCGCCTCGCTCATTTATACCAACGCCGTGTGAGCGATGGCATCCGCGCGTTTTCGTGAGAGAACATGGCCTATAAATGAGCAATTAGGCGAGCGCAGTTTTCTCTAATAATGCTCTATGTCAAGCTAAAACTGTAAGTATGATGGAGTTAAAGAAGAGTGACAATGAGTTAACAGCCCGTAAAATACGTATCTGGATCACATTTGCCGCTGTTTATGTGGTTTGGCCGCTCATATTGACTCGTCTCATGGTGTAACAACATGGCACATATGCGCAGATATGCATGTTTTGCTACATTTCGACACTATTTCATATTACCTATTGACCTTTTCCACAAAATTTGACGATAACAACGACCTGCGGCTGTAGATGTCGATGTAAACAAGTGCACCGCTTTAATAAGTCTTACGCAGAAGGCTGCGCTAGCAGAATTTTTGAATATGCGAAACGTCTAAACAATGTGTAAAAATAATACGAAAAGTGATGTCCAAGTGCAGAAATCAGTGACAAATTCAAATGCAGCCGTGCCGCCAGACGGAACTCAGCGCGCCTTTATCGGCAGCACTGTTTGCAGAACAGTGCACTCAGGCCTGCTCACACAGTAGTCATTGAGTGCGACATGGCTCCAGGAATGACATGCTGTCCCGAAACGCACAACCGCGAAATCCACGAAACGCACAACCGACGCGTACTCAACGTGGGCGCAGGCACACAAATCAACCGGCGAAAGCTCCGGGATCCTTCCAAACCGTTTTCAATGGCGTGCCGCAGAGGGCAGCACAGGAAAATGAAAGAGGCGGATTATACGAGCCCGCATGCGCAGTTTCCTGAACCCGTACGAACCTCAAGACGCCTATTAACTATAATGGTAGACATTCCGAGCCGTTTCTGACGTTGCTCTATTGCGAAAAAAACGCGAATTATCTTTTGTTATTTTTTTCTTTAATGTAAGAAACCATACTAAATAAGTGGAGACACCCTGCGTACAGCATCCAAGCGTGGTGACGCCTTGTTCTTCAGCTGGTGCTAAGTGCCTGCCACAACTGAAATCGAAGTCGAGCTTTGATATGTAGTACATCGGCATATTTAATTATTTCCTATGTACCGGATCACTTAGAGAGGCATTTTTTTTACTGATGTTTATTGTTTATTGTTATGACATGTACAAAAACGGGCTTACATATTATATACAGCATCAGGAGGTCCCAGAGTGAGAAGCTGCCAGGGGGACCTCCTATCATTAGTGGGTGCATAAGAGTGTTAGAGCAGCAAGTAGAGGGCGAACAAACAAACAAAAGAAAAGAAAAAAAACGCGTTAAAAATACAATTCGTAGGGAACAAGTGCAAATAAATAGAAGACATTTAGATATAAGTAAAAACAGCGTTATACAGTAATATCACAATAAATAATCATAAGCAGGAATATCTAGTAATGTAAAAAAAAAATTTGGCTCTTCTGCATATTACGAACTAAGAAAAATACAAAGTGTTTTACAGAAATATGAAGCCCAACGATACAATAATAGAAGTAATGTAAAGAAAATGTAATAAATATGAAAATGTTTTTATGATAAATGAAAAGATGCTTCTGCTAACAGTATTCTTTTCATATTGTGTTTAAAAAACTGCAATGAAAGAGATGACTTAATATTAACAGGGATGCGATTCCAAAGCGAAATACCATGGAAACGAAGTGTAAATTTATCATAGTTAGATCTGATTTTAGGTAATAGAAGGTTATTGCGTTCTGCAAACCTAGTATTATTTTTGTTCATGAGGTTATGAAAAGGAAGACTGTCTAAGGTTATTTCACGATGAAAGAGACGAAATGTAATGAGTGACAACTTATGATAGAACAGCTGTTGAATGGGTGAAACGTTAAGACGTTGATAGATAGGTAAAGAATGGCACCGGAATGAGCTAAAGGTCATTAATTTTATTGCCTGATTTTGAACACGTTGAAGTGGTTTGAGATGAATGGCATATGTATTACCCCATGAAGATAAACAGTATGATAAATGACTGTTAATATAAGCATGATACAACGATCTAATAATATGAGAGTTGAAGAATGCGCGTGTTTTAATGATAATGCGGATGCCAAATGAAACATTCTTTATTAGCGAGTTCACATGGCTATTGAATTTAAGGTGTTTGTCGAGAGTAATACCCAGAAATTTAACAGTATCAGATGTCGGTATAACATAAGTATTTAACGAGACAGTTATTTGAGAAGAAATCGGTGTTTGTGGATTATGAAATAGGACAAAGGTTGTTTTTAAAGGATTGATTTGAAGCTTATTATCTGTGCACCAGGAATACACATTGTTAAGATCAGTGTTAAGTGTGTCTTGAAGTGCGGTAAGCGATTTCTGTGATGAGTAGATGGTAGTGTCATCAGCATATAACAAACAGTTACAATTGGTAAGTACATTTCGTAGATCATTTATAAATAATAAGAACAACAATGGGCCTAGTATAGAGCCTTGGGGAACGCCGCAATTAATTACTTTAGTAGAAGAGAATTGGCCATTAAGATGCACTACTTGAGGCCTGTTAGACAAGTAGCTACGAATAAGATTTAAAGGTGGGCCAGTAATACCAAAAGATTCGAGCTTATACAGAAGAATAGAATGATCTAGAGTGTCAAAGGCTTTTGTTAGATCGATGAATATGGCTCCTGCAACAAACCCTTCGTCAATAAAGCGTTTAATTTTATCCGTGAAGTTAATTAATGCCAATTCCGTCGAATAATTTTGCCTAAAACCAAATTGGAATGGAGAAAGAAGATTAAATTTATTGAGATAGTGCATTAGACGAGTGCAAATAAGTTTTTCAATGACCTTACTAAAAAACGGCAAAATGCAAATTGGGCGGTAGTTATTAATGTTTTCATGAGAACCCTTCTTGAACACAGGGATTACTTTACCCTGTTTCATCAAATCAGGAAATATGCCTGTGCTAAAAATTTCGTTAACGATATCAGCAAAAACAAATCATATGTCTGCCGCAACCAGTTTTATTCTAGAAGGCTGAATAGAATCTAGGCCAGGTCCAGTAACATTAAGAGAAGAAATTACCTTTAAAACTTCTCCGGAAGAAACCGGTCGAAGAAAAAATGACTGAGGGCAACGTGGGAGATGGCGTAAAACACCAGGCGATAGCGTGTTCTGGCAAGTGGAAAGATGATCGCTAAAAGCATTTAATATGTCAGCCTCGGTTGTGCATTCCTCGTTGTCGTAAATTATCTTTTTAATGCCCGTGTTAGACTCTGTAATATTAAGAAATTCTTTAATAAGCTCCCAATTACGCCTGGTATTCATACTGTTCTGAATTATCCGTCTTTCATAATAGTCCCGTTTTGCGCGTTTAAGGATACCAGAAAGGATATTGCTATATTTCTTAAATTTAGTTCGCAAAGCTGTGTTGAACGGCTGCAGTCTCACCTTTTTGTGAAGATTATTCTTTTTTGTTATAGAGCGCAGCAACGCACTTGTAATCCATGGATTTCTGGGAGACGAGAATCTTTGCTGAAAGGACACATGCGTTGTGCACTCATCGATATAGTTTGTTATGGTTGATAAAAACATCGAGTACGCCCTGTCAGGACAATTCATTCTCCTCAAAAACGCTCTCCCAACAAGTGCCTTGTACCTTCTGTATAAATAACGTTTCATTGAAATAATTTTTGGAATATTGGTGAGACTGCGTACGTTCTGCGACACCCAGAAGGAAGAACTGAGGATAGTGGTCAGTAATGGAATAATCTATTACTCCAGTGGTATAATCAGAAGATTATGAGGAAAATATATGGTCTATCAATGTGCAAGAACCAGAGGTGTCGCACCTGGTTGGAACATCGATTAAGGAAGAGAAACCGTAGCTAAATAAGCAGTTGGTATAATCAGAACATGACTGACAGTTGGGATTAAGTATGTTGATGTTAATGTCACCACAAATGATGATCTTGTTTTCATTGGTTAAGACGCTGAGTATTTCTTCTAGCTGCGAACAAAAGTCCGAATACGACGATGAAGGGGAACGATAAACAGACGCCAGGATTGTATTCCGGTTATTGAGGGACAGGACATTCCGGTCGAACTCCAGCCAGACAGACTCGTAAAACAAATTGCGGAACGAAAGATCATGACGACGAGTGTACGAAATCGACGAATTCACAAAAATGGCAGATCCGCCACTTCGCTGAACCCCACGGTAACTATATTCACTGGTATATCCAGGCAGACCAAATAGATTGCCATCTACTGGTGTTAGCCATGTTTCAGACAGGCATATTAACGAAAAATTGTGGTTAAGTAAAGTAAGGAAGTTCAAAAGGTCATCATGATGTTTGCGCAGACTTCGAATATTGCAGTGAATGAACGAAAATTTGTGCGATTTGTCGTGTAACAATGTTTTCACCTGATCACATGAAAACATGCCTCTATTCATGGTGAGGATTTACTTCGGAAAAATGGGAGTGCAGGCGCACTGATTATGTAAAGATAGCCAGATCGCTTACGGCTGAGATGCGATAAACGTGGCTATTCTCAGTCTTTCTAGCTTTGATTGCGCAGTTTTCAGTCCAGAGGAATCGCCATCCTTTAGTCTTCTTCAATTCCAAAGCTTGCGCGAAAAGCCGCTTGTTCTCTGGCGTGAGGTGATCATTCACAAAAAACGGGGAATCATTGTTTCGCGAAAATCCAATGGCTGATGTGGTGAGCCTAGCCTTTTTAGCTTTACTAATGAATTCAGTCCGCTTCGACCTGGAACAGAATCGTGCGATAATGTTCTTGTCTTTTTTGCGGGGACACGATGAGCAATGTCAATGTCGGAGGGGACGATAGGACAGCCAATCTTTTCACCAATAGTTTGTATTACAGCCAGACAGTTTTCACCTTCCGTGACGGGAATGCCTTTTACTTCAACGTTGTTCAGTCGGGAATACTGCTCTAGAGACATGAGACGTTGAGACAGCTTTGCGTTTTCATCCTTTAACAGCTTATTTTCCTTCAAAATGGTCTCATTCTGTACTTTCACGGATTCATACAGTCCATTAAACATGCTAAGACTTTCTTGCATTGATTTCATTTCGGCATGTAGTGTTGCTATTTCTTTCGCTAGCTCAGCACACGACGGCATCTTCAGACAAACACAACAGACACTTGTGGCAACAAGGCAGCGGCAAAGATGAATTAGGAAATGGACAAATTTGTAGGAGACAAACCTGTACGAAGTATGGGGACGTAATTAGTTGCGTGCTCGCTGCCGCAACCCTTGCTGCCAAGTGACGGGCTGGCTCATGGACACCCCCTTTTGTAGGCGCTCCGGTAGATACGGTCACTCCGTCATATACGATACGGTCACTTCCACACATAATGTAGCATAATTTGGACTCCACGTGTAGGCTTATGAAACATGCGGAGTGTATAAAAACAATGGAATTTTAATAAACAGTTAACTAAAATATTTACGATTGTAAACCTTAATTCAGATTCCAAGGTTTTGTATTTAACCTTTTCAGAGGCAGTGAAGAACTTTCCTGCTGCCCACGACATGCTGCTGACTGGCTGTGTTATGCTCCGTCAAGGATTCCAAGAAAGTAGAGAAAGTTTTTCTCAAATAATCTGCCTATATTTTGAAAGCGTTGCTGGTTTGCTGTAGGTGCCTCGGGTATGTTGCAGATGAGCTGTCAGTGCACATGCGAGTGTCGGTACACAGTGTTTGAGAGTCCACGGTAATGCACGTGCAAGTTGGTGCGCGTTGAAGAATTCCACTCGCGAGCTGCATGCAATTGTCGTGCGGCTTCCCATAAACTCAGGCAAAAACAAAAAAAAAACAATATACAATTGTAACAACAACCGTCTGATTGAAGTACATCGTAGTGGGAAACTCTGGGATAATAATGAGCACTGTTTTTTTTAACTCTCACGTAAACGTAAGTCAAAGAATGTTCTTGCTTCATGCACCCATCAACTTAAGGCCATAGAAGTTGGGAACCAAAGCCGTAGCACGCGCTCAGCAGCGCCACTCTTTAGGTACAGAGGTACCATTACAAGTGTACAGACACTATGGCCATTCATCAAGAAGCAAATTCCATTCACCACTTATTGGACATAAGAGGAGGGCGTATCCCCTTTTGTTCCGGACCAATTTGGCATTGGAGTTTGCACAATACCGCTTAGATACAACCTACATTTTTAGTGTCCTCACGAGTGCAACTTTCCCATGTTGAAAGCTGCCCGGTGCTTGATACATCTTTATAACGGGCTGCATAAAATGTGTCCCACTTTTGACCTAGGAAAAGAGGCAGATGCAACTTATGTCTAGTACTCCACTAAATATGGGGCACTTCGCTCATGTTCATCACATCCGCTATGCTAATGACGTGCAGTAGATCCGCTATGCTATGCCTTCTCACACACAAAAAAAAAATATGAGCGATAAATGGTTCCTGTTGGTCTTTATATCAGTGTAGCATTTTTATTGCCCTTGTTTCGAGAAGTCGGGATGCACTGGAGGGTGCCAGCTGTGCCAAGTAGTGGGGATCAGTGGAGCGCACCGGAGGATGGAAGCTGCACAAGCCTAGAGTAGAGATTCCATCGGTTTTGTAGCAATGCTCTCAGACAGAAAAAGATGTGTTTTTCGAGGCATGTAGTCGCGCGAACAGTGATGCACATTGCCTGAACGTTCAGATTCTTTCATCACTATTGTGCAAAAGTTAAGCGAAATCAGAGGGTTTTACGTGCCAAAACCACTTTCTGATTATGAGGCACGCCGTATTGGGGGACTCCAGAAATTTTCCCCACTTGGGGTTCTTTAACGTGCCCCTAAATGTAAATAGATCGGTGTTTTCACATTTCGCCAGCATCGAAATGAGCTCGGCGGGGCCGGTATGCGACCCTGCGACCTCGTGCTTAGCAGCCCAACACCATGGCCACTAAGCAACCATGGTGGGTCGCTCTTAGGTAATGAAACAGCATACTGTAAGACACCCTAATTGCGAGTATGCTTCAACATTCAACATCTCAACCAGCTCTATATGGGATGCAGTGCACGATCAGATGTACCTACAACATTGCAAAAGTGATATAGCAACGTTATGAAATACTAAAGTAATATTGTGAAAACCTGTAATCATGGTTGGTAAAACGTTATTGAGAGAGAGAGAGAGAAAATGAAGAGGAAAGGCAGGGAGGTTAACCAGATATGAGTCTCCGGTTTGCTACCCTACACTGGGGATGGGGGATAGGGGTCAAAAAGATGACAGAGAGGAAAATGCTAAAAAAAGGAAAAGAAATACGCCCACATGGAGACACACACACAAAAGGCGTTCCAGTTAAAGTCGTTCACACAGGCCGGTAGATCGCAAAAAGCGCAATAGCGCTTGCACAGCCTTCTTCTGTGACGGTAGGTCCTTTCGATGTTGGAGAATTCTTATTTCGGATAGCAAAACATTAGTGAATTGTTTATAGAATGTCATATGCTAATGTTGCTGGGATGTGGTTCACAGAGAACATTAATCTACATCTATGTACAAGGGTGTTTTAGCATTTCGCCACCATCTAAATGCGGCCGCCGTGGCCAGGATCCGATTTAGCGACCTCGTGCTTAGCAGCCCAGCATCTTAGCTGCTAGGCAACCACCGTGGGTAGAGAGCACATTACCCACGTTGTTTAAACGTTGAAAGAGAAACTACTGCAATGCTGCTGCACTGTTTTGGGCCACCAGAGACGGGTATGTGGAATCTGGTTGGATGCTAAACTTATAATGGCCGATGATTTTAAGGTTGAATTAGGTAAATCATTTTTTTCTAGAAGAACGAAGACGCTTTATGCACAGATGGTTAAAGGAAAGGTGCCTATTTTATATCGACTTCGGCGACTAATTGTGATGGCTTATTGATAAGTTTGTCAAGGCTGCGCAATTTTATCACAAGGCAGTGGATACTTCTTTAGGAGATAGACAAGGCCCTAGGGGGATGCTTCGTGCCTTTTCTTGTGAGTCGTGCCCGAACCGTTATACAATAAATATTGCTTTGTATTAGCAACTTAAGCATTGCCAGCAGGAATCTAAGAACGGATATACATTTTTTTTGCCATGAGTGGCAGAAAGCGCTATATCGATTATCCCATTTAACGTGGTAGTGACTTCGCCAAAGCTGTCTTTGTAGCAAAACTCTCTGCACTGATCTGAAATGGAACCACATTTAGTACTCAGAGGGTTTATTACACGCGAATCTCAATGTCTGTTTGTTCTTACCTTCGTACGAATCGGCAGAATTGACAGAAGAGACACAGAGCCTACAAAAACCTGCACCTTGAAATTGAAGGGCATACCTATTATATCTGCCAACTGCGTTTTAAAGGGAATAAATCGAAGGAAATTAAAGTGCATGGCATAGACGCCCTATACGAGAAAGAACGCCAGAGTGGTCGTCAAGGCAACGGAATTTACGAAGCCAAGGAGGTCTAAGTGACTCGAAGTACGTGCACGTTTAGCACATGAATGCTAATTGAGCGAGATGAAAATTTTTAGCTAAGGACACTAGCGAAGATCTAAAATAAGATGACGCGACTATAAAAGTTACTTTATGATGTGGACACTCTAACGACTTCCGCAATGACAAAGCGATAGGGAAAACGAGAATGAAATATACTGCCAAAGTAAGAACAATGCATTTTTCTTTCACAGCAAGCTTGCAAATATAGGCACGTCGCACACATTGAAGAAGCTCACTGGAAACACATGTGGTTCAAGCATTAAATAAAAAAAGATTTGTTGTCACGGAGACTATTATAACGACAACTGTCCTTTAAGTTCACCTGAAGAAACATTCTGTCGACAAACCTAAACCAGCATCACTTACTACCAGAGCACTCATAGCGCAATGGGCATCTTTGGTATCTAAAATGAAACCCGACCCTATTTTCACATACAATTCATCTGAGAAAATATGATACGAGGTGCTTCAGGCTATAACATACATCTATGCGGCATTTAGGCTGTATTGGGTAGTCGTCCATGATAGTGTGGTTCTAACAGAAAATGCAGGGAGCGCCATACTTACTGCACCGAGAGCTATCGTTACAACAATATTATACCTTTGTTCATGACAGAAGTCATATGGCAGTGCAACAGTCTCTATTTAGAGAGCAAAGTGCAAAAGGTTTGTTGGAATTTCTGACTGTCCACCCAAGAACAAACGTCAGACCAGTCAGGTTTAGCGAGGCATTGTGTCAGAACGGTGAACTAAACTCCAGTACGCAATAGAAGCTGCACCTTAATTAAGTGTTTATTTGTAATGAGGAGTTAGTCAATAGACGTTGTGGAAAGCAATTCAAGCATATCAAGCCCCAGCCAACTCAAGAACCCACTTCTGTAGCCAAGCAGCGCCCTAACTGCCTTGTAAATAAATGTCTTCAAAACGTAACTTTCGTATACTGTAAACATTTCCACACAGTCAACTACATAGAGACACTTCTAGTAGGAGTGGGCAATACAGTGTAAAAGGAACCACATACATGTCATAATGGTAGGGGGGTAAGCGCAAGGAAGTCCTTCTGTAACATTTCGCGGTGACATGGTGTATCTCGCTGACAGCCGCCATTTGCGTTTGCCTGCACACTATTATAACAAATTTCACTAATTGTTATCCGACTCGAACGTTAGTTCCACCGTGAGGTTCTCTCAAGTGAAACTGGTGCCGGCGACCTCGTTGGGAGGCCCTTCATCGCTGTAATGTCAAAGCCAAGGTTCTATTACTGCTCATGTGCCAGTAAATTCTATGTCTGGTAGAAGAAAGTGTGTTCAGTGTATTAGGTTGGTCCTCATGCGTTTTATTTTTACTGATTCCTGTTCAAATATGACCTCATTAGGTAGTGGCCTTTCACTGTGGCAGCGTGGCCAGCTGGCCTGCATGCATCGGTGCCTCAGCAGCATATAGGTCACATAAGAACGGTTTCCGTTCTCTGGTAGGTTAGTGCGCGTGCAGCAGTCTACGAATGAAATACCGCTGCATTGTTTAAAGAAATAAGTCCGAAGGCTACCAACCTCATACTCTATTAAATTTCGGCTAATCTTTCTTTTCACAAGCAACTCTGCGGTGGATCACAAGGATAAAACTTGACGGAAAGGGCAGCGACAGAATCCCAGGGCACTGCCTGTTTGTTGCTGCTGCATGGGGCTGCCTTTACTTAAGAGCATTATAACTGAACAAGCTTGTGAACGTTGAGTGGAGCAGGGTTGGTGGCTGGGATTAGTGCGTCGACGCGGCTTAAAGCATCGGCGGGGGTGTTGATTGGGCCACTGACGTACCGGATGCATGTGGTGAAGTCGGACAAGAACAGCTGACGCACATCGCGTACACATACGTAGACTAGTGGTACGCTAGGGTGCAGGCGATGGGCTTGTGGTAGGTGGATATGGCAAACGCATTATGATACCTCTACCATCCATGTGACGTCCGAAGTTGCGTAGGCCAAAATAACAGCTGAGTAGATCTCACGCGAAGACGCTGTATTGTGTTTGATTCGGAATGAGGTGCATCGCGGAAAATGCCAGCGGTTGGCAGTAGTCTGACGATTACAGAGAAACGGTGCCTACAGATGTGCTAGAGGGGTGATACATTTGTAAGAGGGGTGCGCCGGGCATTGCGTGCGCTAAGATGGCGGCGTTAAGCAAAATGTACTTCATGGCAGCCAAAGCCTTATCGGCAGCAGAGACTCAAGCAAGAGTAGCAAGAGCTTCGTTTAACGCGTGTGCGTCGTCAAGTGGCGAGACAACAGTGTCAGTTTCGTATGAAGCGGTGGTAGAAATTCCCCAGACCAAGCAACTGACAGAATTACATAAAGAACGTGGGCCTTGGAATGTCAATTATGACTTGCACCTTTGTTTAAAGGGCTCGTATGGCAGTGGAGTCTACGTGGTGGTCAAGAAAGTCGAAACCCGCCGTGGTTGCTGAGAGGCTATGGTGTTGGGCTGCTAAGCACGACACCATGCCGGCCACGGCGGCAGCATTTCGATGGAGGTGAAATGCGAAAACACCTGTGTACTTAGATTTAGGCGCACGCTGAAGAACCTCAGGTGTTCCGAATTTCCAGAGTCCCCCATTACGGTGTCCCTCCTAATCAAATATTGCTTTTGGCACGTAAAACATAATAATGTTTTCTTTTATTTGTGATCTGGCTTATCGAATCCACTCTTCACTACAGAGATGATGCCGTGTTGAGAGAGGTGTTCGAAGAGCAGGTGAGGCTGAGGCAACAGCTTTTGGAAAAGTTATCTTGTCAACAACAGGTCATCTACGTAGCCGAACGCAAATATAAGGCCGCACGTAGCAGGGTCAGTCAAGTGGCGAAATTACTGCGCAGCGTTGCGTAAGGCAAAGGGCATAAAAACTGATAGTTGGGTAAGTTTGTCACCCGCAAAAATCCTAAAACTCGTGAACTCCAAAAAATTCTTAAAGGGCATCCCTTAACATTCGCAGAATCCGAGAGGTCGCTTTGGTAATGTCCTCATCTGCGACTGGTATTTGATGTTAGGCGCGCACTAAATCGAGCTTCCAGAAGGTATGGGTCCTATTCAAGGCGGTGGTAATCTGTTGAATATTGAGTAGTGGATATAGGCTGTGGATCGTATTGTAATAATGGACGATTTCATATGAAGAGCGTATGCCCAGTCACTGGAAGATGACCGAACGACCACCGCTCAAAATATGCTGGAATTCAGTGCATGCAACTTAGAGTTTGTCACTAGCCAGGTGACTCGGGCGAGGGTACATGGAAGGGCCCATGCTTGTGATGTGTCATAAATCGTGGCGGACAGGCTGCTTCTTTTCGGGCGCTAAGGTCAATTCTGGAAACTGGGGCAGCAAAGCTGCGATATGGTCAACAGCATTTAAGGCACGGAAATTATAGTTGTAGGCAAGGTAATGTTCTTAATAGAAAGAATGTCATAGAATTGAGGAGATGAAGCAGTCGTACGTCTCGTTCTTCGTTCAGACACTGAAGAGATTCTGAGTTAATTCTCTCCTCTAGCTATCCCATACCTTGATCAGAAAATAAACGCTAATACCACAGTTGGATGGTCACCGCAAGGTTAGAATCACGTATAGGTCGGGAACGCCCTCCTACGTGTCAGTCACTCGCGTTAGAAAAAAGCCAGGGGGTCGCTAGTCACTTATGAACATACAGGCTGCAGTTTATATCTTTATCACAGATGATGTCTCTCGCAAACGTACTGTGCTTTGCCTTGAAAATATACCGACCATGTTATATCAAGAGGCCGCGTAGCCATGTTCTGTGATCAGCCAGCACCGATAACAGCGCATCTGACGTTAGCAACAAGGAAGATTTATTTATTTATTTATTTATTTATTTATTTATTTATTTATTTATTTACAGTACCCTTAGAGTAAATATACATTATAGAGGGGAGAGGCTACACAAAGGAGGCAAAATGATATACAGGAAAGGCACAGTATAAGTAAAAATAGAAAATTATACTAGCTCACTAATTTACACAAAAAATAGCAGTCGTAGTTCACCATAGAAATCTCATCATACACTTCGATATACAGGTTGGGAATAATAAATAAATACATGCATAGTTAATTTAAACAAAATAATACTGATACAATAACAAGTCACATGATATATTGAACGCAAGTTTCATGATTTTCATGTAGTTAACTGAAGCGTTCCTAAATTGAACAGGATTACTTATATTGACCATAGATGCTGGCAGACCGTTGCATTCGTTCCATGTTTTAGGTAAAAATGATTGTGAATGTGTGTGTTAGAGCGAGGAACATGTACCTTATGCTTATGATCTCTACGTGAGAAGATGAATGGTGCTGGGTTAATCCATGCCGACCGAAGCGCAGCGTTCTGGTTGTAAATCTTACGAAATAAGCATAGGCGTGATTGTTTCCTTCGGGTTAATAGCGAAGGTAGGTTCAGAGTAGTTTTCATTTGTGTTACGCCTGCTGTACGATGGTAATCAGCTAGTATAAACCGAGCGGAGCGATTCTGAACACTTTCAAGGCAGTTAATTGAGGTGGCATGATGTGGGTGATAGTACTGATGATGCATATTCCAACTGTGGACGGACATATGTCGCGTATAACAAATGTTTGAGTGATAATGGTGCGAGCGAGAAGTTTCTATGAAGATATTCAAACGTGCGATTAGCTTTGCTCGTTATAAAGTCGATATGGTACTTCCAGGATAAGTTATAGGTTATATGGACGCCCAGATATTAGTAATTTCTTACGCTCTCTAAAGGAATGTTATTAAGTAAATAGGCGGGACAAGCCTTATTAGTACGGGATATTCGCATAGATTTACATTTCTTGACGCTAAGCTGCATGTGCCATTTTATAGTTCAGTTATGCACTGTGTTTAAATCGTCCCGAAGAAATGAAATTTTAGTGTCATAAGTAATTTTACGATTTACTACGCAGTCATCTGCAAAAACACAAATTTGAGACGAAATGTTATCAGGTAGATCGTTACTGTAGATTAAAAACAACAGCGGCCCAAGCACAGGCCCTTGTGGAACACCTGATTTAACTGGGGTTATAGTTGAATTAACTTCATTAGCGCTTACAAATTGCATGCGGTGTGTTAGAAATGCTTTTATCCAATTAAGTACATTAGTATCAATGTTTAGTGCGCTGAGTTTAGATAGCAGTAATGTGTGGTGTACATTGTCAATAGCTTTAGCGAAATCAAGAAACATACAGTCCGTAAGAAATCCTGCGTCCAAGTTGGAATGCAAGTCGTTAGTAAAGCAAAGAAGCTGGGTATCGCAGGAGAATGTTTTACGAAAACCATGTTGGTTAGATGTAAAGAAGTTGTTAGATTCAAGGTGATTGATTACCTGAGAATAAATTACGCGCTCCATTATTTTACAGGGCACTGAAGTCAAACTAATGGGCCTATAATTAGAAGGGTTATGCGTATCACCAGATTTATGAATTGGAACGATCTTAGTCATTTTCCAATCTAAAGGCAATGTGCCGTTGTGAAGCGACTGAGAAAAAAGTAATTCTAAAACTGTCGAGCAATACTCACTAGTATTGTGTAAAAATTTAATGTTAATTCTATCAACACCACATGAATATTTCAATTCTAATTTATTTATAATCGATTGTTGACTCTGTTAAGGCACTTGTTGTCCATTTTCATAAAAACATGTCCTGGGATCTGCACATGACGTTACTACCCGTATTGCAAAGTTTGTTGGTATTTTAGCAAAGTTTCGATTCTTTTTACCACAAGAGGTTAAACTAAAAATTTACAATGCTCTGTTCCTTCCTCATCTTAATTACTGTATCGTTGTCTGGGGGAAAACCACAACAACGAACTTAAATCGCATATCCGTACTCCAAAAGAAAGCTCTTCGACATATAGCTAATGCAGATTACCACGCTCATACTAAACCACTTTTTCATCGTTTTAATTTAGTGTCTACTCACAATGTTTGCTCGTATCATCTGGCGATAAGATATAAACAAAGCATCAACAATCCTGGAAATTTATTAGCTTCCCTTGCAGACCTGACAATTCGAACGCCGATACATGACACTCGTAGCACGGAACCCTGGCAAATACCATTTTCGAGAACATCCTATGGGGAGCAAATGCTTCGCTGTTCTCTTCCTATGCTAATAAATTACCTACAGAAACAGACATTAACGATAAAAAATAGTAATAGAACAAGACTCCGCAACTTTTTTGTACATGTCCAATAACAACTTTATAACAAAATGTAAAATTCATTTATATGTTGATAAGATTGTTTTCTTCTCATTTGTACGCCTGTGCTATTGTAAACTAGTTATTATCTTGTTATGTATAATTGATTCTACTGTTTATCTGTCGACTTGTCACCTTCGCTGTGCCTTGTAAAAGGGGGCCCGAACCCCCGTCAAGTGGACTAGCTTCTACGTTTTGTTCGGGCCTCCTTCCAAAGTTCTCTGGAAAAATGAACATGATTTTGATTTTGACTATTAAATGCTATGGGATCCATGTGGGGGTATCTTTTAGGCCGTATTTGGGGAGGAGGAGTAATATGGCGAAGGCGGCGAAAAGGCCTGTACGAACGTGTCGTTTAGCACGTCAGCGCATGCGTGGTCGGCAATTGCTTTCCCAGTTAGTGAAGTTAGAGTAACCTTTCTACTTCCATCTCCTTTCATAGAGCTCCAGAATGCCTTACTGTTAGTTTTCAGTAGCTTGGGAAGGGTAACGTTGTAGTAGGAAAATTTTGCAGACCGTAAATTTGAAAAGTACGTGGCCACGGAAACGTCAGTCACCGCCGAATTTCCACATTACCGGGCTCCTGTGTGGACGAGCAACGGCCTTCTCGGCAAAGTCACGAAGGCGAAATAGATTGATGCCACGACTACTTGTTGCCGTTAGCGGTTGGCCAGTGGGTTGTTTGCCACGAGCACAGAAGTAGGGAATGGCGTGAGGCGACACCGAAGCGACGGTGAGAGAACCACATGCTTGACGTGTTACAGTGCTCGAATGCTGAGGATGCGGTGCCGCGGCAGCATTGGGAATTGCGTAAAAAACCAGAATGCTAGGATACACTGTCTCGGGAAAAAGTCGTCGAAATAGAGTCCTCAATCCGTGCGCAGAGGTGGTCGATGGCCGATGCAGGTTGCGAAGCGGCGTCCTTGTTCACCAGTGTCAGTGGACCACCGGAAAATGTCCGAGTCCATGCGGCGATAGCAAAGTCAGTAACAGAAGGCGAAGGCTTAATCCCCTTTTCAGCTAGGGCAGCAACGTTGGTAAGGCTCGTAGTGATGGCAGCGGCAAGGACCATCCGAACGTTGGCTGGTAAACGTTGCAGAAAATATTTTGAAACAGCGGGTCATTCGAAAGCATAGGAACCCAGAAGATGTTTAACGCGAATTAGGAGCTGGCTGAGTTGACGATCGCCAAGCGGTTCGGTATACAGTTTTTTCGGGAGCTGGAAGCACTTCGACGACACCATTCAGTATCAAAAAAATTCCTTGAGCCGGTCATAAGGAGGAGCCGGCCAGTCAGCGCCGAACGAAGGGAATGATATCGTCCACTTCTTTAGCGATACTTGGCGAAAATGTAGATATAATGATGGAATATTTGATAGTCTACGAAGTAATCTGAGAAAGCTTAAAATAAGCTTCCATCTTTAGAATTCACGTAGCAGAGTTCTTCTCCCAAAATGACGGTAGGCGGTGAACGACAGCCACCTCTTGACCAGGTGCTGAGGTGGCAGACGGGTGATGCTTTGTGTCAGTCATGGCTCCACTGTACCTACCGTGCCTGCGCGTGAAGGCCTGCCGCCAATTGAGGAGTATAAGCAAGGCACTGCACGGTAAGTCCAGCCACTAAGCAAGTACTAAGTCGCTGCCTCTTTTTCGCTGTTGCGCGGGGATGCTTTAAGCCAAGGAGCGCTCGGCTCACACGTTGCACGAGCTAAACATGGGTTGTGGCCGCTGGGGTGCCGCTAGACTGAAAACACAAGAATTCCAGATGTGGCTGTAAATAGCTTTAATTTTGCGGCCTTCTGCAGATACTTTCCAACCTCCAGATCACGGTCATATTAGCAAAAAACGTCAATTTTGTTCTAAGGCGAAGCACTTATTCTTATGACAAGGTTCATAACAAGCACTGCAACTAATAACAAGGTTGCTCACGTGGGATGTCTAACATACGCGATGGCGACACAGCACTATTCCGTACCCAAGACAGCTGAAGCAGTGCATCAGCGACAAATGTCCTGGCAAATACTAGGAGTGGCGCAGGGCAGACGCGGTGAAAAACGCTGCCACAAAGGCTACAGGCGCCGTGCCACAGTGGCACTCAAGACGAGACCTGTGGAAAACAGTGGGCGTTTTTCAGCAACTGAAGAACGGAATAGATTTGGATTATTTAGTTTTTTGTTTGTTATCTATTATGTTGAGACCAGTGCACACAACTTATTGTGGTGTGTGAACCCAGCTCCCTGGCAGGAGGGCTAACGCCTGTGCGCCCAAAGCTCATGCAAACCGTGAAAGCAATAACGCGACCTTCCAGCAGGAGCGATTGAGCAGAGCGGAATAGGACGTCCACTTGACTTCGCGGGTCACATCGTTCACAGGCAACGCACAACGTCAAATTACAATTCACGCAGGTGCATCATGAGAGACGTATACGCAAGGACACCACAATAAAGGTGGTGATGTGTGATGCTTCTTGAAGGAAGAATGGTGTTGACACGTCTATGCACAGAGAAGTACATTGCATCAAGCAGAACTTCTGATTCTGTAATTGTTTTCTTATTTCGGCACATGGCCATTCTGGAGGGTTGGCTCGGAACAGGCGTGCCTTAAGTGGCACATTACGAACAGCGAAATAACAAAAATAAAGGATTCGTGAACTATTCATTCACGATCCCATTAACAAATCGGTTTGCTGTAAAATACCTGTGAGCTGACAATAAATGTCCAGATTTATGTAGTATAAATAGTGAGACGTGGCGATTCTGGGGGGTTGCTCAAGAGCGGGCAAACACCTAGTGGCAAATACATTGTGGCTAAGTCGAAATAATAAGGCAAATCTTAGAATCCGAAATATATTTTTCACCATATCAATGATAGATGGGTATACGTCAGTGATACCATTCAGCCGACATTCTATATTTAGGTTTTACTGAGGAAGTAAGCAGAAGAGAACTGCGTCTGCTTAGTAAGCACACAAGGGATGTCGAGCTAGCTCTCTAGTAGTTTCAGAAAACATCCGTGCACATATACGTTATGTTGCATCCAAGTGAGTGAGTGAGTGAAGAAACTTTGTTGTGAATGCCTGCAGAACGGTTAGCCTTTCCCTGTTAGGGAGCCATTACCGTGACGCGGCCATGACGTCTTCGTGGCGTGTGGCGCCTCTACTTCTGCCGCGGCCGCACTATTCCCTTTGGTCGACCGCGCCTTCCCCTCTTTTGGAGTGGCAGCCTCCTTCCGGTTTCGCTCGGTCGTTGCCTTTCGAGAGCCGTCGAGATCTGCTGGACGGCCTGGGTTTCGACATCCTGGTCATAGCACCTTGTTGCGGCCTCGAGCCGCGGCGGGATCGTTGTTATCGTTGCAGCTTCGTGCAGATTCTTAGCACAGTCACAAAGGATGTGAGCAGCAGTGGCTTTTTCCTTTCAGCACGCCACCAACACAGATCACTTTCATAAACACTTGGACACACGTGCCTCATCAGCACCGAGGTCAATAACGATCCCGTTTGAAGTTGTCGATATAAAACCGCCTACTTACGAGTCAAGCCCAGATGAGGTGGTGGCATAGTCCTTCGCTCTAGACGGTACCACAAAACAGTTTCGTTGTAGGAGGTCATTCTGTCCTTGGTTTCCCACCACAACGACGGGTCGGCCGTAGTAGCAGCAGCACGGTTGGTTAGTCCTCGCGCTGCCGCTTTCGCCGTCTCGTTGTGGTTTGCGCTGCCGCGATCCGACACATCACTGCCCATGTGGGCCGGAAAACACTTTATCACTACACACCGACTTTCACTCGCGAGATCAACCACACGCAACACACGCGCAGCTTCACCACACACCCTTGCTCTGGCGTAATTTTTCACTGCCGTCCTACAATCACAGAGCGCAGTCGTGCACTCTGGGTCGGCGATGGCCAGGGCAACGGCCACCTCCTCGGCTTGATACGCCCCTCGAGTTCGCACACTCGCCGCTGTTCTCGTTGCACCCGTCGATGCCCCGACGACTGCAGTGGCGAATGCCTTTCTGTCATGTGGATACTCTGCCACGTCCACAAACACGGCACCCCTGTCTTTGGCATGGAGATCGATGAGCGCCTTCGCCCTCGCCTCCCGCCGCTCTTTGTGGAACTCAGGGTTCATGTTTCTTGGCGCCGGACATACCCGTAGCCATCTACTAATTGCGTCCGGTACAGGCACCTCTGTATGTTCGGGTCCCCTTTCCTTTGGTCCCAGGCCTAGGTCACGCAGCACTTGTCTGCCCATCCTTGTGTCCGATAGCCGCGCGAGCTGGGCGGTCCTCTGCGCCTCGGCGATTTCCTCCAGGGTGTTATGCACTCCCAGCGCCAGGAACTTGTCGGTGCTTGTGCAGTCGAGAAGTCCGAGTGCAGCCTTGTACGCTTTGCGTATGAGCGCATTGATCTTATTTCGTTCGCACTGCCTCCAGTTGTGGAAAGCAGCAACGTATGTAATGTGGCTTATAGCGAAGGATTCCACTAGCCGGGTGAGGCTTTCTTCCTTCATGCCTGCTGTTCTGTGTGACACCCTCTTAATGAGGCGGATGGCCGTGGTGACTTTGGCCGCCAGACGGATGACCGTCTCGCCGCTGACTCGTTTGCGCTCAATCAGCATCCCCAGCACTCGGATCTTCTCGACAACCGGGATTATGTGACCACCGCTCGTCTTAATCTTTATTGTGTCTTGCTCTCTCACAGGTTCGTTGCCTTTCGTCTTCCTAGCGGCCCTTTTCGGGGGAATCACTAACAGCTCAGACTTGCTTGGGGAGCAGACGAGCCCAGACCCATCCAGCTGCTCCTCGATAGCGTCAACCGCCTCTTGTAATGTATTCTCGATGTGTCTGTCGCTTTCTCCTGGGACCCAGAGCGCTATGTCATCGGCATAGATGGTGTGTCGGACCCGCGCGACTCGTGAGAGGAGCTCGGCCACCCCTATCATTATAAGGTTGAAAAGTAATGGCGAGATGACTGAACCCTGGGGGGCCCCGACACTGCCGAGCTTCTTCTTTTGGAGCCGCAGGTCAGCGGCGATGATTTTGGTAGTCCGCTCCGTCAAAAAATCCTTGATGTACGCATATGTTCTCTTGCACATGTTTAGCCGTGACACCTGGGCCAGAATCGCAGAGTGTCCCACTTTGTCAAAAGCACTCTGCAGGTCCAAAGGCAAGATGGCTCGCTTGGCTTTCGTGTTGGTAGTGTCATCGAGGATTTCATTTTTCAGTTGTATCATGACGTCCTGAGTTCCGAGCTTGTTTCGGAACCCGATGACGTTGTTTGGGTAGAGCCCCGAATCTTCCAGGTACCTTTGCCACCTATTCATGAGTACATGCTCCAACGCTTTGCCCACACAGGACGTAAGCGAGATCGGCCGGAGGTTCTCAATGTTAACTGGCCTGCCCGGCTTGGGACTCAAGATGGTCTTGACTGCTTTCCACTGCCGGGGTAATGACCCGGCTCGCCAGCAAGTGTTGAAGTATGCCGTGAGGTTCTCGATGGCCGCTTCGTTAAGATTCTTTAGCGCTCTGTTCGTAACGCGGTCGGGACCCGCGGCGGTGTTGCTGTTGAGATCGTGCAGGGCAACCCTTACTTCCCATACTTCAATGTCTCGATCTAGCCACTCGTTTCCTTCGCCTAGGTAGTCCGGGTGCGTCCGTGTGGGAGTGACCGGGAGTTTCTTCATTTCGTCTTCCCCGTGCTCAGTCAGCGCCCCGTGGATGATCTTGGTACGGTTGTGGTGCTGGTGAGATTTTATCGTGGTCGCATCCAAAAGATGCCTCAGCATACTCCACGTCTTGCTGCAGTGCATCTGGCCATCCGCTGCGTTACAAACCTCATTCTATTGCTGAGTGCATAGCACTCGGCTGTGGGACTTTATCTCGCGGTTGAGTTCGGCGACCTTCTTGCGTAGCTTTCTGTTTGTCCTCTGCGTCTTCCACCTTGACAGAATGGACTACTTGGCTGCGATGAGGTGGGCGAGGCGGCTGTTGACCCTGTGGACACGCTCGTCCATCTCGACTTCCTTGGTGGCCTTTTCTACCTTGTTTAGAATCTCGGTGGACCACTCCTCATTGTCCGTAATTTCGGTCTCCCCCTCGGGTAACAATCCTCGAAACGCGTCCCAGTCAGTAAATCTATGTTTGCGAAAGCTTTTTCGTACTTCGTCGTTACCACCGAGCGGGACAGCGACCTCTACAATGTAATGCAATGATCACTTCCCACTTCGTGGCCCGTGTTTCGCCATTCACAGTCCGCCATACCACCGCCGTTACTCCTGAGGAAAGTGAGATCGGGCGTTGTGTCTCGGGTGATCGAGTTGCCGATTCTTGTAGGGTATGCTGGGTCGGTGATTAGATTTAGTCCCAAGTCGGTAGCATCTTGCATTAAGTCCCTGCCCTTTGCCAATGTTTTTGGGGTAACCCCAGGCTTGATTCGGCGTGCTAATGTCCCCGCAGATTACCAGCCTGTTGTCGGGCCCCGCGACGTTGCACGCTTTGTGTAACAGTGCTTTGAATTTTGCTTTCCGTGTGACGGGCTACTGTGCACGTTTACCACAAAAGTGCTTTCCGTCTGCTTTTTCCCGGTAACCACCTCTACCATGGTGTGCTCGATTGGGCTTTTGCTCAATAACTCGTGCTCGACGTACGCGATCCCTTTTCTCACCATGGTGCAAACTCCCCCGCTGTTACTGCCGGCCGCGGTCCGGAGGGTTGGTGGGCTGGCGTGAGACCGGTAACCTGAGAGCTATACTTCCTCAATGAGGGTCTCCTGCAACATTATAATATCTGGCTTTCTTGATACTTGTTCTAAGTGTTGCTGAAAGACAGCCTTTTTCCCAGCAAAACAGTTGCAATTCCAATGCCAGACCAGGAGGCCTTTCACTGATGTTGTGGTTGCGGTGGTTGATGTCCTATCCATGTTTGCTGAAAGTTAGCCATTTGCGTCGCCAAATTCTGTACTGTCTTAGTTAATTGCTGGCACGTCTGTTCAATTCCTATGAAACGGTCAGTGATTGTCTTGGTGAATGTCGTGCGAATATACTCTTCAAAGTGGTTGAACCTGTCTTCAAGGTTGTCTACCCTATCACTGAGTCTCCGCTCTTTAAGATTTCCAATTGCTCTTCTCTTCGGTGCCGGACCCGCCGAGGCCGTGTTCTCTGTCCTCGAGTTCACCGTTACTTCTGGTTCATCCTCGGTATTGCTATCTGGTGTGGTTGTGGCAATAAATGCTGTGCCCGCTGCTGCTGTAGCTGGACCGTCATCATTCTCTTGATCTCTGCCATTTCCTTACTGATCTTATTGACTGTCGCCTCTAGTTCAGTGTTCTTCTGCCGCAACGCCTCGTTTGCTTCTCTTAGCGCCTGCATTCGCTCACTTTCGTCTTTAAATTTCCCTCCACCACTTCGAAATGGCGGTGACTGCTGCTGCTGTTGCTGCTGCTCTTTCTTGGCTACCCCGACTTTACTACGTCTGCCCAGGCTACTCTGTCTTTGGATTTGAATCGGCAGTGGCGGCTCATGCTTCTGTTTCGACTTTCGCTGTTGTTCCCGCACGAGCGTGACTCATGGCGACCAGCTGTGCCGCTCGCTCCTGCTGACGTCATCAACGGGGGAAACTCTCCGGATGGTAGTTGTTGCTGTACGCGCTGTTCCGCCAGTTTTGTATTTGTGCTTGCATTCTTTATCGGCCGTTGGGTGTTGTCCCCGACGTAGTTTGCATTTAGGGTTACACTTGCGGCCCCATTGGTCCCACAATCGAAGCAAACTTTCATATAGGGGTTAGGACAAACTTCTCTTCTGTGGCCTATTTTGCCGCACTGTTTGCAGACATCGAACTGCTTGCGGTACAGACTGCACCTCGTTAACACAGGGCTAGAACGTACATAATTTGGAACCTTTTGGCCTTCAAAAACTACAATTACGGTAGTCGTATTGCCAATTGTTTGCGCCCCTCTTGCTAATGGATTTCTTGAGTTAACAACGTTCCGGTCAATCTGCGCCGGAGTATCATCAATGAGAATACCTTGAATGATCCCCTTGACTGTGCCATATGGTGTGGTTTGGTACGCGCCTACCTCGTGCATCTTGTCCCCGATGCGGATGGCTTGAATCTTGGCATAGGCCAAGCACGCCCCTTATCGCGGGTACTCACCACCATGATATTCTGGTGTAGGTTGGGGCAGAAGGTATCCGCCGCACCGTCTTCTCTCGAAACCCTCGCCGCCACCATGATGGCCGAGGCAACTATCCCAGTCTGCGTTCTTGCGATGTTTAGGCCTCCCCGCAGCCTCACGATCACTTTGGTGTCCTCTCTCAGCAGCACGTCTGGCATTCTCGCTGCCCTTGTTGTCGTTGCGATCACTTTCCTGTTGACGTGGTCTCTTGTTTTAGGCCTCCACTGGCGAACGGCGGAACCCTCGCTCGCCGGGGCTGTTATACGGTGGCCCACTTGCCACCAGCCGATCCCAGTGTGGAAATCTTCTGGAGATATCTTCCCCTTGCACCTCGACGCACATCTGGCCGGAGCCAGGGCTCGATGTCGTCGGAGACGTGGCCGTCTCCATCTCGGACGCCATGTCGTATAGTTCCACGCCGGGGTCAGGCCCAATCCCGGCGGCCACGAAGCAAGCCTAGGCTTAGCTCACCACCGGACCGACGCCGGCGAACAAGTTCCGGAAAACGGCGAAATACTCGCCTTACGTTGAAAGTTGGGTATCGGGCGATTCCTAGAGCCCTCACAAGTACACTGGTAACAACGAAACTGCTATTTGAGTCAAAAGACACTGTCAAATCGGTCATCGAAGACGGAGCCAGTGCCAGCGTTCAACTAGAGAATCACGTCGTCGTCGTCAATTTCTTTTTGCATCCAAGTGCAAAAAGAAATTGACTCACTATGTCGGCCCTGCCAAGGTGAATGTCCAGCGAAGCTGTTGAAAACCACCACTGCAACTGCTGGGGGTTATGCAATGCTTTATTCCTTTAGAGTAATGGTAGTAATGATAACTTATAGTAATGTTAGTAATGGGAGTACTGGTAGTTTTGACAGCACGCCGGGGCCCATAGTGCTGCAAAAAGGTTGAAATGAGTTGCTAGTCTGGGTCTTTCATATACGAAAGCCAAGGGACGCCATTCCCCACGTGGCATACTGCCATGGGCGCGGCAGCTTGCGGAACTGTAATCTATACCGGGAAACATACGCAGGGAGCGCTGGTGCTTTGCTTTGTTATATGGGAGCATCTTATCAACATTTATTGGTTAGGGCGCTTGTTTTGTGCTTGTTCTCTTCTGTATGTTGTTTCGGTGATTCCAAAGAATCTATGCACTGCTCGCTTCACTTTGCTGTGTGCTTCAAGGCTCTGCCTTACGGGCGCACGAGCCACTGCTCTTGCATGCATTGTCGCCGGGATCAACCCACAAGTTTTCTTAACGGACGCGGACACGGAAAATGCCGACCGCCGAGAGGCTAACAGCTGCGCTGTAAAAGAGGCGTGAAGATCTGGAAGAAGAGGAGAAGGCGACAGCACGACAGCCATTCCAGCTGTTCGCAGCTGACTTCAAGGCCTATAAAAACCTCCTCTCACTGCTCTTAGCAATACATATATAATCTCTTATGAGTGAATATTTTATGTCCACTGCAGGATGAAGGCCTCTCCCAGCGATCTCTACTTACCCCTGCCTTGCGCAAGACCATTCCATTGTGCCTCCAAATGTCCGAACTACATCGCCCCTCCTAATGTTCTTCCATTCTCGCCTGTGCTTCCCTTCCCTTGGAAACCATTCTGTAACTCTAATGGTCCTCAAAAATCTACACTACGCAATAAATTGCCAGCCCAGCTCCATTTTTTTAAATGTCAACAGATTATCGGCTGTCCTTACGAGTCTGCGACTAACACCGCTCTGTTTTTGTCTCATTGTTATGCATATAATTTATTGTTATTTTATTTATTTAAAGATGTCCTTACAGGCCTCGTATGAGGCATTAGGTAAGGGGGGCGTTACAGTAGTATTAAAATAGTATATAGGGCATGTAACAAAACATAATAGGCATACATTATTAATAGACAGTGGAAAAATGTATACACATCCTATACAAGCATTAAATCTGTGTACAAAATAACAGGATCCGTAATGTACATATTAGAAAAGGAGAAAGGATACAGTTCCTTCAATAAAGAATGAAAAAAATGTAGCCACTCAAGTACGAATACTAAACAATACTAAAAACAAGAATAATAATCGAAATGATGAGCTCTTAAACAAGAGAGCACATAACTGAAAAAAGAAGTAAAAGCGTCGTGCAGTTTATTGAAGTTAGGCGATGGAATGTGAAATGATGAGCTGGCGGAATTTATCGGGATTAGGTTCGGACAAGATGAAATCAGAAAGAGAGTTCCACAATCGAATGGCACGAGGAAGCGGCGATCAATTGAATGCATGTGTGTTCCCTAGATGCGTGTGAAGCTGATGTGATTAAATAGTCTGCGAGATGTGAAAGGTGCGACTTGAAGCCGTAAAGAATATTTCCTATCCGCATGAACGTACTTGTGAAATAATGATCTGAGTGGAAAAATCACGTCGAGTACTTAGTGGCTGAAGTGAAATATCCAGTTTTATTTGTGAGATGCTTGAATTGCAGGTGTAGTTAGGTGAGATAAACCTGGCGGCCCTATTTTGAATGGATTCTCATAAGCTGGTTAGGTTGTTATGATGGGATGACTAGATTAGAGAGGCAAATTCGAGCTGTGGCCGAACAAACGTCTGAGAAGCTAGCTTACGGATGTTAGAGGGCGAATTACGTAGGTTTCGGCGTAAGTACCCCAGTGATTTCGGAGCATTAGCACATATAGTAGTAATGTGATGTGTCCAGGAAAGGCTTGGTACGAGATTAGTGCCTATGTATTTATAAGAAGTAGCTCTAGAAATTGGCTTATTATTTACGTTATATTGGAAATAAGAGAGTGAGCGGTTACGAGTGAAGGACATTACTTTGCATTAAGACGAATTAAGGGTCATTAACCAAATGTTACACCAATCCAAAATAAAATGAAGGTCGTTTTGAACAATGAAGTGGACATCGGGGATGGTTATAGGGCGGTAAATAATGCAGTAGTCTGCAAATATTCGCACTCGCGATGCTAAGTTATTAGGAAGATCGTTAATGTATATTAAGAATAGTAGCGGCCGAAGAACGCTACCTTGTGGAACGCCGGAAGTGACATAGGAAAGGGCCGAAGAAAGATTGTTAATGATTGTAAATTGTCGGCGATTAGAAAGAAAGTTCTGGAGCCAAGTTACTGTCAGTGAATCCAATCTTAGTGCGGCAAACATTGAAATTAGGCGGCAATAGGATACGCGATCAAACGGCTTCGAAAAATCATGGAATATGCTATAAATCTGTACATTAGGGTCCATGTCTAAATGCAGGTCAGTTTTGAATTGTAAAAGCTGTGTCTTACATGACAAACCCTTCCTGAACCCGTGCTGATTAGTGAAAAACAAAGTTGTATGATTCCAGATTGTTGTATATGTGAGAAGCAATTATATGCTCGAGCGTTTTACAACAAATACACCTGAGCGAAATTGGCTGGTAGTTATCTAATGAGTCACTGCCTCCGTTTTTGAATATGGGAACTACTTTCGTAGTCTTCCAATCTCACGGGAGCGCTCCTGAAGTTAGTGACTGTCTCAGACTGTGATGTAGTATTATGGTAGAAGTCATGAGGCGTTCTTTAGTATTTTGGAATTAATGTCATGGATGCCACGAGAATTAGATAACTTATGATTGTTTATAAGAGATGCAATGCCGTCGATAGTAATGTCGATGGGCGTCATGTACTGATAGTCCAAATCGGGAACATAGGTAGTCTGGAGTGATCTTCAATAATAAATACAGATGAAAAACATGTGTTGAAGCATGAAGTGCACTCATTGTCTCTGGAAGGGGCACGTGGTCGCTATCATGTAAAAAAATGTGATTAGTGTTGAGATTCGGAGAGATAATCTGCCTGGACTGTTTAGGGCTCGATTTGAGAAGAGATGGAAGGTAATGTGAAAAATACTTATCTTTAGCAGTGAATAAAGCGGAGTTGTATTTTTTTAAACACTGATTGTATATTTCCCAAGCCAATGGGGTGTCTAATCGTTTAGCGCTACTGCAGAAGCGGTTCTTCTTGTTTCGAGGACACCGAAGGAAACAGGTGAACCATGGGTCCAAATTATGTTCAAATATTGCGATTACTGGGATGTACTGATTTACTAATGAGTGTAATTTGTCTCAAAATAGTATCCAGTTTTCCTCGATCGTTCTCCTATAAAAGTAAGAGAGAAATGCATTGTTGAAAAAAATCTAGATCAGCAATAATGGTAGTATAGTCACCCTTGTTATAGTTTCGAATTGTTCTTTTTTTACTATACCCGTATATGGTAACGGAATATTAAGGGTTATTTGGAGTAGATTATGGTCGCTAAAACCATCCAAGTATGTTATTTGCTGAAGTGTTTCTGCATTGGTTGTCAATACTAGATCTAATATTTTGGGACCGCGAATGGGTTGGTTGACAGTCTGGGTGAACTTGAAGTCTATGGTTAAATTAATAAAATTTAATGACACTTGACAGGTAGAGCGTAGCTTTGCCCAGTCGATGTGTGGAAAATAAGATCCGCTAATAGATAAATTATATCCGCTGGGCAGGCCTTAATTGCCGTAGCAATACTGTTGCGAAGGTCAGTAGCAAAAGTTTGGTGTGAATCAGGAGGACGGTAACAGGCACCAATGAGTAGCTTCCTATAACGGGTTAGACAGGCGGCCTAAACGATCTATACACAGGGTGTTCAAAATTAAGCTCCCTGGTTTCCTCAAATTTAGGCACTGGGAGGCACGCGAAGACCACCTGTGCAAACGAGTTATGTTGCCAGGGGGACACTAACGGACATCATAATTATCGCTGTCAGCAGACCAATTAACTAAAATTGAATAGCTCACTTTTTGTTGATTGCAGTAAGTGGGTATGTTTCTATTGAAAAACTAGAGGCAGTCGTGTTTCTACACAATGTCAATTGAAAGAAGTCGTCAAGCGTTTCTGTGCTCCGAAATATCCGACTCCAAGTTTTAACTGTCGTTCGCTTGATTGAACAAGTGCCACTATTCCTTATCTCTACCCCCTGCATAACATCGCGTATTCTACAGCACCACTGCATGAAGCAGCCATCCTTTCAAAGATAGACATCGTCAAGGCCTATCATCAGATACCAGTCGAACCCTCGGACATTCCCAAGACTGCCGTCATAATGCCTTTTGGCCTATTTGAATACCTGCGGATGCCTTTTGGTCTCCGCAACGCCGCTCAAACTTTCCAACGTTTCCTGGGCAAAGTCATCCTAGGCCTTCCTTTCTTCTTTGCCTACATCGATGACCTCATCTTCAGCCGCAATGCAGAAGACCGCCTCTCACACTTTCGACAGCTTTTCCAATGCCTTACCGAGTACGGCCTAGTGGTCAACAAAGCTAAGTGTACGATCCACGTGCCTAATCTTGATTTCCTTGGACATCACGTTGATCATCATGGCATCCGGCCGCTCCCTAAGAAAGTCGTGAGTTATTCACGACTTTCGTTAGCCACTTCCGTACGTCAACTACGCGAGTTCTTGAGACTAATCAATTTCTATCGGCGTTTCGTCCCCCGCTGTGCTCACCTGATGCGTCCACTTACTGATCTACTCCAGGGAAACAAGAACTCTAGTCCTATTACATGGTCTGAATATGCGTCCAGCTCCTCCGAGGATACGGCTTTCATCAAAACTTTGCATGCTTCGGTAGCTAAAATTGAGCTTTTCATAAATGGAGCAAGCTCTATTCAAATCAATTGACCGATTATCTGTTCGAAGCTTTTTGGCGTTTAACGTGTGTTTGAATAGGGAAATGCCTGTCTTTGCATAGAAAACCTGCTGATGAATTTTCCCAAACACCTTGTTTGACAATACGAATATGGCGAAAATCGGTGTAAAACCGTTACATCAAAAGTGTGGTCATGCAGGCTGGTGACGTCATTCCTACTGCCTTGCGTTTGCCGACCCGTACAGGCTTTAAGCATGCGTGTCTCAATTTTAACATAGCCACTGACAGGAAGGCAGCCATCTGTGCTAGGGCATGGTGGATGTATGATGAAACCTGTTAGCGGCATTTCACAAGTTTTCTTTGTAGCTGGCTCGGAAGTAAATCATAATGCGGCCCTTACAACGAAAAGCAGCTGACTGTAAACGAGTGACGCCAGGCCGACGACAACGGCGTCGGCTATGTTTTCAAGACACAAACTAATTGCCTTCGCTGCACGAACGTTCAGAATTTGCCACAGTAAATACGCACTGTCACAAGCCACTCTTCTTGCATAGCATTCACCTCATTTCATTTTACGGCCTTTGAGACCTACCTACAACGGTTATCGCATGAACTCCTGTTCTATAATTGCAGAATCCAAACTATGGAATTTGCAGAAAAAAAAGAATTATTTTTTGCACAATTGTATAAATTCCTGCAAGCAAATATTGTCCACAATGTCCAATCCTGGCACAAAAACAAACTTCGTGGCGTATTTAGGTGTACGCACTGCGTTGTGTTCCTTTTCACATTTGTCCGGTGCATATGTTCATAGGAATGATTTTTCTGTACGTAGAAATTATGTAACGAAAGGCATGCACAGCTTTTTATACATTTGTTTAAATGTAAAATGTTCTTCTATGCCGAGTGGTCAACATGAGCATGAACATTTGCGAGGTCGCATGGCTAGCTCTTTCTCTTCTTTCCGTACAATATAGAAATCAGTTGAATTGAACTGTAAAAACAAAACATTAATGACGATCTAACCCTCTTTTGATAATATTGAGTATTATAACAACCAACAAGCTTCATATTCATTTATAACGTCTTCAATTCCTCGACCGTATCCGCTCTAAATATGAATAATTTACCGCTATTATCATAAACACGAGAGAATATTAAAGACTACAGTGAGCACTCACTATGCACCGTGCACGTTGAAGACACTCAAACACATTCGTCTAAAGCATTGCTACCGGGAACAGTAACTAAATCACCTCTAATCACGTACGGCTCTTAAGTACAGTGAACCGTTTCAGCTTCTCAGCTGAATCATCCTTCACAAAATTCCGGATTACTGGAGTAGCGCAAACCAGCGGAAACAACAGTGGCGACACCTTTAGGCGCATTGGCTAACGATGACACTATAGAATAAATTGCTGCATAGATGTTCGGGGTTTTTGTTGAAAGAACACTACAAATTAAGATAACTGGACTGCCCATTCATGACCATGGCACTGTCGACAGTTTACGCCAGCAACTAGCGTATAGAATAAGGTTGCTCACGGTAGTAATAGCTGTGTCTTCTCTAAACGAACTCTGCACCTTCGCAAGTGTCACCAATCGTGACCGCTCTTAGACACGTCTCGTGCAATCCGTTGTTGCATAACCTACAACGCCCTTTCGAGACAGCCTAAAATTGTGATGTCAAGTCAACTCTGAATATGTGCGTGTCAGTATACGTCCATAAAAGTTCTCGATGATAGACCTTGACAATGTGAATTGTGCACGTGCGCTGATGTACAGGAAGCAGCACTGGCGGCCTCGTGACATTCGGGTGCACATTTTTGCCGCATATTGACCTCCTTTTTTTACTCGCTTCCCTTGCAACAGGGTGCGTGTACACTGACGTCAGAGCTCGGCGCCCGGCGTCGACCAAACAGCGCAAGCTGTGGCGCAAACTAGAGGAGGAGAGGGAGGTACCGTTAACTACAAAGCAGGAAACAACAAAAAAAAAACGCAACGGCTGTTTTTTGCCGAGTAACAGTTAACAGAGCACTCGGCTTCGAGGCAGTGAACATTCCAGGTTGAAAGCAATAGACGCCATAGACATTGGGGAGTGACAGTTGGGTTATTAAGGTATTTTTTGTGCCTTTAAGGTTCTCAGGTGAGATAGTTCTTCTCCTCTTTGGCGATAAGCGCGTCCTTCTTGCTGCAAAACGTGCTTTGTCTACTTTCTTGGAATGTAGCGCGAAATTACACTGACACAGACTACAAGCAGACAGGACCTATATGCAATCACCTATATATATATATATATATGTATTCCTTGTTTCAATATAAATTTTGTTGAGAGTAAGCGCTCGTCCTGTCTGCTTCTAGTCTGTGTCCGTGTCACTTCGCGCTGCAATCCAAGATCATGTCACCGTACCAATTCGGCCAACTTTCTATCCTCTGTCTTTGTGCCCTGTTCAAAAGTGGCTGCCTGGCTGCTGGGTGCTCTTGTTGGGTCGGACATATCTCGGCGGATGTAATCGGGAATCGGAAGTGTGTACATATATATATATATATATATATATATATATATATATATATATATATATATATATATATATATATATATATATATATATATATATATATATATGTATATATATATATATATATATATATATATATATGAGCTAGGAAGAGACTGTATGGATCAGACAGCAAACAAGGATAGACAACATTAAGGGGGCCCTGAACTACGTATACTGAAGTGGAGAAATGCATTTCAAGTGAAAATAGGCTGTTTTAGAAATAATTTACAGTGGAAAATGCTTCTATTCGTTCAGCAGAAGCGGAGCCATTAGCAATCAAACACGGCCACCGCTGTGGTCCCGTTCCTTCTTCGAAGCCTTGCATTGAGAAAGCTACGTCGCCGCGGGGCGTGCCCACAATGCTCCACGTTCTAAATGACACCGAAGCACGCAGTTCAAATAGCGTTTCGGATGTTAACATAGGCGCCATGGCTTCCACATTTCGTGCCTACGACGCGCTTAATATAGACATGTTCAGAATAGACAGGTCTCACTATGTTATGACATAAAACATTAACATTTACCGTCGGCTCATGGATATTTTTAAAGCGCACCGATTTGTTAGTATAATGGGGAATTAGTAATTCGCGGATTCTCTAACTTTATTTACCTATTCGTTATGTGGCACTGATGGTATGCCTGTTGGACATGCGCAGAATGAGCATTGCCCAGGGCAACACAGTTGAGTTACAGCACCGCTAAATGCCGGTTTATGCATGTACTTTTCTGTGCCTATACACGTGTTATAACCATTCTTCCTTCAAGAAGCATCGTACAGCAGCACCGTTATTGTGGTGTCCCTTCATATACGTCTTGCACTATGCACCTGCGTGAATTGGAATTTAAGTTCTTGCGTAGCCTGTGAACGCTGTGACCCACGAAGTGCACACAGTGTTATTAGACGGTTGTACCGGAGTCAGGGCCGCGTCATTGCTTTCACTGATTGCATGACCTTTGCGCGCACAGGCCTTAGCGCTCATGCCGGGGATGTGGGTTCACACACCACAATGAGTTGTGTGCACTGGTCTCATGAGAATTGATAATAAGCGTAAAGCTAAATTATTCACACCTATTCCTTTCATCTGACTCTGACAAACGCCCGCCGTTTTCCTTGAGTATACTCTGCAGTACCACACAGGCGCTGCGCCACCAGCGCTTCTGGCGGCGTTTCTCACCACGTCAGCTTTCTGACACGACTGGCATTTGCCAGCACGCTGTTCGTGAAGCGCAGCCGCAGTGGTCTTGGTTACTGCATCGTGGTGTGTATTTACCGCATATGTTAGAATACCTCGTGAGGAACTCGAATATAATGCTAAACCTTGCTATAACTCTTGATGCGTGACCTTGGGGCAAAGTTTACACATCTACAGGCGCATCTGGAATTCTTGTGTTTGCAGTCTAGCGGCAGCACCGTGGCCGCCACCGACGGCTGACGCGTGCTACACGTGAGCCGAACGCACCTTGGCTTAAGAGAAGTCTTTCCGTGTAGCACCAATAAACAGGTAGGGGCACCAATAAGCAGGCAGAATCGTCCTTATACTCCGGTGAGCGGTCTTTACGCCCATCCACTGTAGGTGGTGGAGCCGTCACCAACACAATCCATCACCTGTCTGCCACCTCAGCACCTGCTCAAGGAGAGAGGGGGGATGCTGCCGATCACCGCCTGCCGCTCTTTTGGAAAGACTACACGGTTTCCTAGATTCTGATGCTGGAAGCTTATTTAGAGCTTTCTCAGATCACTTCGTTTGAATTCAAGGTAGGACTGCGTTCGTCCGGTCTTCTACCTCGGTGTCTCGTGCCTAGCACCGTTTAAGTTCACGAAATAGTGTCTTACCAACTAGCCTCCCAACACACTCTCCTCGACTTCGTAGAATACCGAGTATTCCATCATTCTAGCTGTGCTCCCACCAACTATCGCCAAAGAAGTGATCGATATCATTTCCTTTTTTTTTTGCACTCACCTGCCGGCCGCTCATTAGGATTGTCTCAAGGAAATTTTCTTAGACTGCGTGGTATCATGGAAGTGTTTGGGGGTCCAGCCGTTGCTGTCTAACGAACCGCTATGCGATCATCAGCCCAGCCGGCTCTTACTTCGCATGACACATCTGGCCTCCTGTGCCTCAACCTCGATGACCCCTTACTATGAGAACATTTTCTGCGACATTTACCAGCCAACGTTCCGATGGCACCCGTCGCTGCCATCTATACGACCAAGACCAACTTTCCTGGCCTGGCTGACAAGGGGATTGAGGCCGCGCCTTCTATTGCCCACTAGCTGTGGCCACATGGACTCGCACATTTTCCGGTGGTCCACCGACAGTGGTGAGCAACGACACCGCTTAGTCATCTGCATCGGACGTCGGTCGCCTCTGCGCACGAATGGAGAACGTTATTCCGATGACGCTCAGGCGAGGCAGGGTCTTCTAGCCTTCTGGCTTTCGACGTCATTCACAATGTTGCGAGGCGCCGCATTCTCAGCACGCGAGCACTGTAACACATCGGGCGTCAATTTCTCTTACCGTCGCTTCGGTGCCGCCTAATGCCAATGCCTGCTCCTTTGTTCCTGGCAGAGAAACTCGCTGGCCACTCCCTACTAGCGAGAAGTGGTCGTGGCCTCAACTTGTTTCACCGTTTTACTTCGTCGTCAAGGCCACCTCACAAACATTGCTCGTCGATAGAGGAGGCCGGGTTATCACTCGACCAGCGACACGCGCGGATCGCACTTTCACAGCCAATGCAGTACTGGCAAGCCTTCAGTGGCTCCCGCATACCTGTCGACAATCAGTATTCGATGACGTTGAAGTTGGTCCTCGACCGACATTTCGTTCCTTCGTCGTGGTCCCTGAAGTCAGACGCTAACTCCTCACGGCGCACAGCTGTGACGAAATCAGTGTACGACGGCGTCGTCTCCTCGATTCCACGACCCTCTTTTCCTTTTCTGACGTTACTGCGTGTGCAACTACCACTTCAGTGCGTTCCTGCCCTTTATTTGCCGATGGTATTATTGCAGCTTTGCAGAGTCTGTTTCTAGAATTGATTTCTCCGCCAGAAAGGAAGCATCCTTTCCGCTGCGATATACGGCCCGACATCACAACCATCAGCCCTCCCGTGTTCGCTCGTCCCCGTCGCCTGGCATCTGACAAAGCTGAAGGTCGTAGGCATTGAATTCGTACACAAGTTGGACCAGGGGATAATTCGGCCTTCTTTCCCTAACTGGGCATCTCCTCTTTACTGGATACAAAAAAAACACCAACTGGTGGCGTTGTGGTAAATATTCGTCTCTTAACACCAAGAGTATCCATGGCATGTATCAGCTACTCTACATTCGAGATTTCCCCACCGCCTTGAATGGCAATCGTATGTTCTCTGAGGTCTACATTGTGCGTGCTTAACATAAAATACCAGTCGCAGATGAGGACATTCCCCTAATGACCGTAACATCTCTTCGCGTCTACGAGTATTTATGGATGACCTTTGGCCAGCGTAACGCTGCACAGTATTTTCAGCACTTTACTGACTCTGCCACGTGCGACCTTACATTTCCCGTCGGTTACGTGGATAACCTGTTTATGGCAAGGTCATCCCTCTCAACACCGCATTATTATTTACGAGGGGTAAAGCAAATCATATAAGCCGCATCTCGACATTCTTAGCCACCACGTAGACTTCATTGGCATACGACCCCTTTCAATAAAGGTGCAAGCAGTCACTGACTTTCCAAGGCCCACGTCCTTTATTAAATTGTGTCAGTTCTTGGTCAGATAAATTACTACCGCACCTTTGTACGAAACTCTGCCTCTATCGCCACGCCATTTGACGGTGCACAAGCGATCAAGGACGCTGCGGCTATTCTTCCTAGAGACTCTGCTGCCGATGAGGCTTTTGCCGCCATCAAGCACGTTTTGCTCAACCCTGCCCTCTTAGAGCACACAATACCAGGCCCAATCCTCGTACATATGACTGACGCGTTCGGCACATCTGTGGGTGCCGTTTTCCATGGAATCGCCATACCCTTAGCCACCACTCACCTTTTCCGCTAAGCGCCTAATTCTGAGCCAAACACAATACCGCTTCTTTACGTGAGACCTCCTCGGCTGTTACTTTGCCCTATGCCACGGCGGACCTCATATAAATGGCAGGCATATCCTATCGATTTCACCATGTCGACCTACAGCCCCATCGCCTACACCCTAGCGTACCCTCAGTCCTTATACTCTACGCGATGTGCGTCCCCTGTCCTTCGTGCCCGACTTCATCACGGACATGCGGTACGTCAGTAGCCCCACCAACATCCCCGCCAATAGTTTAAGCCGCGTAGCCGCACTAATCCAATTCACGAAACCGTCTGCATTCAACGTTGACAAGCTTGCTCAGTCACAATATTAATAAGAATAGGCATCCCGGTCCAGCAGCAACAAACAGGCAGTGGCCTGGGATTCTCTCGCTGCAATTTCAGTCCAGTATTGTCCTTATCATGCACAACAGAACTGCTTCTGAAAAGAAAGGCTAGCCAAATTTCAATGGGGTGTGAAGCTGTAGCATACAGGCTTTTGTTATAATCAATTCTGTGGCATTTGATAGGCAGACACATACACACACACTTACCTACCAAAGAAAAGAAATAAGTGCCCTTGTACCCTGTACGCTGTTTGGGCGCGGATGTAGGCTTCTGTTTGTCAAGTGGGTGAGGGGGGGCGGGGAGGAGGTAATCGGGTTGTGACCGGGACGGTTAGTGATGATAATGATGAGTGCACGAATGCTTTCGGTTAGTAATAATAATAGTAATAATAAATACTACTAATACTACTAATAGTGTATAATAACAATGCCAAGACTACTACTAATATACGTAAATTTATTCGCACCCAAGTGAACGTCCTCACTACACATTTTAAACAAACGCCTTTCCTGAAGCATATAGAGACAACAATTATGAAGCTCTATGTAAGTATTGGCTGGATATAAAATGAACAAAAATATTTTAGAGTTAAACCATGCAGCTAGCTTTGTGTGCTCAGATAACGAAAGCCTGCAATACCTAATAAGGTCATGGTTAAAAAAGGACTTCAAACAAATAAAGCGCATGACAGTGAACTTGTGGTACTGAGTATACTTTCTCTTAACGGAAATACAACTGACTGCATCAATAAGAGAACCTAGCGTTAGGCACAAGTGAAATGCAGGACCTCCCAAGGGGTTCTTGGGTGCCAGTTCACGTTGGACACTTACAAGGAGAAAAGTATGACAGCGACTTATTACAGGCATATGGAATATCAACTATAGAAGCAAGAGTGACAATAAAAATGCAGTACATTTAAACTAAATATATTTCATCATATCAAAAGAACAATAACAGCTGGTAGGTGCTTCATGATTTGGTCACGTGCCCTACGGAGGGGCTGCACTCGCAATTTTTGCAGGAAAGGTCGAAACATCCAGACATGGCCCTTGGATCCGCGCATGATGCTGTTACAGACATGTCGAAGGGTCATGTTGTCCAAAAGTCCAACTACCTAAATCAGCGCAGTTGCTTTGTACAATATATTGGTTCAGTAGATACCGTAACTTATCGGCATTGTTATCAGCATTGAATTTTCTTTAACTTGATCGATTTCCCAGATTATGTATTTGAATATAGCTTTTGTGTCAGAAATAATGTATTACTTAAATCGGGTTTGTTTTCTAACGAAATAACAGGATCAAGAATTCCGCTCATTATGAGCTACTCATACAACATGAGTCGATAATGTACACTCCTTTTGAAAGTGCCCTAAGTGTGTTGGCCTGGAATAGCGAGCTCGCTGATAGCTTCGTACTAGGGTGTACAGACAGAGACTACTCTCTTTCATTCATACATCCCGCTTTAGAGGAGTTCAACTTGTAACTAACCTTCGCGAGGGGTAACCATTACTTAAATTTATTATAATAGAGCGCACGAAGACGCAAATGGCGGCTGTCTGCGGGACGCACCATTCCACCGCGAAATGTAGCAAGTATCAATTGCATATTGTCCTTTTTAGACTGAAATGTCCACTCCTGCTAGGAGCCTCTCCATGTGGCTGCACTATGTCGAAGTGCTTAAGAGAAATAAATGTTGCGTTCTAGAGAAATTTATTTACAAACCATTTGGGGCATTGCTTGGCCGCAGAACTTTATTTTAGAGACGGCCGGGTTGATATGCTCGTTTTCCTTCCCACAACATCTACTGGATAATTCCACATTACAAAAACTACTTGGAGAACGCTTAAGCTTCGTCGTTAAGAGTGTAACACCATAGTATTCAAAGATAGCTGACTACGTCTCACGCTTCCCGGCAACTGCACCTTAGGTAACCGTAATGTTTACCGGAAACGCTGGCGGTCAACGCTATGCACGAAGGTGAGCTTTCTAGTGGGAACGCGGCTCTTGCGTGGGCCGTGATGAATGGATGGATGCTGTGAGCGTCCCCTTTGGAACGGGGTGGTGGGTTGCGCGACCAAGCTCTTGCTACTATACTGCCTAATATCCTACCTAGGTTAAACAATGAAAAAAGAAAAACACTATGAACTACCACGCCCAAATTCCTGATCCCCTATTGCGAACTGTGCTTTTGTACGTCTTCGTCTTTTGTCGTTTCCCTACTTTTCTTCCACCAATCCTCCAATCGCCTCTTACTATTGTCTATTGCGGACATATTTTCTTTACAACCCAAGGGCTTCAAGGAGGCCAGTCGTGCCTAAATCGACGGCTGGGTAGACGTCCTCACATTCTAATAAAACATGCTCCGTCATTTCCCTAGCTTCACTGCGGCAAGCACATGCTTCTTCTTCCTTCTTATATCTCGCTTTATAGGTGCGTGTTCTAAGGCATCCCGACCTCTCTTCGAAAAGTAATGAGCTTCTCTTTGAGTTATCATAAATGGATTCTTCCCTGGTTTCGTTTTTTACTTTTATGTAGTTACTCATGGCAGGTTTCTTTTTCATTGCGCAATCCATGAGATCAATCCAGCCTCTCTGACTTTCCGCTTGACCTTCTTTGTTGCTGTGTTGCCCACCCTACAGGCCGCATACATGCTGGTAAGATTCCTAGTTCTTTTCCTCCACTGTGAATCAATGTTTTTCCTGTACAGATACACGAACACTCTCCCAGCCCACTTACTTTCTTCCATATTCCTCAGCCGTTTTTCATACTCAAATTTACTGCGAGCTTCCCTCACTTCAAAACCAGTCCAGCCCATATCACCCTACACCGCTTCATTTGTAGTCTTCCCAAAAGCACCCAATGCGAGGCGACCCACTGACCTTTGTTTCCCGTCGAGTCCTGATTGTACCCCTGATTAAAAGTCAACAACCCCATTTCCAAAAGTAACTCCTGGAACCATTACACCTTTCCGCATACCTCGAAGGACCTCGTACCTATTGTATCCCCATAGCGCTCTGTGCTTCCCCCTCCCATTATGGCTGCATTTCTCTTCCACTTTACTGTTGTGGATTTTCCTGTGTTTCCATAAATCCATTGCGTTCGTTTATCCATATACCAAGGTATTTAGATTCTGTTACCCGAGGTATTTCTTGGCCCTGTATCTCCACTGTCTGTTCACTGTTTTCATTGAATGCCATAACACCTGATTTTCTAAAACTAAATTTCAAACCTAAATTGTTGCTTTCATGTCCACAGATATTAGCCAGACGTTGAAAATCACTTTGTTAGCTACCAACACAATGTCATCCGCATAAAATAAACCTGGGAGTTGCTGCTCTATTACTGTACCCGCCTGTTCTTATGAGAGATTAAACCCGATATTACTTCCTTCTAGCGCCCTCTCCATCCTCAACATGTACATTATAAACAGCAGCGGGGATAAAGGGCACCCCTGCCTAAGTCACTTGTTGATGTGAACTTTCTCCTCGCTCCTCATCCCTTCCCATTCACCGCAACCGGTATTTTCTAGGTAAATATCTCTCAAAAGCTGTAGACGATCGTCACCTAAGCCTTGCCCTTTCAGAATATCCCACAAAATGTTGCGGTCTACGTTGTCATAGGCTCCTGTAATGTCTAAAAAGGCCACATATAACGGTCTGCTTTCTACTTTTGATATTTCAATGCACTGAGCAAGCACAAACAAGTTATCATCTAAACGCCTACCTATTCTGAAGCCATTCTGAAGTTCTCCCAAAATGCCATTATTCTCTGCCCAAGCTTGTAGCTTTAATTTGATTGCCTGCATCGCTAGCCTGTATATTGCCGATGTAATAGTCAACGGTCTATACGAGTGAATTCTACCTTTCTCCCCCTTACCTTTATAAATAAATTCATTCTACTTTGTCGCCAACTGTCTGGTATTCATCTAATTTAAAGTTTTTTCCACTACTTTCACCAGCGCTTGCTTACTTTTTGGTCGTAGTTCATTATTCAGCCTAACGGGAACCTCGTCTAGCCCTGTGGCTGTGCCTGTAGGAATTTTCTCTTCCGCTTTCTCCCAGTTTAAATTTGTCAGCACCAGCTCGTTTTCCACCTGGGTCTTTTTCATGCTCCTTTTTTCTTCAAGTACAACCTCGTCATCGCCTTGGAAAGATTCGGCTGTTATTTTTTGGATGTAATTTAATGCCACTTTCCCTTAAACTTTGTTTCCATCTTTGTCAAGGATATCTTATTGTATTGTTGTTGACTACCTGCCTAATAATTTTATGTGGTTCCAAAATATTCCAAATGCGGCCTTCTTTTTCCTGCATATTCCTGACAACCAACGTTCGCTTTCACCTTTTATTTTGCTTGCACCAGTATTTGAACCACAGACTTTTCCTCCCGGTATATTTCCCATTTACTGGTTACTTCATCCTGGGGCAACTGCACCTTCTTTGCCTGCCTGTGCTCTCGAGATGCTTTCTGTCGTTCGGCGATCGCTTCTCGTATCTCCTTGTTCCACCAGCTTTTCGGTTTCTTTTTTCCTTTCCAACGAACATGTTGTTTCTCTTCCCGTACTTCTGCCGTTATTACACTTAGAAGCTCGCCATATTCCCACTCTTTACTTGGCCAGTTGCCAAGTTCTTCCTCAACTCTAGCGACTATATTTGCTATTTCTTCAGCGTTCAAATTTGGACTGGCCATTTTGCACTCCTTGCTCTCTCTCCAACTACATACCCCATTTTCAGAATGATGCGTTTATGGTAACTAACTATGCTGCTAAACCCTTCTTCATCGGTGACCATTTCTCTCAACCTATTTATTTTATTTTATTTAACAATACTGTAGGCCTTTGCACAGGCCCAAACAGGAAGTGGATTGTAATATATACACATGAGCATGGGAAAAAACAGGAAAAAAGAAAAAAAAAAACAAAATATATAAAGCAGAAAAAACTGCCATACAACAGCACTGGTATTCAACACAAGACACTTTTCTTGTTTCACATGAATCAGGGAAAAAAACAATTGCAATATTAGTCGTATAATATTCTTGTAGTTATCGTGGATCTATAAAACGCCACTATTCAGCACATTGCAATATTTACATTTAAAATCATAAGGCAGTATGCAAACGCACGTGCAATAGTGTCCAATCACTCAACCAATGCATTACCTTTGAACTACGCACTCAAATACTTTCATGAACAGCCAAAATATGGCTCCAATTTTGCGACAAAGCCATCCACAGAACTGATTCTATAATTTTCTGTGGCAACGAATTCCAGATTTCAATTGCCCATGGGAAATATGAATATCTAAACGTGTCGCACTGTGTTGGATACTGCCTGATGTGTTTATTATGGCAGGTTCTATTGAAGTGTCGGTGTGGTGGTTGCAAGTAATCTCGCTTATCTATATTAATGTTGTCATTACATAGCATAAAAAGAAATTTAATGACAGCCACACGACGCCGATAAACAAGGGTAGGCAGTGCTGCCTGGCTTCTAAGAGCACTTACGCTTTCGTGTCGAGAATACTTATGGCATATAAATCGCAACGCTTTATTTTGGATACTTTCTAATTTCTGTGAGAGTCCTTTCTGGTACGGGTTCCACACTATGCTACCATACTCAAGAATTGGTCTTACTAAAGTTTTATATGCTGTTAGTTTCACATAGGATGGTGCTGCAGTTAATTTTCTTCGCAAGAGACCGAGTGTTCGGAAGGCCATCGTGCATGTATTATCGATATGGGTATTCCATTTTAACGCGCTTGTAAAGGTTATGCCTAAATATTTTATTGTGTCAGTTTGTATTAAATCGTTGCCCATTAATGTATAATTGAACCTAAAGATCGACTTTCTATGAGTTATGGTAATATACTGTGTTTTCTTAAGATTAATTTCCATTCCCCACATGTCACACCAGCGGCCTATATTGCTTAGTGTAGTATTTAGTCTAAGCTGGTCCTCGATTCCTTGTACGCTTGTATAAATTACCAAGTCATCGGCGAAGAGCCGCAATTTTACTCCATTTTCTGCACAATCAGCGATGTCGTTGACGTATATGAGAAATAATAATGGCCCCAATACGGACCCCTGTGGTACCCCTGAATAAACTTCGAGTTGGTCCGAGTCATAATTATTTATAGTAACATATTGAGTTCGGTTTGACAGATAGGCTGCTATCCATTCTACGACATTGTGTTCAATTCCGATTGGCTTTATTTTCTCGATTAGTTTACAGAGCACTACGCGATCCTACGCCTTTGAAAAATCAATAAATATAGCATCAGCTTGGAATTTGGAGTTAATAATTGATGCGAAGTCATGTGTTATTTCTAATAATTGTGTTATAGTTGACAAGCCTTTTCTAAAACCGTGTTGCTTAGGATATAATATGTTATTTTCTTGTAAGTATGTCATGATGGCTTTACTTACTATGTGTTCCTTTAATTTACAGCAGCAACTGGTTAGTGATATTGGCCTATATGTTTCCACGTATAATTTATTGCCTTATTTATGAATGGGTATTACTTTGGCACATAGCCAATCCTTGGGAAGAGAGGCTGTACTCAGTGATTCAGAAAATATCATCTTCAAAAAGGGAGCCAGCTGCTGTGCGTATCGTTTCAAAAATACATTTGATATATTATTGGGCCCCGGCGCCTTCTTGGTGTCCATTTCCAAAAGCAAGTTTAAAATGCCCGACTCTGTTATCACAACTCCGCCCATCCGGGTGTCAGCGGCTTTCACGGGCGCACTCGATATTGGCCAGCGTGTGAAAACGGATTGGAAATAGGTGTTAAATGTATTTGCTACAACGCGCATGTCTTCTATGACCAAACCTGCCAGTTATATTTTACTGCTCACGCCTTCTGGCTTCGACAAGTAGCGCCAAAACTTTTGCGGTTGATTCCTTATGAAACTTGTTAACTTATTTGAAAAGAAGTCGTCTTTTACAACTTTTATTTCTAATTTCAATTTGCATGCGAGCTCTATTATCTCTGCAGAATTTATCCTTTTTCTTCGACGTCTTCTTAGTTTTCGTTTTAGGTGAATTATGCTCCGCGTGATCCACGGTGTTTTCCGCTCAGTTCTTTTGAATTTTGTAGGTATGAAATTATTTTCCCAATGCATTATAGCCTCCTTCAGTTTTATCCAAAGGCCATTAACGCCTCCGCAGGATTCAGCTGAGAAACCATCCAAGGTTTTCTCTAAGTAGTCAATAACGCTCTCATCATTAGCTCGGCTATAGTCCTTGAAAGCTATTCGAGATGGTTTGGTCTTACACCCAGCGCTCATACGCAGAGTAAAAAATGTTAGAACCAGCATCTTATGATCTGAAATCCCTTCTTCAACGCGTATGTATGAATGTATGAATGTATGTATGTATGAATTCCTTCTGTCATCAGACAGTATTCAATGGTCGATTGCCGGTTTCCCACTTCCCACGTGATCTGTCCTTCACACTTAGGCCCTGTATTCACTATCACAAGGTTATGTTGCTCACAAAGCTCTAGCATTGACTTCCCGTTATTGTCGGTATAGACATCTAAATCCTGTATGTGGCAATTTACATCACCTAATAGGACAATTTCAGCACCATTCCCAAAACCCTTAATATCAGCGCTTATGCATTCCACTAACTCTGTATTCTTCTCTGTGCAATTTTTTCCGATCCACAAATACGTAACGCCCAGCCAAGTTTCTTTCCCACTCATTGTACCTGATAACCAAAGATGCTCTTGACATTGTCAATTTACTCTTTTCCATTTGGCTCCCTGATGGATGAGTGTTCCGACTCCCCCTCCCTATTTTTCCGGCTTAATTCTGTTGCACCCTTCCCAAACATAATTCTAAGTAACTGACGGCTCTTCTGAGTCTCTAAGGTGCGTTTCGGTAACCGCATACACCCCTGTTTGTTCTCTATGTAACTGCTCCTCAATCTCTGCCCACTTTTCCTTTCTTCTGCCGCACTGAATGTTTATGTAGCCTATTGCATGGCGAGCTCATTTTCTTGCTTTCCCCCTTTTCTGTTATCGATGGCGCTGCTCTTCTGACGTTCCCCTAGGGGACCTTCTTCATTACTATCTTCTCTGACCTCCTGAGTGCCCGCGGGCCCCCTAAAAAAGCAACAGCGCGAGCACCAAATCGCCAGCCCACTTCTCGTGCTAGCCTGTAATTGAAGTGGATCTCGTCTCGTTTAAAACCACCACAACTTCTCACTTACCCCTTTACTTCGACCACCTCGAAGCCTTTCTCTCGGCTGATTTTCCATATTGCCTCATTAGCAGCCACTACAGCTCTTTGTACGTGACTGTCACGGACAGGCACCTCCGGCACCATGCACACCACGATCTGCACCTGGCATTATCTGCGAGCTTTGCTTTTTCTCGCTCTATGGCAGAATCCAGTGTCCGCCCGGGAAATATCCCTTCGGCCACTCTTTTTTCGCCTTTCACCCTCTCCACAATTGCTTTTGAGCACCCAGCCAGGTTTGAGTCGCCAGCGATAATCACCTTTTCACTCTCGCCTACCTCTCCCTGCTTCCCTTTGTCCTTTTCCGCGTGATTCGGACTCGACAAACTGCATTGCCCCCTGGGCTTCTGCTTTTTCCGCGTGGCGGCCTCAAGGTAGGTGCCGCTCTTTCCAGCTAACCCTTCATCACCCTACATGCGTTCCACGTATTTCGCTGACCCTTTCTGGCCTGTCGCGTCAGCGGTCTGCGTTCCATTGTCACGCACATTATCGGTCACAATGGCGGCCCTGTTAAGCTTTTCCTCGGCTGCTTGAAGTCTCTTTTCAACTACCTTCCGTGCATCACGCTCCCTGTTTAGCTCATTTTTGAGCTCTTGCACCTGTTTGAGAAGCTCTTCCTGGAAAGCCTCCGTTTTCTGCAGCCGAGTATCAACATCACATTGTGCGCCGGCTGATTCGACGCCCTCTCCATTCTCATCCGTCTCCTCATCTTCCTTGAGGGAGGCCCCGCGTACTGCCTGCTTTACCGGCTTTCTCGTCATGTATTGCACGGCTTTTTGCAAATATTATAATATCTTAATAATGCTACTACTGATGCAAATACTATAATACTATATCTATGCAGAGCACGTGCCTTTTAGCAAATACCGGTACGCACAGGATCTAAATCCTCAAAATTTCGCAAAGCAACTCTCACCACTGTTTGAAAAACAATCAATGCCGCAGAGACCGAAGGAATGACACGCTCTCGCACGCGCTCAACCACGCGGCCACGCTTTCACTTTTCTACCAAAACACGCACACTAACACCACTAATAGTTATTTATCTTGCCACTTCAAAGCTACCACTTAAAGACTACAAACACTCAACGTCCCACCCAGCTGCACGTGTTGGAGCACGTGGCACGAAAGGACGCTCTAACCATCCTGCAAAACAAATGTGCACGAAGCACTCCCGCGCACCCAAAATACGAGAGACAAAGAAGTAAAGAAAAATAAAACCACCCAATTACTATTTAAAGGCAAAAAACCAGCAAATAAAAACAGAAGCAAGCTCAAAGCATGTACAAAACTATTTGTACATGCTTTTATTTCGAGGCTGCCACGGAGCCCCGAAAAGCACGTGCATTCGCCACAAAATCCAAACAACGGTGGAGGCTCGCGCCATCTGGTGGTGTTGTAAGGAACCGGGCGCGAAGCTTCGAGGCTTCTGAGATTTGTGCACGCTGGCGCGTGCAAATATCGGACACCATGGCCGGTCTATGGATGGTAGAAACGCTGAAAAAGGGGTTTGTTATTTCGTCTTGTATATTCAAATTAGAGTCCGACGCCATCGTGTCTGTAGGTTGTGTGTAAGTCGTACTTCGCAATCTTTCTGATGTATTTTAGTTTGCGAAATTCAATTAGTTCAGTAACTCCTATGCGCTACACTGAGGGCCTGCGCAATGGGTATGCGTGGTTCGGAATGATTTTTGCCGAAACGACAGTCTACGCGGGACACGGGGCCCTTAACGCTATCACTTTATTATAGACATAATAAAGTATAGCTTCTGTTGCTTAGTCGAACACAGTTCACCTTTCTGACACAACGCTTCACTTAAGCTGACTGGTCCGACGTTCGCTTATGGATGGACAGTCAAAGGTTCCAACAAACCGTTTGTAATCAACTATATGCATAACAATTGTTGCACTGCCATATGAATTTTCGCCTGAACAGAGGTCTAATTGTGTTTGAAAGGCAGAGGTTTGTGGGGCAAGCATGGTGTTCATCTGCATCTTCTCCAAGAACGCCACCCTCTAAGTTGAGAGGACATTACAGCTTGAATGCCCCAGACATTTATTTGATTGCGTGAAATACCTCCTACTATATTTTGTGATTCTTATGTGAACATTCCTATGTGAAAATAATGGCGAGTTTGATCTTAAATATCAAAACTGCGTTATAAGGGCCTCGAGCGGCCAATCGGGCGGCAATTTTCCTTTCCTGTCGAGAAAGCTATGACATGCTAATATCACGCATGCCGTTCATGGCATGCATTGGGCCCGCAGCGTTAAAGAAAAAAAATGTAGGCAAGACAGATGGCGGTGATCGTTGTGGGACAAGATAAGCCCCAAATGGTGTAAACATTTAATTTAACAGTGTTTAAGAGTTTAGGAAAGATATCTATAGCGGCTCCACAGCCAACGTGGTCCTCCATAAAGAAAGCAACAAAATCCCAATAAAGAAGGGCGTCAGACAGGGAGATACGATCTCTCCAATGCTATTCCCAACGTGTTTACAGGAGGTATTCAGAGACCTGGATTGGGAAGAATTGGGGATAACAGTTAATGGAGAATACCTTAGTAATTTGGGATTCGCTGATGATATAGCCTTGCTAAGTAACTCAGGGGACCGATTGCAATGCATGCTCACTGACCTGGACAGGCAAAGCAGAAACGTGGGTCTAAAAATTACTCTGCAGAAAACTAAAGTAATCTTTACCAGTCCTGGAAGAGAACAGAAGTTTACGATAGGTAGCGAGGCACTGGAAGTGGAAAGGGAATACATCTACTTAGGGCAGGTGGTGACCGCAGATCCGGGTCATCAGACTGATGACCCGGATCCGCGGTCATCAAGAATAAGAATGGGCTGGGGTGCGTTGGCAGGCATTCTGAGATGGTTATCCCTCAAGAGAAAAGTGTATAACGGCTATGTCTTACCAGTACTCACCTACGGGCAGAAACCTGGAGGCTTACGAAAAGGGTTCTACTTAAATTGAGGACGACGCAACGAACTGTCGAAAGAAGAATGATGGGTGTAATGTTAAGGGATAAGAAAAGAGCAGATTGGGTGAGGGAACAAACTCGAGGTAATGGCATCTTAGTTGCAATCAAGAAAAATAAATGGGCATGGGCACCGCATGTAATGAGGAGGGAAGACAACCGGTGGTCATTAAGGCTTACGGAGTGGATTCCAAGAGAATGGAAGCGTAGCAGGGGGCGGCAGAAAGTTAGGCGGACGGATGAGATTAAGAAGTTTGCAGAGACAACATGACCACAATTAGCCTATGACCGGGGTAGCTGGAGAAGTATGGGAGAGGCTTTTGCCCTGCAGTAGGCGTAGCCAGGCTGATGATGATGATGATGAAAAGGGCAGAGCATTGCAAAATAATGACAAAACGCGTGTGCAAGAGTGCATTAATGTGAATACGCCATATTACACCATTTTGGGTGTAAACCATTCATTGCGTATCCTCTTTGACATGTGCCCTGTACGGCTTATCTTCTCACACAACAATAATCGTCATCTCCCTTGCTGTCGTTTCCTTTCTTGAAAATCCAGCGCTCGCACTTTCCTTTCGAGAATGCTGTGTCACGCTCATAACTCGTATGCCCTCCATAATTTCGGAATGCCTGGCTCGCAGTGTTGCAGGAAGCAAATGTGGGAGAGGCAGATGACGGTGATCATTATGGGACGAGATAAGCCCCAAATGGTGTAAACCTTGTAACTGTGCACTGAAAAGGTGTAGTATTGCAAAACAATGGCAAAAGGGTGGGAAAGGGTGCGTGCATGGGCGCATTAAAACGAATACGCCATCTTACACCCTTCTAGGTGTAAAACAATTTATTGATTGCGCTCTTTAAACAGTTTACACTCTTTCTTGCTTACCTTCTTCCACAAAAATAATCATCTGCCTTTCTGGCGTTTCCTTTCTTGAAAACTCAGCGCTCGCGCTTTCCTGTCGAGAATGCTGCGTCACGCTCATAACTCGCACGCCCTTCGTAATTTGGAAATACCCGGCTCGCAGCCTTACACAAAGGAAATGCGGGAAAGTCACATGACGCTCGTTGTTGTAGGAGAAGATACGACCCAAAGGGTATAAACTCTTCTAAGAGTGTACATTTGAGCGAGCGAACGATATGCGCCGTGCTCGCGTGCTGGTAGCTTTGTAACGACTCAAATCTTTTGGTTTATCAGGCTCACCATATATCAATGTCCTTAGTTTCAGTGAGTGAACGGAAGCAGTAACACAGCTGCATGGTAAAGGTTATCGCCATGATTGCTATCAGAACCAATATTGAGCGCTCTTTTTTTATGTATTTTTGCTCCCTGGGTAAGCCAACCGGAAAGCGCCAACGTGTGCGCCTTCTCTGTTTGGTTTGGTTGATTAGTGGTTTTTGTTCCTTTCTTTTCTTTCTTTCCGTTTGTTTCTTTCAACGACCATTTTCTTTACATGACTTTTACATTTTTTTTTCTTTCCACGACCACCAGACACGCCAGGTGACACAGGGCCGTTAACATGTGATTGATAGACGGCCGTGTCCCTGGCCTTGGGCACACCACGCCTTTATTCTCAATTCGACACCCTCGCCGCAAACACACCTTCGCTCGTTACCGCAGCCACGCGCCTTACGCCCTCTCCTCTTCAGAAGAAGCCCCCCTATATATACTGTGGCAAAGAAAGCATATGTCGCCTTGAATAAGGCAAGTACACTTGTCGAAACGTTGGCTCCTGCTTTCACTTTGTTCTCGTATTGCTCATTCTCTGCTTACAGTTCGTTTGTGTAAACATGAACCACAGATGCAATGCAAGCGGTTTCATGGGCCCCTAGGTGTATTTGAGGCATTCCGGTGTAGTCTACAACGCAGTCATCACCCACCGTTTGCAAAAAGCATTATCAGGTCATTGTCATGCCCACAGTTCGCCCCACCATGTTCTCCATAGCCTTTCGACTTAACTGAACTGTGTAGCTGTGCCTCATAGGCAGTGGCACGAAATGCGCTTTGCTGGTTTCCGCTTATGTAGGTTCCGTTTGTACCTCATTTCGCGCCTCTTCAAATAAAAAAATTATATCATGGTGGGTGTCTCACTATAAGTTAGACTAGCGACAAACAAAATACGAAACGAGCAGAGTCAGATGTCCAGTTTTCTTTTCTTTACTGGATAGCTGTCGACCAATTAGGTATGCTGTGGAGCCTCAATTCATTGACAGCAGCACAAATAATTACTTGCTTTACACTTGAACGCGTACCCGCCGTGGTTGCTCAGTGGCTATGGTGTTGGGCTGCTGAGCACGAGGTCGCGGGATCGAATCCCGGCCACGGCGGCCGCATTTCGATGGGGGCGAAATGCGAAAACACCCGTGTACTTAGATTTAGGTGCACGTTAAAGAACCCCAGGTGGTCAAAATTTCCGGAGTCCTCCACTACGGCGTGCCTCATAATCAGAAAGTGGTTTTGGCACGTAAAACCCCAAATATTATTATTATTACACTTGAACGCGATCGGATTAATGCACACGGTGAGGGCAGCCAGGCATAGGACGTGAAAAAGACCCCTCACGTGACCGAACACCTGATGTGGCGGTCTCATTGCACCAGATACCACAGATGCGTACGCATACCATCATCGTACTGCCCAAAGGCTACTCTAATGGTACGTTCGAGCGAAGAAGAGGCGAGACCGTGTTCTCCACTAGCGTCTCCAAGAGAAGCCAAGTGGTATGTTCAATTCGACATCCTTCACACGTTCATCATCTGGCCATAGACGCGGCACCAGGCTGACTGGCCCGCTCTGGAGGAAAATTGTTTGCGACGCCGCATGAACACAATGTACGGCTTCGATGACGGGCGTAGTCTGCTTTTGCCAATTCGCGGCTGCGTTGTACTTGGCGGGCGTGTTGAATGGGATCAACAAAAAGGGGTTATAATTAGCATTTTGTTGCGGTCATGCAAAACTTCGCATCAGACAATAAAAATTTTGAATCGACCACTGCCTAAAGGAGCGAGGAGTGTGAAACCCCAAATGTTTCTGTTAGTACTTCCTTTATAATGTTGGACCACTGATGGCTTGACTTGTATTTCTTGCCCAATAAACTTGAAGGGCAATTCCAGACCACCCCCGCCGTGGTTGCTTAGTGACTATGATGTTGGGTTGCTAATTAGAAGGTCGCGGGATTGAATTCTGGCCACGGCGGCAGCATTTACGCGTGGGCGAAATGCGAAAAGACCCCTGTAATTAGATTTAGGTGAACGTTAATGAACCCTTGGTTACCCAAATCATTCCAGAATCGCCACAACGCGTGCCTCATAATCAAGTCGTGGTTTTAGCACGCAATAGCCCAAATAGTATTTTTTTAATTCTATGTCGCAAAGGCGATGACTTTCGTAGAATCTTTTTAGAATCAGCGGGAAAGGACCACGGAGAGAAAATAACTACTCTTAAAATTCTCAGGATAGTGAAGCTCTAATACGGAATAGTTAAGTGCAGGGGCGCAGAAGTATGGCCCACCCGCGGTTTTATTTCAATTGCTTGTGCCAAAAGCGGAAACGTAATCGAGACGTCGTAGCACGCTGGATTTCCGAGTCATGTATACTAGCATGAAACCTACCCGCCGTGATTGCTCAGTGGCTATGGTGTTAGGCTGCTGAGCACGAGGTCGCGGGATCGAATCCCGGCGACCGCGTTTCGAAGGGGGCGAAAACACCCGTGTGCATCGATTTAGGTGCGCGTTAAAGAGCCCCAGGTGGTCGAAATTTCCGGAGTCCCCCACCATGGCGTGCCACATAAAGTGGTTTTAGCGCGTAGAACTCCGTAATTTTAATTTGGTATGAAACCTATCATTGAAGCTCCGATACTTATAGGATGGAATTAGAAGATAATGGCAACAAACTATAACAGCAGACGTTATCATTTTATGGCAAAATCTTCTTACCCTTGCTGAAACAGGAGGCTTTCGAAGAAGCTTACAAATATAGGACAAAGACAGTGGTGCCAGAGTTTGCTCTTTTTATTGTTTTGCCTATCACCCTCGCCGGAATGATGTTACGGGAGTAGCGGCAGTGAAAACACTACTCTGGCGTTTATTTTGGTTTCCTTGAAAGAGAGCAAGTAAACGCCCTCGTGATATTTACACTTATTTTTTTTTTTACCAATCCCTATGAAGCCAGCTGGGAGAGAAGCGATGCCTAACGGGGCTATAGCTTCTGCCTACATGCGCAAATGCCCATGAAAGTTAACCCAACGCCATAACTGTAAAGTATAGAATCAAATTCGCCATGAGAAGTTGTGGGTTTGGCTATCATCGGAGGCAAGGCGTGTTTTATTTCACTTTAACATGCCCGTCTCGCAGTTGCTTGTACATTTAAAATAAAAAAAAAACACCTATTTCCGCCGTGTTTTTTCTGATTTCTTGTCTGTTGGGTTCATATGGTTGTGGGTAAGGATAACTGCATTTATTTTGCTACACTGGCAGGTAAGAATTCCTTAGCAAGTAGATTTTATTTGTGACATTTCTGTAACGTAGTGTGTCAACAAGTTTTCTCACGTTGCTGAAAAGTCAAGTGCGCAAGAACAACGCCACGAATTGGGCTCCCTGTTTCTCTTCGGTGCTTTTTCTTGTTTGTTCATTACGCTTACTTGTATCACGCAGAGTGCCGTGAAGTTTCGAGACGCCGACGGCGCCACGTTCCATTGGACAGTTTGCCGCCACCGCGCTTTTCGTCAATGCCTCTTCACCCGGTCGACTACGCCGCCTTCTCCATTTTCACATCGTTGAGCTTGGCCCTGGGTCTGTACTACTCCACGTGTAAAAAGAAGGCTAGAACTAGGTGCAACGACCGGACGCGGCCCACTTCCGCTCACTCGAGCCTACAGCACGAGGAAGTGTTCCTGGGTGGTCGCAGCATCCCGTCCTGGCAACTCGCCATATCCGTGCTGGCATCAGTGGCCACGGGCGTCGGTGTGGTCAGCCACTCTGCTCACCAGTACGCCTATGGGTTCCACTTCGCCTGGCACATCGCCGCCATGGCGCTGACGACGCCTTGCATCGTGTACTTCTTCTTGCCAGTTCTGTATCAACTGAAAGTGACGTCAGTGTTCGAGGTGAGCTGACAAATCTCATCCACGTATCATCGCTTGCCGGGAGTGGAAAGGGTACTAACCAGCACGACCGTACATGTTCACAAATCCACTCAATGAGAAACCGCGTGTCATGGCGCCACCCCACACTCTAAAAGTGATTACCTCCTTAAGGGTGTTTTGTTGTCGCCCTGGTAGCAGCCTTACCGTTAGTGCCTTACAAAAATTTATGCAGGGCTACAACGGAGCTCTAACTGGTCGTGCGACGGCAAAATATGCAGTTGAAAACTACGTAATCATTCTGACAGCCTTGGGCACACAGAGATATACAACAGGAGAGTTTCATACCTTTCCCTGTGAAACTCTCTTGTCGGGGCATTTCTGCACGCTGAAGAGTGTGAGAATGATTACGTAGTTTTCAACCACGTCTCTTGTCAACGCACGTATAGTTAGAGCTCTGATTTCGGCCTCTATACATTTTTGTAAGGACCTAACACTTAGGTTTTTACCAGTACGGCAAGAAAAAACCCTTTAGAGTCCAAATACTTTTGCGGTGCATTCTGTTGCTACACATTCAGTTGTTCACAGATTCTGTGTAAATCAGCCTTCGCCGTTGTAAGAGGCTATTTCGACTATCGAAATAGCTGAGGCCGTGTGACCGACAGCCAGGTCATTGCACGTCGCATTAAGAAAGAGTCAAGCGACTGAAGTGTGCTAGCCTTACTGAATGAATAGAATTTGTTGATAGGAAAGACAGAGAGGTCGACCTGAGCTAGTGCGCTCTAGTCTGCTACTCTGCACTGGGGAAGAGGGAAAGGGAGTGAAAGTATTGGAATGGATGATGATAATAAGAGAAGTGGTGAGTGCTTATGTACATGAGACAGTTGCCTCGCTAGAGCCGCTCGTCGAGCTTGGTGTCCTGCAGGAACTTCAACAATACTTTTGTTGCACGCATTGAAATTGCAGTGTCAGGCCATGGACCGAGGATAGCTTCCTCCGACAGTAGTTGCCTGCCAACGCTGGCTAAGAAACTGTCTAACGTCCTTCGCTCCAGCATATATGCTGGGCAGTCGCACAGTACGTGTTGCAGTGTTTCGGGCATCTGGCAGTGTACACAATCAGGGCTGTTCGATTGGCCGATGAGGTGTGCGTAGCGACGGGTGAAAGCAACGCCGAGCCGAATCCTGTGTAGCAATGATGTTTTGCTCCGTGTAAGCTTCGGGGGCAAACAGAATTTACCGTCTGGGTCAATCATATGTAGACGTCTGTGAATGTTATCAGAGTGGGCTCTGTAAGCCTTTATAAGGTCCTGCATGAGTGCCTTGATCATGGAGTTGGTGTCAGGTCGCGAGTAGGCAATCCGTACTTCATTAGAGGAAGAGGAGGCCGATCTTGCCTCACTGTCAGCGAGTTCATTACGAAAAACACCACAATGGCTAGGCACCCATTGAAAGGTGATCACGTGGCCACTTAACTCGGCACTGTGATAAAGTTCGACGATTTCCAGCACGAGCAGATAGTATGGTCCTTTGTTTAAAAAGTATTTTAGCGCCTGTAGCGCTGATTTGGCATCGCACAATATTGTCCATTTATGGGGTGTCTGCGTTCTCATAAAACGGACAGCCTCCCGTATTCCCGCAAGTTCCGCAGCCGTAGATGTCGATTTGTGGTCTAATCGAAATCGTTGAGTAATTCCAAGTTGTGGGATGACAAATGCGGCTGTTGTGGCAGATGGCGTGACCGAACCATCGGTATATACTTACACAAACTGTGAATGTTTATGAAATAAAAATATAACCCGGGTGCTAACTGTAGAGAGCGTCAAACCACTGTCTAGAAAACATGCGCTTCTTGCGTGCTCAGGAAATAGAAAGCGACGTCAAGTGATCAGACGTGGTTTGAGACCGAATACATCTGATCAGGCTCGACTACATTTAGGACATGCTTCCTTTTAAAGCCCCTCCATGCATGCACCACCGCTGCTCTGGATGGAGGGGCTTTAGTTCCTGTCATCATTCTGTTCACAGCAAATTTCAGCAGCTGCTTCTTGCATCACAAATGCTGCATTTGATGTCGCGCAGGCAAACAATTGCGGTGTTTACAATACTGGGCCCGCTTTGAATGTTACTTACACATCGGGTGCCCTATTCACGAAGATTTAAGTTCGTTATTTCACTTTGAGATTCGTTGGTGCGGTGCGCTCTAATTCTATCTGCAGCATCACGATTGGGGGGAATTCGTTCCTACGAAGAACTGCAAAACACAAGAGCGTTTTGTAATTGCAGGTGAATGTTCGCAAGCAATGTCAAAAGAAAGCATTCATACAATCTTCTTTTCATTACTGCCTGGAAATTAAAACAATACAAAGTATTGGTCATATTTTTCGATATTTTTCACTTCATGTCTTGATGTTTCCCCAAATAAATGAGTTATACTCTACGGCAACTAGTGATGATTTTTTTATAACTATCGTGCCACCTCATGACGTTTTCCCTAAGAAACGAGTTTTATTGAATGCACAGGAAGGGAGGGGACTACGAACTGTCATAACGTGCGCAGATATTAAGGGAACTGTGCATGCCACACAAATGTACCGGTTGACTTAATAACGATGCTACCATAGCTAAGTTACAAATATTTCACCAACATTTAACAAACTATTTCTTTTCTAAGTGTTCTTACCCACTGGTCGGTCGGCCACTTTCGTGAAACTTGGGTCGTGTACAGAAAGCCATTTTACTTTATTTTCATGCCATTGTGCTGACGTCATGGTTTCATAACCATCGACGCAAGCACTGGCGGTAACCCGCTACGTTCTTTTAACAACCAATGAACCTTACAGCGTAAGGTGTTACGGACTCATTACAATGGTAGTTTCTGTTGGCGATGTTGTGAGCCGCCGCAGCCGATGTCCATCGTTATTATCGCCACGGTTCTACTCACTATGGGGGATTAGCAAGAAATGAATGGATTGTCTCAAGGAAGAAAACGAAAGATTAAGGTGATATATAAAAACGCAAGAATGAAAAATATCTATGGCATATAAGGGACTCCAATAAATCATCATCACGATCATCATCTTTGGCATCATATCGTGCCATTTGTCACGCGATGTGAGATGCGCGCCGCTTAGCGTCGATACCTGCGCACTTTGCATTGCAGTTGCATATTATTACAGCAGGTGGCACGCCATGTATCAGTTGTATACGCAGCCGCATAAAATAGTTCGGGGTCCCTATCAAGTATGTGGCTCCTACCCTTTATGTAGAATTGACCAAGAAAAGAATAGATTGTCTTGATGAAAAAAATGGATTAAAGAGATGTATACAAAAAATGCTAGAATGAAGAATGTGTGTTGTAGGCATGATTAAGTCAAACAGGCTAGGTGACAATTTGTCACCACCTCATTTCAAAAGTGATGTTAATAAATTATCCTCATCATTATCAACATCACCAGAAGCAGCGGCGGCAACGAAACATGACGCTTGTCACACGACGTGACACTCTTGCCGCGTAACATCGATACGTGGAAACGTTGCATTGCTTTTGCGTAGTATCGCATGTGGTGGACCGATATTAGCAGTTGCATGTAGCATTTGCACGTTGCATGTAGCTGGACCTACTTAAGCAGGATAGGTGAATGTTTTCAACATGCCGTTTTGAAGATGATGACAATCAACCATCATCATCAACCGCATCGTATCATGCCACGGGTGAGTGAGTGAGTGAGGGAATAAACTTTATTGTAGGTCCGGCGAGCACGCGAACTCGTCGCGCACCCGGCTAGTCCCACGTCGGGGCCGGCAGGTCTAGCCCACCGGCCCGGTCGCGGGCACGCCGGACGGCCAGGATTTGCTTTTCTAGAGCGGAACTACGCAGAAGCGAGTCCCACTCCTCCTTGATAAACTTGGGGTATGTCGACCCACACTCCTAGAGCGTGTGAGGTAGAGTGGAAGTCTGGCCGCAGGACGGGCAGGCGTCGTCGCGATACACGTCGGGGTAAGCCTCGTGGAGAGCGGACAGACACGGATATGTGCTGGTCTGTAGGAGCCTAATCGAAACGGCTTGCGCCCTATTCAACTTGGGGTGCTGTGGTGGAAAGACCCTTCTGGACATGTAGAAATATTTAATAATCTCGTTGTGAGTAGCAGAAGCGTCCCTGTGACCGTAGAGAGGAGGGGAGTCAGTGCTCTTTATAGAGGAAGCGCGGTCGGTGAGGTCACGCGCAGCCTCGTGGGCAGACTCATTGAGATTCGGGGGAGCACCCTCGACCGCTCCTACGTGAGCGGGAAACCAGTAAATTGAATGGTTTGTGAGAGCATGCGGACTGGAGCCGCTAAGAAGACGAACAGCTTCCTTGGCGATGCAACCCTTTTGAAAAGCCCTAACTGCCGTTTTGTAATCACTATAGATTTCGGACCCCCGACCGTCTAGCAGGGCGAGGGCGATGGCGACTTGCTCGGCGACTCCGGGGTCTGAAGTGCGAATCGAGGCGCTATTGGAAATGTTTCCGCTCGAGTCGACCACAACTACGGCAAAGGTCTTCCCGTCACTGTACTCCGCAGCGTCGACGAAGCTTGCGCTAATGCCGTGTCGCTTGATCTGTTTGAGGACGGCTGCTGCTCTGGCCTTGCGTCTGCCCTCCTTGTGGACGGGATGGACGTTTCGGAGCACAGGGGCCACTACGAACTTGTCTCGAATGCATCTAGGGATCGGGGTACTGACCATCGAGAATTCCGCAGGGTGGTAACCCAGCTCTTCGAGGATGCGTTTACCTGCCGCTGTGGTGGCCAGGTGACTGAGTTGCGTGCGTTCTTGGGCTTCGGCAATCTCTTCGGCGGTGTTATGTACCCCCAGCTTCAAGAGACCCTCGGTACGGGTCCTGATGGGTAGCCCGAGAGCCCTCTTGACTATTTTGCGGATAAGAACATTGAGCTTGTCTCGCTCCGCTCTGAGCCAGTTGTGCACAGAAATCGTGTACGTGAGGTGGCAGATTACGAAGGCATTGATCAGCCTGAGAAGATTGTTTTCCTTCGTGCCTCGATGCCGGTTTTGCGATTCTGCGAACGAGGCGGAAAGCGTTGTACGTCTTTGCGATGACCTTGTGGAGAGCAGTTCCGTTCCCGCCGTTGAATTCGACAAACATGCCCAGGACCCGAATAACGCCGACCTTGGGTATCACCCCGCACCCCCGACCCCCCGTCACAAGTGCGAAGTCTGATGCTACTTTCAGAGACTGGCTTCCAATCTTTGGGTTTGCCTCCCTTCTATTTTCTGTAAAGTAGGAGCTCCGACTTCGCGGGGAACCATCGATGTCAAGGAATGTGCGACACGTAGCCCAGATACCTGTTTTTACTCTTTGGAACACGTTATGGGCCATCCTCGCAAGGTACAAACTGTCGCTGAGGAAGCCAAACGTTGAGCTACCCGCGCGGCTACAACCAGGCAACGTCGGGCTCATCGCATCACTGTGCAGAGAGCAGCACAAGCCGCAGCTCGCCTTCGACACCGTGTGGACCGTCCAGATCGTTCTTGTGAAAACGACACGAAGAGACTTCACCGTGAAGACCCAGTATTGCATGTAGTCGAAAATGGAGCTCCTCTGGAGCCGCTCCTCCAGCTTACGCTGCGAGTATGCTGCGTGTGCCGCGCAGTCCTGTGACATTTCATGATTAAACATGCAGCTCCGGTAGCCAGTACTAGGGGGATCGGCATGCACCTATCTTCTATTCCTCTTGGAACGCCCCCTCCCTATCAATGTCTTGGGTTATTTAAAAAAATTCACGATTAAAGCCAGTCACATAGCAACACTCAGAACTCACTAGCGCTTGCTACAAGGTTATGCGCTTGCTACGAAGCCTGTATTACAATGATGGCGTAGAGACGATGAGGCGATGAGAAAAGTATGACGAGAGTCACCTGATGAATATGTAGTGACAACGATGGCACGACGGCAGCCCAATGGCGGTATGACAACAGATGCAGGATAGTGTGTGTATCACGAAGACGGAGCGATAATGATGACATAACAATGACAGCAGAATCTTGATCTAATGTGGACAGCCTAATTACGATAGACTAATGACAAAGGATTGACATCGACGGAACTACGATGGCAGCATGACGACATTGTGATGAAGTTACTGAAGGGAAGATGATGGCAAAATGACAGCGTGAAGACCATAGCATGATGACAATGGGATGATGTCGACTGCGTCACGACGATCACGTCACGACAAAAGGATGACGTTACAAAAACGAGGACGATGGTGAAGCGACAAAGTGACGACGATGACATGTTGACAATGGTATGACGACGACAGCATGACGAGAATTGGATGACGAAGTTAGAATAAAGTTGATGGGAACGATGCCGACCGCATCACGACGGCAACGTGTCAAGGCATGCGTTGCGACTGGATGACTTGACGATAATTGAACGGCAAAGTGGCATTGACGAAAACAAACGACCAACGGCCTCACAACTACGAGGGCACACAGCGGCTCAAGCTATTTGACAACGTGGCCCGCTGGGTCGGCATAGAAGGTTTGACAACGACAGCAGGACGGTTGATCGAGCTTCGTCATCCGACTTATTTCATGTAGGTGTCTTCGCGTCATTCTCATACAGGCATCGTGACGCAGTCGTCGTCACGCCATTCTCGGTCTACACACGCCGTCCAATCCAATTGATCAGATCACGAAGCTGAAATGAAGAAGATGGAAAGACCGCGGCGGCATTATGACGACGAGCGCATACCTAGTGCCTCAAGCTGGTAGACAACTCCGACCACTGGGTCGGTGTACGAGGCTAGATGGAAAATTATGGCCGAACATGTCCCACAAAGGCTGTCGATGGTAAGGCGATTAGCATTTGAACCATGAGCAGACACACCCTATTTCTGAAGTTACGTTTATATAAGATCTGTGATGGTCATTAGGCGACCTCCGTTTTGTTGTATATATGTGACATACCCAGGTCCACTTTGTTTTGACACTTGCTTCGCAAGGTCGTCCATGGGCATAGACGGATTACCACGACTTTTTGGCGCAAACCCAGTGACGACATTGAAATGACGAAGAAACGACTTCACTGGAACGACAAAGGAACTAAAAAAACGACAACACGTCAATAATAACGTGACGATTCGTAAATGATTGCAATGGTACAACAATGAAATGAAGACAATGGTATGACGACGACTGTGTAACGGCGAACGAACGCCAAATAAGGAATTACGGGCTATGGCATGACCACCGCTGCATGACGATAATCTTACGGCGACGTATGCATGATAGTAACTGTCTGACCATGACGCCATGATGGCGATGGCATGACAGCTGCTCCAAATTTACAATCGAGTGAAAATAGCACATAATAAATGCCGCAGTAACGATGTCGAAGGATAGAGGACGGAGGTATGAGCACGACGTCATGACGACAATGGGATCACTTTATTAAAGTGACAACCACGGTAAGCAGAAGGCGTTACGACGAAGGCACGACGAGAATAGTACGATGATGACGGCATAAGGACGACGGTGTGACAGCGATTGTGAAGCAAGAGTCGGATTTTGAAAATAGGAGGACGGTATAGTAACCATGACGGCATCTCGACGATGTTATCACAAATGAATGAGGACAACTGCATGCAAAGAATGACATGACAATCGTATGATGGCAATTGGATTGGACGGCGTGTGTAGACCGAGAATGGCGTGACGACGACTGCGTCACGATGCCTGTATGAGAATGACGCGAAGACACCTACATGAAATAAGTCGGATGACGAAGCTCGATTGATGACGCTGGCATGACCACACGGCATGACGAAGACACAATGGCGATGTTGCGAAGACACGCCGTGTAATCACCATTGAATGAGGACAGCCCAATACGATAGTGTGACGAAGAAGGATTGACCAGGATGGAAAGTCGAAGGTGCCATGAAGAAGACGGTATGACAACAGGGTATGGCGACGACAGCCTGACGATTACGGAGAATCTCGACGCATGCCAAAAAGTCGAACCACGAAGCCAGGGTGACGACCATTGCACAAGCACTACGCCATCACAACAACGGTATGACAACTAAACAATGGCCACGACTATATGACAACCACACGATCGTGACGATGACATAACAAAGGTATGAGGACAATGGGATGACGACGAGTGCATGACGATATTGCCCGACAAAGACTTATCACAGTGCCGATATGGGGACGATGGCATGACGAGGTTCCGACAACGGGGCTGGAGAGGCGATGATGAAACGACCACAACGGTCACCCCAGCGGTGGCGACGATGACGACTGAATGACTACGAGGGCGACGCGTCGACAGCACGACGAGAGTCAGAGGACAAAGTTAGAATGATGACGATGCAGTGCACGCGACGGCATCATGACCACGACCATACGGTTTAACTGACTGGCTGGCTTGCGGACACATGGATTCAAAACGCCTTAAGTCAGCAAATGATGCTAATCACTTTGAGAATTTCAGTTTTGTTCACCATATTTGTGGATGTCCAATGCGCACACGTCACTTTCACGCGTGGATCATTTGGCGGTTTTGTGGCGTCGCTTAAGAAACCAACATTTTTTTTAAGAATAGCGGAGGGATAATGTCCGCAAAGGCAATGAATGGTGAAGAATATTTTTCGGCATACTCGTGCATAATCGGCGCATAGACTTCATATTGAGAAATATAATTTTTGCTGTTTCTTGACGTCGTGAAAAGGCAAGCGAAGGCAACTTGGCCCAATAAAAGTTTGCCAATCGCAGAGTACTATTGGAAAAAGTAGAACTGAAACAGACTGGAATAGTTAATCTAGGTACACTGGCACTAGAAAGATGAGGACACGAAGCCACATGAAATACACACCACAAGCGCCAACGGCTCCAGTTGCTGACAAGTATGAACACGTGGCTTGTTCAGCATAGGGCAAGTGCAACTAAATATCTATTATTTAGTCATACCAACAGGCGATGCGCCGAAGTTCAATACGGGCCTTACTAGCACAAACCAAACTCGGGGATTCTTGGGCCAAAAGCTGGGAAGCTGAAGGTTTGCGGCGATGACAGGAGACGTAGTCATGGCGTCGTCTCTGTCAGCAGGAGTAGGAGCAGTTTCGTCTATGGCTGGTGTTCGAGAAAAAAAAAAGACGTCAATGTCCTGGATCACCACTTGTTGGGAGCTTGCATTAGAGCAGGCAAGAAATACACGTTTTGACAGCTTCAGAAGGGATAGTCGAGTGGCTTCATTTCAGAATAAATGCAGGTTTGCCCAGTGGCTGTGGTGCTGCCCCCGTCGGGCAGCCGCCTCCATTCAAACAAAGAGCAAGGGGAAATGACCCCCTCCTCCTCCCCCCCGGGGGAGAAAGGGCAAGGTAAACTGGATTTCTGGGCAGCACGCATAACGAAGTGAATGGACGTTCGCTACACACCGATAGGAAGTCAGGTTCGATTGACGAAGAATTAAATGATGAACGCTAGTAAATATTTGCTCCTCGTTTTCAAGATTGCCTCTGTGAATTCGGGGGTTAGCTTAGCCCTCTGTTATTTTAAGTGTAAGTTATAGTGCGGGGCCTCCTATTTAAGTTCATGGGAAAAGACAAATCATATTTCTCGGCAGCAACTGCACCAGATTTGATGAAGTTGCATCTAATAGAAAAACGTAAAATTTACTGCCTGTTTGTAGCACATTGTTTATTGGGGCCATCGCCTTTATAATAGATCTTAAAAATTGCATACACTGCAACTCTGTAAATTACAGGTATTAACACATGTAAATAAAAGACATAATTATGTATACATGACCCAAAACCATTACTATGTGAGTGGAACTTTTTCAATACCCACGTAAATAATGTCAAAAATGCAAGTAATATTTAATTTCATATACCAGATGTGTGCGCTTTAGATGCTGTAACTGCTGAGCACGAGGTCGCGGGATCGAATCCCGGCCACGGCGGCCGCATTTCGATGGGGGCGAAATGCGAAAACACCCGTGTGCTTAGATTTAGGTGCACGTTAAAGAACCCCAGGTGGTCAAAATTTCCGGAGTCCTCCACTACGGCGTGCCTCGTAATCAGAAAGTGGTTTTGGCACGTAAAACCCCAAATATTATTATTAGATGCTGTAACTCACACAGTTTACATTACTGCGACATCTATTCTCGGCGCAGAACCAGGAATTTGTAAAATTCGTCCTATTTTTTCTCAGACCTGCCATTTTTTTAAATTTTCTTCTGAAACTTTCAGGCCTCAATTCAAAATTCCGCTTCCAACTGCTATTATAAATTAACTTTCTCTATCAAATGTAACACATTTTCATTCTATTGGCCCAGTGGTTATCTCAGAAACTAGTTTCTGCGTTACGCATGTATCTGAATATGCGGTATTGCAGTTGGGCAGGAGCTAACGCTGCCTGTTAAGAATGTCGTGCGGTTTATACCTCAATTAAAGCAACATCCTTTAATGACTACCCCAATAGTGAACTTCAAGCTGTTCGGTGCATTTAAATATATGTGTGAGCCATTTTTGAAATCAATTGATCTCGAAGTTGGCGCTTTTTCTGTGTGGTTCATGCGTCTTCGTGTGCCCATCTGTCCATTTCAAGCAGCCTTATGTTAAGCAGCTTTATAATTAGACAGAATTACGTTTCGGCGCCCCTTATGTTGGATAGCATGATTCATCATCATCATCATCATTTATTAACCCTTAAGGGCCTTTATTAACATAACGGGGGAAGCAGTATCGAAATAACGTATAAAGGAGCGAATGCTATACAACAATGAATTAACTACGTTACAAGTACAGAGCGCGCACACACACAAAAAGGATACACTAAAGAGCAGTGGTAAACAAAAGGCAAAAAAAGAAAGGTAAAACACACATCCTCCCATAGAAGGATGGGATGGAGCAAGTAATTAGGAATGAGCTAACAAACGAGGATATGCTTTGTAATAAAAGATTGACACCCAACCGGACATTGGAATAGAAGACAAAGTATACAAATCATAATGTAAATCAATTCGACAACGCCTGCATCGTAAAAATGGTGTGAGAAAACAAAAATGCGTAGTTCAAGTTATTTAACGAAAAGCTCAGTTAAGGACTGCCTAAATTTTTCTGGATTTTTCTCAAGAGCAACTGCTTCGGGAAGGCAATTCTACTATTCAATGGCTGCGGGAAGAAACGATTTATTGAATGCAAGAGTCGAACCATGAAGGTGTTCGACGCTGTTGGAGTTGAACAGGCGGCGAGAAGTTCGAGTGGGTGGAAGTAACAGTGTACCATGCAGGTTAGAAAAGTTGTGATATAGCTTATGGAACAGGCTGAGACGTGAGATTCTGCGTTTTACTGCTAAAGGGGGTAGTTCAAGAGTTGATTTAATGTGGGTTACGCTGACGTGTGTACTATAGTTCGATGAAATAAATCGGGCAGCACGATTTTCTACCGACTCGACAGAGGTAATTAATTAATCTTGGTAAGGGCTCCAATTGGGAGAGGCATATGCAAGTTTGCTTCTAAGGAAGGTTTCGTAGGGTATTTTCCTGATTTCCGGGGGGGACAGACGTAGTGTTTTTTAAAGTAAACTAGCGACCTTGAGGTATCACTTACGACATTCGAGATATGCTCTGACCATGTCAGTTTACTATTAATGAGGACGCCTAGATATCGGTAAGAGCTAACATGTGATAAAGCTGTCGAATTAAGCGAATACTGAAAAATCAGATAAGTTATTTTTTGCGTGAAAAAACCATGCATTTGCACTTCGAGGGATTAGGCTCCATCAACCAGCGCGAGCACCAAGTTTGAATTAGGTTGAGGTCGCGTTGTAGTAAGATTGATCACTGCTGTTTGAGATTCGGCGATATACAACGCAATCATCACCATAGGGGCGAATAGATGACGCTATTCCTGATGGCAAGTCATTTATGAGGATAAGAAAGAGAAGCGGGCCAAGAACTGATCCCTGAGGGACACCGGATACTACTTGTGCTGCTGTTGAGAGCTTACCGCCAATGGCTGTGAACTGAGATCGTGCTGTTAGAAAACTTTTGATCCGTGACAAGGTAAGCGGGTCAAGATTAAGACAACTGAGTTTGGCCATGAGACGACGATGAGCAACACGATAAAATGCCTTTGAAAACTCGATGTAAATGACGTCGGTCTGAAAATACGAATCTAAGTTGAAGTTAAGGTCGGTAGTGAATTCGAATAATTGTGTTTCACATGATAACCCGGGGCGAAAGACGTGCTGCTTGCGGAAATAGAAATCATTATCGAGATGACTGGCGACGTGGGAATATATGATGTGTTCCATTAGTTTGCATGCAACGCATGTCCGCGATATAGACCGATAATTTGACGAGTCGGAGCAGTTGCCCTTTTTTGAAAACCGGGGTTACTTTCGCAGTGTTCCAGTCGTGCGGAATTCCACCTTCTAAAAGGGACTGCGCAAAAACTATCTGCAAGATGCGACTCGACACGTCCTTAGTAGTTTTAAGGAACTTTGCAGGAATATTGTAGAATATATTGAATATTGAGAAATATTGAGGAATATATTGAATATTGAATATATAGATAGAATGGCAAGCTTTATTTGCTTCAACGGTTTGCTCCAACTTGTCGACGCGGGCGGCAGGGCGTCCAACTAAGCTATCTGTATTTGATTGCGCAGCACGTATTAACGCGAGTTCACTCAGGACGGAATTCTGAGTCATTTCGAGGCGCGAAATAGCGTTATAGATTGTTTCGAGGGTGGGAGCAGGTTTAGCGTCAACGTGATCAGGACCAGGGTTTACCTCAATGTCTCCAGATAACATAAGTATTAAGCACACAACATGAGCATTAATAGCAGTTGAACCAAATAGCTCGCCAAGTGCGACACGCCAACGGTCAAGCATGTCGGGGGGGGGGGGGGGGGGGCACGACACCGCAAAAAAGAAGCGATCGCTAGAACAACAGCAAGATGCGTGTGGCAGGTAACTAACCTGCACGAAAAATGGTGGTGCGTGACCGTGTTCCTTGCGGTCAGGTGCCCCAAATCGGCGTCCGGCGAGGGCGGTATTTGTAGATACGGGTTGGCTCCCGCGCTGATTGTTGCTTGCTGCCAGGCGAGAAAGGGGTTGACGACTGTCGTTGGCGGTAGCAGGAAAACTGCGCAGTGAAGATTTTCGCCAACGTGAAATTCTTGTGGCAGCTCGTAGATGCTGTCCTCGATGAAGACACCGCCAGGGTCAGCAAGGGCTGAGGACGCAGTGGCCCAAAGAAGGGCAGCCTGCACGAAAAAGGGCTTTTGAGTGACCGTGTTCCTTGCGGTGAGGTGACTTCTTTTCTTAGGAACAGTGCTAGCGCAAGAAATATTTTACGAATGCAGGCACTTATGGACACGAGACATTCATACCGCACACGTTATAGTGTTCTCAGCTGGATTTTTTCGCGTCACAGCAATAATAACAATAGTCCTCATAGAAACAGCAAATGCCAACACATGTGGCGGTCGGCAAGATGAGAAGAAACAGCGGCCCCTATTCACAAAACATCTTATGCTAGAACTGGTTTTAAAAGCAAATTCCAGGAAGCCCTAATAGATTCTCGACATAGAATCAGATGAGGCGACATAATAAAGGCAGCGATCCCTCATGAATATTATCGTTTGTGTATTTTTTGAAATTAACCTATGTTTTTGAAATGAACCTAGCCGTTCACGCTCACAATGAGCCGGTACCGAGCCATCCTTATCACTAGATGTCTGCTGCACTGTTCGAGGCAAACATCTAGCATGTTCAGGACAAGTGCTTCCCACTCTGGACTCAGTTCACCAGGCCTATAAAATAATTTCATGCCACTATAAATATTACCTAGAGATCCCGGCATAGCACAGTCACAAAGGCATAATTAGGCATAGCTTCGCTGGCCGTAGGTGTGTTTTAAGGGGTTCGAAGAAAACAGTTTTTTGTTGCAAGAAGGGGTTTCCCGCTTTCGTTGAGAATCTTTAAAATTGTTTGGTTGCAGCAGAACCTGCAGCCAGAGCCATCGTATTCCTCCTTCAGTATGCAAATGTGCTTGGAGCAGGCGAAGACGAGTCCATAATGCTCGAAGCCACTGGATCTAAAACTTGTGGATACTAGATGTCGCTAACAAAATTTCCAGCGGCATGCTAAAGAAGAGAAGCGAGCTATGTGTTGCACTCTTCCACCGCTACCCTTTTTTCCTGAGTGACACAAAGCACTTAGACGCTGCAGGAAAAAACAGCCGCATACCACCTGTTTGCGTTCGACGGTGAACAGGAGTTCGACTTCCTGTTTCTTGTTTTCCATGGTGTCAGCGTGTTTATTTTCTGCTTTTCTTTTACTTGCTAGGCTGCGACGACGCGCATAAAAGCATGACAACGTAGTTATTTTATATCTTTCGTTTGTCATCTTTAGTACGTGCATATAGTAGACTCGAACACTGCGAAATTGTCAAAGTGGACAGCTGAGGACGACAATGAGCCGTTATCAACAGATCCAGTTTGCCATGTTTATCGGGCACCCCATTGGTGTATGGTGCTTTGGGGAATTTGGTGCCGAAACGCGGTTAATATTATTTTGAGTATACTATCTGGGCTGCGAGGCGTCACAAAGATTATTGAAATAGTAAACAAAAGGAAAGCGGAAGTGGAGGGGGTAAAGGGTGTGAGCAGATATATTTCTTTAATTAAATACTGGAGGTGCAGGTTCTAAAAGTCAAGGCACCAGAAAGGAGACGACTGGCTAGCAGGTGATTAAAGTCCGCTTTGATCTTTGGCATAAGAGGTGAATAGAAATGACGGGTGTCGCAGCCCAACATTCCAACTGTGATATGCTGGTTTACGCGAGATTTAAGTACTTAAAACATTAGAAATCTGCTTTGTAAAGGAGTTTATGAAAATTATAATGTTCGTGAAGAACACGCAGATGGGACCCAACTGTATCCTTCTGCACTGCCGATGAAGGATTTCGTCAGCGAGGTTTAGGTTCTTTCAAGTTGCTGATCCGTAACACTCAAATAAATTAGTGCAGGAGAAGTATGCCGTCGAAGGCCGGCGGCAAAACAAAAAATCTGTTAGGAATCCCAATACACAAGAGAGCGTGTGAACATGTCTATTGAGCGTGAGAAAGAGATGCGCTTTCTTGAATTATTGCTATAGGCCCGTGCCTATTATGCAGTGATAACGTTGTGTCCGCGGGCTGGTTCTTCGATGTTTGCCTTTGAATGTACATATTCTTGGTGTTCAAAGCTTCGTTATATATATATATATATATATATATATAGTTTCATGAGCTGGTCTACTCAAAGCGGCGGACAATACTTGCACCAAAATTTAGATGCAAAATCGACTAAATAATACTAATGCCCTAATTACATTTTTACCTAATTACAATACGGCCCATATTGCAATTTACAAATTCTAGCCGCGGAGTTCCCAAGGCGGATGCACATGGAACAAATTTTCACTATCACAGCAGTTTCGAGATATAGATTCCCGAACTTTGCGGAGAAATGCATTGGCATTCCAGTTAATTTTTTAACAAAACGTTGTTCGATGCACTGAAGTGCACACGTAACTGTAACGACAATGCAATTCTCCGCAAAGGTCGAAAATTTCTATCTCGAAACTCGCCTCATCCTGAGAACTCGTTACAAGTGGATCCGCCTTGCGAAGTCCACTGCTAGAATTTGTAAATTGCAATATGGGTCAAAGATAATTAGCCAGAAAGCTAATTAGTAAGTTCTCGTTCATTCGTCGGTTTTGCATTTCAATTTGTTTTTGGCAAGTACTGTCTGCCGCTTCGAGCAGAGCGCCTCATAAACTAGAATTGAGTTATGTGCCCCAGCCAAGCTATCAAAAATTTTCAAAGTGTTCGCTGAAGCACCCTGTATTTGCGTGCGACAACAAGAAAAGCATGTTGAAATTAGCGCTGGGTGTGCGTCATAGCCAGAGACATGTTCTCATTATCGTCTGGTCGCGTTCCAGCACATTGTTGCTCAGACAGCGTGCTTGAGAGGGCGGCGCAGCATAAGCACATTTGCTTACATGGGAAAAACAAGGATCACATCAAATTTGTTCGCATAAAGTTTGCTTTGGATTAGGAAGCACAAATGCGGCGACATCATATCATGTAACGCTTTATCATGTGCGTGCTTCGTGCTTTAGAGTGCAACATGAGCTTTGTTCGCATTTCACACACTCTAAAGGTTGTCCTAAGTTTAATGTTTTGGCGGCGCTGACGGCAAAACTGCTCCTTAAAAAAATCCTTACTTTTAAAGCGAAACCTGTTTTAGTTAAACAACCTTGCTGTTTGTCTGGAATACACCTTTCGAATTTCTCTAGAATGTTCCCTTTTCCATCATCATCATCATAATCATCATAACCATCATCATCATTCTATTTTATGTCCACTGCAGGACGATGGCCTATCCCTACAATTTCCGGTTACCCCTGTCCTGCGCCAACTCATACCAAACAACGCCCCCGAATTTCTCAATTTCATCACCTCACATAGTCTTCTGCCCTCCTCGACTGGGCTTCCCTTCTCGTGGCACCTATTCTGTAACCCTAATTATCCACCGGTTATCTTAGCAACGCATTACACGGCCTACCAAGAACAATTTTTTTCTGGTAATGTCAATTAGAATATCAACTATCCCCGTTAGCACCCTGATCAATACAGTTCCCTTTCTGTATCTTAATGTTATTCCTAATAGTTTTCGTTCCACCGCCCGCTGCGCAGTCACTAACTTGTTCTCGAGCTTTTCTGTCAATCTCCAAGTTTCCGAACCATATGTTAGCACCCGTAGAATGCATTGATTGTACACGTTTCTTTCTAATTATAGTGGTAAACTTCCAGTCAGGATGTGACAATGTCAGCCGCATGTACCACAACCTACTTTCGTTCTTCTGTAAATTTCCTTCTCATAATCAGGGTGCCCTGCGAGCAGTTAACCTAGGTAAAGGCACTCCTTCGCGTACTATAGAGGCTGACTAACGATCCTGAACCCTTGTTTCCTTTCCAGGTTATTGAATATTATTTTTAAAAACTCATTCAAACTTTAACCCGACTATTACATTTACTTTGTTAAGGTCCTCAATCATATTTTGTAACTGGTCCCCAGCGTTACTGAGCAGGACCATCTCATCTACAAAGCTAAGATTGTTGAGATATTCGCCGTCGATGCTTGCTGCTAAGCCTTCCCAGTTATATCGCTAGTTATAGATCTAGCCTTTGGAACCAGTTCATACCTGGAATCGTGTCTCTCGTCTCTGCTCTCGGTACTCTACAATTCAGTACAAAATTCTTCCGTTGCTTTAACTATATCTTTGAAATTGCTGATGCTTATAACCTGCTTATCTTCTAGTGCATACATCTCGGCTCGTCCTATGCCGAGTTTCCTTCTCACTGATTTGGTGCCGATGTAGAGAAGGATAGAAACGATACAGTGGGTCGTCCTCTCCAACGCCTTCTAGTGGGTCGTCCTCTTCAGCGCTTTTGCTCGTGAACGCCGCTCGCGCGCAGGGTTCGTTCTCTGCTTGGACTGATGCCGCTGCGTTGGGCTATCATCATTTCCTAACAAATAAACACCTTAAGAGGAAGCTTTAGCTCGGGCACAACTCCGACGCGGCCTATTAAAATACATGTAAAACGCAAGAACGTTTTTTTTGAAATAACCCCGGGACTGATTTTGATGAAATTCGTTGCATTTGGAAGAGAAGGCAAATTCTAGTGACTGTTGGAAGCGGGATCTCGATTTAGAGCTTGAATTTTCTTACAACGATTTTCAAATATTTGACCGTTTAAAAAAATAGAAGCACGAAGTTTACAAACTCATAGCTCTGCATCATGAACTGATATCGCGGTTCTGTAAACGGCATCCATTAGATCATTCAAAGCGGACAAATTCATTGCGTCATTTTACATCTTACGTGAATTCGTTACGTTGGTTACAACGGTTTTGCAAAAGTCGTATTTCCCTATATTTAATTGTTTTATATTCATGTGTAACAAATCAATTTTGTCCGCTTTAGATGTACTATTAGATGCAATTCACAGAATTCCATTATCATTTTTAGGGGTTGGGTTCCAGAGTTGTAAACTTGATAGTTCCGTATTTTGAAAATTTTTGATTTTTGCCAATTTTTAATAAAAAATTTACAACCTCACTCAAAAATTGGAAAACAACAGTCACTAGATTTTAAGTTTGTCTTTTAAATGCAACAAACCGCGTCAAATTTGGTGCAGTGGTTGCCGAGAAAAACGAATTTTCCTTTTACATGGATTTAGATAGGAGCACTCGAGCTAAAGCTTCCTCTTAACATTTGGTTGAGGTGCTGTGCCCTCAAACCTCCCACGCTGGAACTAAGATCCCGTACCCAGCCATCTACCATGCTTCAGGACACCTCCCAGCAAACACCTCCTCCTGCACGGACTGAGTGTGCATCTGAGTGTGCGCCTATTTCTGCCACAGCCAGACATGCCGAAGAGTGCTGAGATCTCACGCGGCCCTTTACTTCGAATGCCCAAGAGCACCAGGACAGCACACTCGGTGACACCTCTTTTGCGCCCACGTTCCTCCCCGGAGCGCTTGTGTGGCTCTCAGTTCGTTCCACTGCACCTAGTTGCTTGTCGAAACTGCTGCCCAAGTATGAAGGTCCCTACCGAGTCATCGAACGCACATCTTCGGCCAACTACGTGACCGAGCCCGTTGAACCGTCTTCGGACATGCGCCGTAGTGGATTAGACATCGTCATCGTCGGCCACCTCATGACCTACTGTTCCCCACTCATAGTGAAATCTGTTAGGTAATCGGATGGATCCATTTTAGTTCCCGGGAGATTTCGTTCCTGGGGGATGGAGAAGGATTGGAACGACCACAGTGGGTCGTCCCCTCCAGCGCTTTCTAGTGGGTCATCCGCTTCAGCGCTTTTGCTTGTGGATGCTGCTCGCCCTCAGAGTCCATGCTCTGCCTAGACTGTCGCTGCAGCGCTGTTCATACTCCAATAAAATAAACACCCCAACACTGCGTCCATTTTTTGCTGCTTCCACAGTCTTTCTCACGTTACAATTTCCGATATCCCTTACTCTCTCCTTGTTGATCACCTTTGACAGTTGAGCGAATTCTATCCATCTCTGCACTTGGACACTTTCATTGTTTGCAGTATTTTATTAGTTGGTTCGTTACTTGGAAGAGCTTACGTCCTTTTTGTTTTAGTGCCTTACCTCCCACTACAAATGCTGCTTCTGAAGCTAGCCTAGTTACGGTTTCTCTCTCCGCCGTAAGCCTGCAAGCACCAGCGTAATCGAGATGCTGCTACCCGTAATGCGACTAGGTTAGCCTCTTTCTTCCTCACCACTTTTACGATTTCTCTCTTCATATTGAGGTGAATCAAGAGCCCACTAACCTATTATCACTGCACTTTATCGTACCTAACATTTCTACATCCTGAAACTATGCTGGGATCGTAGGAAAGTATGAGGTCTATTTCATTTCTTGTTTCACCATTAGGGCATTTCTAGGTCCATTTCCTGAAAGCATTCATTATTCGGAGCTTATTCCTTTCTGCGAAATCTACTAATATCTCCCTTCTCGTGTTTCCTAGAATCTATACCGTAGTTGACAATTGCTTGTTCCCAGCCTGCTTTTTTCTCACTTTTGCATTAAATTCGCCCCTAACCTGAGTATACTGATTTTCTACTTTTACCATCAATTATTCAACAACTTCAAAAAACTGATCTATTTCATCGCCATCGGGACTGCTAGTTGGGGCGCACAGGCTCGTACTACCTCTATTTTGTGCCTCAAATTAAGTTTTATTACAACTGCTGCTACCCTCTCATTAATACCGAAAAATTCATTACTGTTGCCCGCCTTGTACGCATAGGTTAGGAATCCTGCCCGTACTGCTGATCTAGGATCAGCCTGGTTACGCCCACTGCAGGGCAAAGGCCTCTTCCATACTTCTCCAACTGCCCCGGTCATGTACTAATTGTGGCCATGTCGTCCCTGCAAACTTCTTAATCTCGTCCGCCCACCTCACCTTCTGCCGCCCCTGCTTTGCTTCCCGTCCCTTGGAATCCAGTCCGTAACCCTTAATAACCATCGGTTATCTTCCCTCCTCATTACATGTCCTGCCCAGCCCCCCCCCCATTTCTTTTTATTGATTTCAACTAAGATGTCATTACCTCGAGTTTGTTCCCTCACCCAATCTGCTCTTTTCTTATGCCTTAACGTTACACCCATCATTCTTCTTTCCACAGTTCGTTGCGTCGTCCTCAATTTAAGTAGAACCCTTTTCGTAAGCCTCCAGCTTTCTGCCCCGTACGTGAGTACTGGTAAGACACAGCTGTTCCACACTTTTCTTTTCAGGGATAATGCCAACCTGCTGTTCATGATCTGAGAATTCCTGCCAAGCACACCCATCATTCTTCTTTCCATAGCTCGTTGCGTCGTCCTCAATTTAAGTAGAATCCTTTTCGTAAGCCTCCAGGTTTCTGCCCCGTAGGCGAGCACTGGTAACACACAGCTGTTATACACTTTTCACTTGAGGGATAGTGGTAACCTGCTGTTCATGATATGAGAATGCTTGCCAAACGCACCCCAGCCCACTCATATTCTTCTGATTAATTCAGTCTCATGATCCGGATCCACGGTCACTACCTGCCCTAAGTAGATGTATGCCCTTACCCCTTCCAGTGCATCGCTACGTATCCTAATCTGCTGTTCTCTTCCAAGACTGTTAAACAATATTTTAGTTTTTCTGCAGATTAATTTTTAGACCCACTCTTCTGCTTTGCCTCTCCAGGTCAGTGCGCATGCATTGCAAGTGGTCCCCAGAGTTACTAACCGGAGTTACTAAACAAGGCAACACCATCAGCGAATCGCAAGTTACTAAGGTATTCTCCATTAACTCTTATCCCCACTTCTTCCCAATCCACGTCTCTGAATACCTCCGGTAAACACGCTGTGAACAGCATTGCAGAGATCGTATCTCACTGCCTGACGTCTTTCCTTATTGGGATTTTGTTCCTTTCCTTATGGAGGACTATGGTGGCTGTATAGCTGCTATAGATAGCTTTCAGTATTTTTACATACGGCTCGTCTACACCCTCATTCCGCCATGCCTCCATGACTACTGAAGTTTCGAGAGAATCAAACGCTTCCTCGTATTCAACGAAAGCTATCTATAAGGGTTGGTTATATCCTGCTCATTTCTCTATCACCTGATTGATAGTGTGAATATGGTCTATTGTTGAGTATCCTTTACGGAATCCTGCCTGGTCCTTTGCTTGGCAGAAGTCTAAGGTGTTCCTGATTCTATTTGCGATTACCTTAGTAAATATTTTGTCGGCCAACGGACAGTAAGGTGGTCGGTCTATAATTTTTCAAGTTCTTGGCGTCCCGTTTCTTATAGATTAGGATTATGTTAGCGTTCTTCCAAGATTCCGTTACGCTCGAGGTCATGAGGCATTGCGTGTACAGTATGGCCAGTTTTTCTAAAACAATCTGCCCACCATCTTTCAACAAATCTGCTGTTACCTGATGCTCCCCAGCTGCGTTCCCCATTAGCATAGCTCCTAAGACTTCCTTTACTTCTTCCGGCGTTACTTGTGGGATTTCAAATTCCTCTGGACTATTCCCTCTTCCATTATCGTTGTTGGTGCCACTGGTACTGTATAAATCTGTATAGAACTCCTCAGCCCATTGAAATATCTCCTCCATATTAGTAATGATATTGCCGGCTTTGTTTCTTTACGCATACATCTGATTCTTACCTAAACGTAGTTTCTTCTTCAATGCATTTAGGCTTCTTCCGTTCCCGAGGGCATGCTCAATTCTGTCCATATTATACTTCCTTATGTCAGCTGTCTTACGTTTGTTGATTAACTCCGAAAGTTCTTCCAGTTATATTCTGGCAGTAGGGGGAGACGCTTTCATACATTGGCGTTTCTTGATCAGATCTTTCGTCTCTTGCTTTAGCTTACTGCCATCCTGTCTAACGGAGTTACCACCGACTATTATTGCACACTCCTTAATGATGCCCATACGATTGTCGTTCATATCTCCAACACTAAGGTCTTCTTCCTGATTTAAATCCGAATATCTGTGCTGCAGTTTGATCCGGAATTCCTCTATTTTCGCTTTTACCGCTAACTCATTGATCGGTTTCTTATGTACCAGTTCCTTCCATTCCCTCCTCAAGTATAGGCTAATTCGAGCTCTTACCATCCTATGGCCACTGCAGTTCACCTTGCCGAGCACGTCCAGATCCTGCATCCTGCCAGCGTTAGCGCAGAGTATAAAGTCTATTTCATTTCTAGTCTCGCCATTCGGGCTCCTCCACGTCCACTTTCGGCTATCCCGCTTGCGGAAGAAGGTATTCATTATCCTCATATTATTCTGTTCCGCAAACTGAACTAATAGCTCTCCCCAGTTATTCCTAGTGCCTATGCCATATTCCCTCACTGCCTTGTCTCCAGCCTGCTTCTTGCCTACCTTGGCATTAAAGTCGCCCATTAGTATAGTGTATTTAGTTTTCACTCTACCCATCGCCGATTCCACGTCTTCATAGAAGCTTTCGACTTCCTGGTCGTTATGACCGGATGTAGGAGCGTACACCTGTACGACCTTCACTTTGTACCTCATATTAAGTTCGACAGCAATACCTGCCACCTTCTAGTTGATGCTATAGAATTCCTGTATGTTACCAGGTATATCCTTAATAATCAAGAATCCATCTCCTAGTTTTCGTGTCTCCGCTAAGCTCCGGTAGCACAGGACGTGCCCGCTTTTTAGCACTGTATATGGTTATTTTGTCCTCCTAACTTCACCGAGTTCTATTATATCCCGTTTACTGCCATCTGATTCCTCCAATAGCACTGCTAGACTCGCCTCTTCTAGATAACGTTCTAGCGTTAAACGTTGCCAGGTTCAGATCCCAATGGCGGCCTGTCCGAATCCAGGGATTCTTAGCACCCTCTGTTGCTTTGCCGGTCTGAAGACCGCCGTTGTCAGATGCTTCAGAGCTGCTCGGGACTGAGGGCTGGAGTTTGATTGTTGTCCACTGTCCACTGTCCTCTTGCACGCGAGGCGGATGTTCTACCACTACGCCACCGCTGCGTCTGCTGATGCTAGTAAATACGTGTAAAAGACACTCAGGTTCTGAAAGTGAATAGCAAATTTCTTAATACCGCATTTTTGCCTATCCTCACTGAAGCTTCTGAAGGGTTCACTCTTAGATTACATGTTGCTACGTCCATAGTGACTTGATTGACACGGCGGGATCCTTTGTACATTCTACGAAATCTTGAAAAATAGCCGTTTATGGATAACATATTTCCAGTCTTCGAGCTGCATTTTTTGCGTAGGCGGACGTTAGCTGTACGAGAAATAAAAAGTGATATTCAAGCAACCAACACAAATTCCCAAATAACTTGTTATAAGTTATGTTGTAGCACATATTCTTATTTAGCAATGGCGGCTAGTGGATTGGCGAGGTATGTATGCTTAAGACAAATGTCCTGAATGAAACCTGTTGGGCGATATGCGTCATCGAACTCGTCGTCAAAATAAACTGTTCACCTACTTCTTAGAAAATTGCTTTTTTGTGCATTGAAACACAAAAGTGAGTGGAACGCCCATGTATTTCGTCTCACTCAATGGCGAACAACATCTGGGGACTGTTGTCATCCAGGAAATTTTTTTCAAAAAGATACCTCTTGCAAACTCACCAGCTACAGTTCGCAACTTGCAGTGTTTATCGTAAAGTATTTCGGAATTTGATTAGTGGATTTATGTTATTTAGTTGAATGTGTATTTTGACTTTTCGGGCTAGTAATGTTCGCTTCTTCTAAGAGTCCAACTCAATAGCAAGAATTACGCTATCTTTTACAGGCGGTTCTTAAAAATATTTAGAATCATGAAAATTATCACCCCTAGTATGTTTCCGTATTGCAAGTAATTCATGGTGTATAGAGTAACTTGGGTGATCAGTAGGTAAATCGTGGTACGTAGAAGCCACAAGGTGACGGTGAAGACTGAAAGAGTAGGGAAAGTTCCCAATTCCATTTTAAGCATGATATGCTTTCAGCTCCCAATGTCAACGTCCTCCAAGTGACCTTGAGACAAAAGCCAGAGGCGTTATCTTGGCATGTTGGGGAAAAAAAACAAACAAGATCATCCCGACAACCGGCCAAAACTTAAGAAAATGCTATCTCTGGCCCCCAGCCCTTTGTGCAAGACCGCATTACATGCGCCTGTTACTACCGAAAGAAGTTACAAAAAATTGATTCTGAGTATTTCCTATTGTTTGTTCAGAATATCGCTCAGGCTACAACTTCTAGTAGGCTGAATTTTTATTTGTAATTTCCAATAGCGACGCTCACAAGGCAGATACAAGGCACCATATATCTCATTGTCATCTCCTGGCGCTGAGACAGGGTTTCCTGTGTTTTTTTAACGCCAGAAGTCTGTGAGTTCCGCGGTGCGGATTTTGGGTCACTTCGAGAGATGGCACCACGCTGCGTGGTGCCTTATTGAGGTACTTTTCTTCTTCTAGCTGGGTCAGTGCGCTGTGTCTCCCTGGCATCTTTCTCTACCTGTCGTGTCGCCTTCAGCCGGTTTTATTCTTATAGTTGGGCAGCGTTCATAAGCACCAGCCTACATTACAGCGTGTTGCGGTGTGCTGGGGTGTGCCCTCGGGAACATGCACTAGACCCACTTTAAGATTGTGGCTAGTAACTTCTCTAACCAATCTGCTTTGCCTGCTGTCATTTGGTACTTTTGTCTACTCTCGATTACGCGAAAGTCAGCAGTTTTCGTACCACTACGTGCGTTTTCTTTCACTATCGTAAAACAACTGTAGTGCGCTTGCACTGCTATGTTATCAAAGTTTTTGCGGAAAAATTGGGTTTTAGTCTACAGATTGGTTTCATTTACATGTTGGCATGAACGTTTGCACAGTCCTTGTGAAAAAAAATTCACCGGCGAATAAGATATACCCTAATACGAAATTTAAGGCCAGCTGTACACGTGTTTTTGTTTCGCGATAATTCACGCAAGGGATTTGAGAGAGACATGTAGCGATGTAGAGACACGTAGCGTCGGCGATTCAAAAATATAATCTGCGGGTCAAAAGCATCGGCTTTTACTCATAACTCGTGCAAGGTTGCAGTGTAATTGCTGGTGCCGTGTGGCTTCCAGAAAGTACTAAAGCATTCGCGTCGCGCATACGATCAGACTAAAGAACAGTGGCTGACCATAACAATCGAATCAAGCGCGAACGAGACAAAACCAGGCAAAACAAACAAGCGAGAGCCATAGCTGACGCGAACACACAATAGCACGAAACGAGCGGTCGATATTGAGATCAGATACGAGTACGCATCAAGCTGTCGGGTGGGTCTGCGTCACACCAGTTTTTCGGGCGCACATAACTGAAGGGGCCGCTCTCATTGGTCTCCGCCGTTCGCGGCTCACGTCTTTTATCTGCCGCTCCGTTATCGCTCTTTCATATTTCGCTGTGCTCGTTCGGTCGGTTACGCCGCCCCCGCTCACCGCAGTAACGGGTGCTTAAAAGCTGCACTCTAAAACGCCAAGTTTACTTCGTCTATGTAGAGGCTAGCTGCTGCGAAGCCAGCCCTAGCATGAACTTGTGTCGCCCCCTGTCGGCAGCTTCCGAAAGTAGCCGTTGCGGGAAGCTAGTCTCGTGTTGCCCGCTGGTAGACTGCTGATCTGGAACACGCAGCAACTCTTCGCAATTTCTGCTTTCCGTAACTACCGACAGGAAGTGATCCAAGATTGTGCTAGCACCAACTCGGTTGCAGGTAGCTTCCCCGTAGACGAAGATAACATTGCATTTTAGTTTATCAATGACAGACCAGTCACGTAAGTGCGCCACGTGGTACGATGTGGTGCATCAAGCGTGATCAACCAGCAATATTTTAGGAATACCGAAGCCGCTGCAAGTGAAAAATCATTTTTCTACAGTTTTAGAACAACAGTGCACGGCCCTCTATGTACCTGTTGCAAATAGGTAGTTAATGACAGCTCCGATCCCTGCACTAAGTTATAAAGAAGGTTTGTTTTTTTAATAGGGAATGAACGATGTTCTTTTCCCTCGCACTGGCCGTTCTGCGATGGAATACGGCTTCGACCACATAGACAGAAAGTGGGCTGGGCTAAACAAAATAATGCTATCGATTTTCTAACAGGGATATCCTGTGTATATTCAAAGAATTTCAATAGTATTATATGGCTTCCAACACGTTTAGTATTTGTGAAAGTTATGCCGGCTATGTTTTTATGCTCGGGATTCGTTTTGAGTAATGGCCTAGAGAAATGGTGAACTAAACTAACACGCAAAGACATATATATATATATATATATATATATATATATATATATATATATATATATATATATATATATATATATATATATATATATATATATATTTCTTATTCTTCTTCTTTGACATCCAGTACCTTCGAATGCGCTTCGGCAACCTAATGGGGATCTCAGCAAGCTTGATCTACTTCTTCTTCAGTGTAAGTACGCAATTATGTATATTTGTTCGAAGTGTTAGCAGTATAATTATTTGGTGTTTAACGGTCTTACACCTTGTGAACCCAACTAAAGAGAATATTGTCTGCGTCAGCAGGCGTTTGGTGTGTTGCGACACCACGTACCCGAGCACACGAGGGTTGGACCCTCCCGCGTGTAGCCGTGCGCGGCTTAGCCGTGTCCGGGGAAAAGGGGATCCTGGGGGTTGAGCCAATGCCGGGTGATTGGACCTTTACGGCCCCTCGGCGGCGGCAACACACCCCTTTGGCCTCGGCTTCACGTGGGCGGCACCCCCGGACTGACCCACCCGGGGGAAATCGGCAGTCGCCTCTTCCTGTCTCTTCCTCTCCAATCTTCGTCTTTATCTCTTACTTTTTGACCTTTCCTGTCTTCTCCTCTCTTCCATTTACTTCATTCTCCTCGGCGCCAAGGGTTAACCTTGTGTGGGATAGCCAACCTTGGTTATAACAAATTTGGTTATAGTTGTGTCGTACAGCTGGCGCATGCAGGCCGTCTTTTCACGGTCCTGCAGCGTCCCCTTGTTGGGGTCCATGGTGGGTGGCTGGCGGCGCTGCCGAATTTTCACACATATCTATGGCAAGTTCTTTTCCAACACTTCCTGATCGCCTTCACAAACGAGGGCGCACCGAAGAAGTTTTCAAGTTTTTTGGCGGAAATAATGACAATTTTCCAAGATTTCATGTTGTACATTCGGAGAAAAAGAAAAGGCAGCGAGAATGATCTCACCTTTTCTTGTTGCAAAGACACTTAGTGAAGCTATTGGCCCAGGTTATAAAGTCTCTAAGTTGGCAAGTGGCGACCTGCTCTTAGAACTGCGTGATAAGACACAGTACGAGAAACTCTCTAATCTAGTATCCTTTGGGAATCTTCCAGTGACGGTCACACCGCACCGCACAATGAACACCACCCGCGGAGTCGTTTCCGATGCCGATCTCATGGAACTGACTGAAGCCGAACTACTGGAGGGCTGGAGCGATCAGGATGTGACCAATGTCAAGAGAATAAAGATCAGGCGCGATGGCAAGGACATTGAGACAAAGCGCTTAATTCTAACTTTTGCATCAAGTATGCTACCTGAGACCATTGAGGCTGGCTACATAAAGATCCGAGTCAGACCGTACATCCCCAATCCTCTCCGATGCTTTAAGTGTCAAAGATTTGGCCACAGTTCACAAAACTGCCGAGGCCGCCAGACTTGCGCAAAATGTAGTGCCCAAGAACACCCATCTGACAATTGCGAGAATGCTCCACACTGCGTGAACTGTGATGGGGAACACGCCGAATACCCGCGGTCCTGTCCATCATGGAAAAAAGAAAAAGAAATAGTCACAATCAAAGTTAAGGAAAATATATCGTTCAAAGAGGCACGCAGGCGGGTAGCATACCTGCCAAAGAAAAGCTTTGCCGAAGTGGCGCGTCAGGGGGCAGCGTCACAACGGCCTCCGGCGGCTGTTCGACCCACACGCAGTGAGTCGGCAGTTATGCCATCTGCCCCCACGGTGGTTGCAGCTAGCGCTGCTCCGCCAACCGAGCAGAAGGGACCATCGACCACGAAGGTGGGCGCAGCCGAGGCTGCCCCAACCTCCCCGGCCCCTTCCAGCGCTGGCAACAGCCGGCGCAGCCAAATCCCTCAGGGAGCCCCATCGACCTCCGGGCTGGTGGGCGCAGGGGTCTTGCCCTCCAAGGCGGGACTCCCTCTGAAAACTTCTCGCTCGCAAGAGCACGTGTCCGGAGCCTCACTAGAGGCAATGGACACAGCACCTATCCTCAAGGCGCACCAAGCGCCTAAGGAGCGGCGAGGCTCCCCCGAACGCTCCAGAAAGGGCAAAACTCCCGTTACAGGGCCTCGAAAGGGCTCTGTAATTTAATCTCCGTAATTTTCATAATCACTACTTATGTTTCTGTACACACAGCACCTATTGACCTCCAATATGCATACACAAATAATTCAATGGAACATCAGAGGTCTTCTTAGGAACCTTGATAATGTGCAAGAGCTTATCCAAAAACACAATCCAACAGTGCTGTGTCTACAGGAAACACACCTAAAACCATAACATACAAACTTTCTCCGACCGTATGTCAAGTTTCGCAAAGATCGCGATGATGCTGTCGTACCATCAGGCGGTGTTGCCATTTTGATTCATAAAAGTATTTCCTGTCAGCTTTTACAGCTACAAACGCCCCTTGAAGCAGTGGCGGTTCGAGCTGTTCTTCTAAATAAACTCGTCACCATTTGCTCGCTTTACGTACCCCCACACTACAAATTAAACAAACATGAATTTCAGTCATTTATAGACGAATTGCCAGAACCTTATGTTGTTCTTGGCGATTTCAATGCGCACAGCTCCCTGTGGGGCGACACTCGTACAGACGCGCGAGGTCGTCTTGTTTAACAGTTCCTTTTTTCTTCAGGTGCGTGCTTGCTGAATAAGAGGGAACCCACGCATTACTCCCTAGCAAACAAAACCTTTTCTTCACTAGATCTTAGCATAGTTTCCCCGTCCATACTGCTCGAACTTGAATGGGAAGTTACGAACAATCCTTACGGGAGCGATCACTTCCCTGTACTGATAAGAACATCTAAAGAAAACGGATTACCTCCACAAGCTCCTAGGTGGAAGATAGACACAGCCGACTGGGAGAAATTTCGAACTCTCACTAACATCTCATGGGCCCACATGTCTTCTTTAGAAAATTGATGCTGCTGGGGAGTATCTTACATCATTCATAATAGATGCCGCATCAAAATGCATATCCGAAGTGAGTGGTCTGGCATGCAAACGACGTGTACCGTGGTGGAATAGCGAATGTTGGATCGCCCGTAAGAATCAGAAGAAGGCGTGGGGGTTGCTACGCGCTTCTCCCACTGCAGATAATCTTATGAACTTTAAAAAAGTAAAGTCCAAAGGCAGGCGAATCCGCCGACAAGCCAAAAGAGAAAGTTGGCACAGGTTTTTATCGAGTAATAATTCGTTCAGAGATGAGGCCAAAGCCTGGAACAGGGTTAATAGGATTAGAGGGCGGCAAATATATCCACTCCCTCTGGTAAACACACAGGGTGATACACTGCAAGGCCAGGCAGACTCACTTGGGGAGTATTTTGAGAGCGTGTCAAGTTCAACAAATTATTCACAATCCTTTCTCAAATACAAACAAATAGAAGAATGCAAGCCACTCATCAGAAAATCTCGCCAGAATGAACCGTACAACTGTCCTTTTAGTGCTGCCGAGTTGAGAGCTGCTTTGAGCGCATGCAAGAGCTCTGCGCCGGGATCTGATAGAATCATGTATGAAATGCTCAAAAACTTACACAATGACAGGCAAGTTACACTACTCACACCTTTCAACACCATCTGGGATGCAGGGTACCTTCCAACCGCATGGAAGGAAGCCATTGTGGTCCCTGTTTTGAAACAAGGCAAAGACCCTTCCTCAGTGGCAAGCTACCGCCCGATAGCACTCACAAGTTGCATTTTAAGGTGATTGAAAAAATGATAAATCGGCGACTCATTCATTTCCTTGAACAGAGCAAAATGCTTGATCCATATCAGTGCGGATTCCGAGAAGGGCGCTCCACAACTGACCATCTCGTACGTGTAGAAGCAAATATCCGGGACGCATTTGTACACAAGCAGTTTTTCTTATCCATATTCCTCGACATGGAGAAGGCCTATGACACAACGTGGCGCTATGGCATCTTGAGAGACTTGTCAGAAATGGGCATTCATGGCAATAAGCTAAACATAATAAAAAGCTACTTGTCCAATCGTACATTCCGGGTAAAAGTCGGCAATGTACAGTCACGTCCTTTCATACAAGAAACTGGTGCACCCATGGGAGGCGTGCTTAGCTGCACGCTCTTTATCGTGAAGATGAACACGCTTCGTGCTTCATTACTGCCGGCCATTTTCTATTCTGTCTATGTGGACGACATTCAAATAGCTTTTAAGTCCTGTAACCTCGCAGTGTGCGAGAGACAGGTACAGCATAGCTTCAACAAAGTATCAAAATGGGCAGAGAAAAATGAATTTAAAATCAATCCTAACAAAAGTTCTGTTGTTCTTTTTACACGAAAGAGAGGCCTGATCCCGGATCCTTGCTTAGAACTGTGTGGACACCAAATACCTGTAAACAAAGAGCACAAATTCCTAGGTATTATACTTGACGATAGACTTACTTTCATTCCACACATTAAATATCTGAAAGAAAAATGTCTAAAAACAATGAACCTAATGAAAGTTCTATCTAAGACTACGTGGGGTAGTGACAGAAAGTGTCTAATGAATATCTACAAGAGGCTAATTTGGTCACGATTGGATTATGGTGCCGTAGTGTACAACTCTGCCGCCCCGAGCGCGCTAAGGATGCTGGATCCCGTCCACCATCTGGACATCCGCTTAGCAACTGGCGCTTTCAGAACAAACCCGATTGAAAGCTTATATGCCGAATCGAATGAGTGGCCGCTCCACTTGCGGAGATCGTACATCAGCTTTACGTATTTCCTTAAAGTGCACTCTAATCCTGAACATCCATGTTTCAATACTGTCACTGATATGACGTGTGCTACAATTTTCCGAAACCGTCCGTCTATAAGACAGCCTTTCACGCTGAGTGTGAAGGAGCTTAGCGATGATATGCATGGCCCTCTCCTGGAGCACCGCTTAATGCGCCCAAACAAGCTATTACCTCCTTGGGACTGGCAGATCACAGAATGTGACGTATCTTTCTAAAAGTTTCAAAGCATGCTCCAGAGGTAGAAATTCGAATGCATTTCCTAGAACTTCAGTACAAGCACTCATGCACAGAGTTCTACACAGACGCTTCCAAGTCAGATGCCAGAGTATCCTATGCAGCCGTCGGTCCTGCTTTTTCGGAATCCGATGTACTACATCCAGAAACAAGTATCTTTACGGCAGAGGCCTACGCTGTATGGTTGGCTGTAAAGTATATAAAGAAATCAAAACTCCAAAACGCCGTTATATATACTGACTCCCTAAGTGTGGTGAAGGCCTTAATGTCACCCTACAAACATAAAAATCCTGTACTTACTGAGGTCTATTCCGACATGTGCAAAGCTTATCTATCTACCAGCAAATCATCATATGCTGGGTACCCGGCCACAGGGGAATCGAAGGTAACGTTTTGGCAGACCAGATGGCTACGTCAATTGCACTCCCTGCTGTTAATAATACTGCTTTGGTGCCTCTCACAGATCTGAAACCTTACATACGAAAGAAACTGCGAAACCACTGGCAACGCATGTGCGACGCGGAAATAAATAATAAACTGCACGTTATAAAGCCACAGTTAAGTTCTTGGCCCTCCCCAACAAAATCTCGGCGAACAGATGTCCTATTCTGTCGCCTCAGAATAGGACACACATTTGGCACCCCTAATTATCTGCTTACCGGAAGTGAACCCCCAATCTGTGGTAGATGCGGCGAGAGGCGCACCGTCCTCCACGTGCTCCTGGAGTGTCGGGAAGCCGAAACGGAGAGAAAGAAATATTTTCCGCTTGCTTACCAACATTACATCCTTCTACACCCGGCTATGTTTCTTGGTAAGGAACCGCTTTTTGACACCAAGGCAATCGTCAACTTTTTAAATGATGTTGTGCTACATGTAATAAGACCATTAAACTCGTAGCGCATCTTCTTTCCAGAGGATGCCGCTGTGATAAATATTTTATGTAGCACATGCCTCTAGGCCCTTGTGTCTCAAGGGCTCTAACGAGGCAGTGGTGCTCTAGTGAATTTTAGAATCTTATATATTTTCTATTTTGCATCATTCTTCTACGATGGATTTTAATGTTCATAGTATTCGTCATTAGTCATCGCCATAATTTTATAGCACGCAGATTTTACGCACTTTACAGCGACTATTTTTAGGCCACTTTACAGCCAAGTCACATCTTTCATAATACATCGTTAACACTTCCACTTGTCATGGCGCTCTTTGGCCAAACCTGGCCCTTGCGCCATAATACACTACACATCATCAAAAAAAAGGAACATTACACGGTAATAGCGATGTCATCCCAAGTAAACACCGTCAGGAAAGGAATAAATTCTGGTTTATGGCAATCGAGGAGTTTTTCAACTTCTCCAAAATGTTCCTCTCAATGAATCCGTATGATCTACTTTGAAAACTACTTTGTGATGGTACTACTTGTGTACCCTTGGCCTTCACTGACATTGCTTTGAAGGTCAAACCACAAATTTTCACATTGTCGAGTTGCAATGCATCCGCTAAATCAATAGCAGTGTTCGAAAACTCATTGGCTTCGGGTAATGATATATCATCATCATTATCATCATCATCGTCATCAGTCTGGTTACGCCTACTGCAGGACAAAGGCCTCTCCCATACTTCTCCAACTACCCTGGTCATATAATAATATGGCCATGTTGTCCCTGCAAACGTCTCACTGTCATCCGTACACCTAACTTTCTGGCGCCCCTTGCTACGCTTCCCTTCCCTTGGAGTCCAGTCCGTAACCCTTAATGACCATCGGTTACCTTCACTCCTCAATTCATGTCCTGCACATGCCCACTTCTTTTTCTTGATTTCAGCTAAGATGTCATTAACTCGCCTTTGTTCCCTCACCCAATCTGCTCTTTTCTTATCCCTTAACGTTGCACCCATCATTCTTCCTTGCATAGCTCGTTCCGTCGTCCTCAATTTGAGTAGAACCCTTTTCGTAAGCCTCCAGGTTTTTGACCCGTATGTGAGTACTGGTAAGATACAGCTGTTATACACTTATCTCTTTAGTTTTTCAGCAGATTAATTTTTAGACCCACTCTTCTGCTTTGCCCCTACAGGTCAGTGGCCATGAATTGCAATAGGTCCCCTGAGCTACTAAGCAAGGCAATATCATCAGCGAATCGGAACTTACTAAGGTATTCTCCATTAACTCTTAATTAGGCATTCCTGGCAACGAGGTCGCCAACCACGTGGCTGGAGATCTGACCCACCGAGCCGACGCCGAGGAATCTGAACCCGAGTGCATGCACCCTTTAATCTCGTACCAAGACACCACGCAACACTAACCTGCAGAACATATGCACCCCCACACAAGTCACTACCTAGAGAGCAGGAGGGATTCCTGCGAGCTCTACAGGTTAATACATTCCCCACCCAACCAGAAATCACCTCATAGCCCCTAGACAATTCTCTCCGCAATGCCGCTTCTGCGCAGAGCCCGGGTCCCTTAGGCTCATAGTATGGGGTTGCAGAGTGGCGCCAATAAATCCTCCGAACCCTTACCCCACTAATGAACTTTGCGAGACAGCCTTGGCCAGCTCCGACCTCGAGGATCAGCAACGGCTGATTGCGAGGGCCCAGGACGCGGCCCGAGCTTAAGGCATTTAGGAATGAGGATGCCTCTCCAAAGCTGCGTTCACCCAATAAAATGTTTATTCTCTCTCTCTCTCCCTCCATTAACTCTTACCTCCAATTCTTCCCAATCCAGGTCTCTGAATGCCCCCTGCAATTACGCTGTGGATAAGCATGGGAGATATCGTTCCCTGCGTGACGCCTTTCTTTATGGGAATTTTGTTGCTTTCTTTATGGTGGACTACAGTGGCTGTGTAGCAGTTATAAATATCTTCATAGAAGCTTTCGACTTGCTGGTCATCATGACAGGATGTAGAGGCGAAGACCTGCCACTATCTCGTTAATGCTTTAGAGTTCCTGTATGTTACTAGCTATATCCGACTCCTAGTTCTCGTCTCTCCGCTAAGTCCCGGTAGCACAGGACGTGCCCACTTTTTAGCACCGTATATGCATCTTTTGTCCTCTTAACTTCACTGAGGCTTATTATATCCCAGTTACTGTCCTCTAATTACTCCAATAGCACTGCTAGACTCTCCTCTCTATATAGCGTTCTAGCGTAAAACGTTGCCATGTTCAGATTCCAATAGTGGCCTGTCCGGAACCAGGGATTCTTAGCATCCTTTGCTGCGTCGCAGGTCTGACCGCCGCCGTGGTCAGTTGCTTCGCAGCTGCTGGAGACTGAGGGCCTGGGTTTGATTGTTGTATTCGTATAGGAGGTTGCGGCCAAGTACTGCACCAGGGTGGCCAATCCTGCTCTGGTGAGCGAGTGCGTTACCGGTTCTGGTCACCGGGATCAGGCCGCAATTCGGGCTTTTTTTGTGCAAGTTTTTCAACACGCGTATTTTTTTAGTCCGGTGCAAAATTGCGCGGCACTGGGATTTGAACCATGGTCCTCTTGCACGCGAGGCGGATGCTCTACGTCTACGCCACCGCTGCACCTGTTATATATATATATATATTTCTGTTGTCACGAGGAGCACGAGTAACAGTGGGCAGAAAGAGCGAATGACAAGAAAAGAAAAAAGACGGAGGGTGGAGAAAAAAGTTGAGGTTCGGAGGCCTACCTTTCGACGGGTCCCAAAACACCAACGCTTTACCTTGATCTGCTTTCCCGATATATTTAAACGTTCGCGTGTGATAGTTGGTGGAGTTGGGAGGGGTATTCCCGCTACCGACAACGGAGCCATCAGTAAATGACATTCGTAGAAGCCGCCGCCTTGCCGGACTTTTGCCCTCGTCAACCATCATGCTTCGAGGCGAAGATGTTCCCAGTAGTTCATCGGCAAGACCAACCCCGATTCAGCACTTCCGAGAGCCAGGTACGTTTTCAATAAAGGTAGGGGAAGATGTTGACGAGTGGCTGACACATTATAAGCGGGTAAACCAGCACAATCACTGGAACGCTGCCTGCCGACTGAGGAACGTTGTGTTCTTTTTGACCGACACTGACATGGTTTGGTACCACAACCATGCGGACGCACTATCTACCGGGGCCTGTTTCGTTGAGATCAGGAAGTGTTTTGGCGATTCGGATTCTAAGAAGAAACGACCGGAATTACCATTAGCTGATAGGACTCACGTCCCCGCAGAGACATGCACCACATTCATCAAGGAACTTCTAAAACTGTGCAAGACCGTGAACCCTTGAATGTCAGAAGAAGATCAGGTGGGACGCCTTTTAAAGGGAATTTCGGAAGACCTGTATAACTTCCTGATTGGAAGAGGCAGCTTGCAAACCGTGTCAGACGTCTATGGCACTGCCGTACCTTCGAAACACTGAAGACTCCTCAAATTACACTGAAATTTGGGCGGCTAACCAACGTGACAACTGTGGTCAGTGTGGACACGAGTTCTGCAACAGACTTATCGTTCATCATTCATCAGATTGTCTGCCAGGAGCTCTTTCGACACGAAGAACGGGCACGCCGTGGGGCGCCACATTACAGCTCTTGCGCTTTCCGAGACGCCGTCTGTGCGACCCCCTCGACTCCTTGGCAGCACTCGATAAACACGTCGGACTTTGGCAGATATAGAGATGGCACGCAATATGGCCTGTGCGAAGAATTCTATAACGATTAGTTTTACCGATGCCTTGGTAAGCGCCCATGCTACGTTCGTTGTCGACGACCAGCCACTGCCTATGAGTTACAAGACGAGAATATTCGGTACCCTCCACGCACGGCCACGGCAGAAAATTGTCATCAGCATTCCGAACTTCGCACGATGCCAGTGTGCGACAGCTGTGGCACACCAGGTGACATAGGCAGATACTGTAACCAACGCCGACCATCGGGCTATGGGTAATCGATGTGTGGTACAGTGGTCGCAGCTTGGAGACACAGCAGCCAGGGAACTCCGCTCCAGGAGGCCACTTCCGAAAAGGCAGGCCACATAATTCCAGCGTAGGAAGCTACTTTGGAGAAGGAAGAAGGAGCAACCGTTCGCCTCCTTCCGATCGCACTCCGTCACCACCAGCAGCCTTCAGAGCATACCGATCACCAACTCCACGGCGCCGCTTCACGTCACCCCCGCCGGAAAACTAGTCAGCGTGGCCCATAGAGGTGAGGTCGCATTGCTGCCGACTGATACAACTCAAACTACTTTTATGCTGAAGAATAGAGTTCATGTGCTTATTGACGGTGTCTCCACCATGGCTTTGTTCGACACGGGCGCAACTGTTACCGTCATGAGTCTGCTGTTTAAAAACCTCTTTAGACGCAACGTTATGATCCATTGGGACCAGAGCACTAATTTTTACGGAGTGAGCGGTGACTCATTATACCCGGTTGGTGTTTGCAATTTGAACGTGTCCTTGAGCAGCCGAGTTTTTAACACTGTGTATAATCTTCTGCTTCGTACCACTCACGACGACATTTTAGGGATAGACTTCTTGCAGTTGTGTGGTGCCGACATAGACTGCCGAACGCACGAACTCAGTGTAGGCAAGAGTGTTACATCCGTGATCTTGGAAGACTCGCACAGCCAAGAAAGTGTGCTTTGTGTTTCTGAGGATAGAGTTGTACCCGCTTTATCTGCGATTCATGTTTCTGTTCTCTGTTCAACTTGCAAATCTGTTGATATTGCAGTGGGTCCTGTACATGTGAATTGCCTACAGAAAAATGTGTTGGTTCCACATTGCATAGTGTCGGTGCTGAATGAATGCACAGGGTTGTGGGTGATGAATTGATCTACTGAAGCGTTGGTGCTGCCTCAAGGCTTAAAGTGTTCCACATTTCAAGTAGACTCGCCGATACCCATGGAAGTGCTTACAGAACTTTCGGCCGCAGGAGGAGCCGGTAACATTTGCTCTGTGGACTCAAACATCTTTTGCATGGTCGTTAAATCACTCCGTGACCATAGAAAATGGGATGATGCGGGAGAGGGGAATTCAAGACGATCAGCAAAACGAGAACAAGCTGAAAGCAGGAACCAACGTTTCGACAAGTGTACTTGTCTTCCTCAAGGACTGTCTTCTTCAATCCTTCTTGAAGGCCTTGTCTTCAGTCACCATAAGCGCGAGGCGTTGGTGGTCTTTCTTGCGAAACATTCCTCAGTATTTGAATTCGCGCAGAACGACTATCCGCCATCGATCCCTGCGCCTAGAACTCGTAACCGCATCACCACAGGGTCTGCCCAACCGACTCGACAATAACCCTATCGTTTGTCGCCCGCAGAGCGGAAGATAATTAGCGATAAAGTCAAAGAAATGCTAAGCAAAGCAGTCATCCAAGAATCACCTAGCTATTGGGCAGCACCAGTTATATTAGTAAAAAAAAGACGGTACATAGCGATTCTGCGTTGATTACCGACGCCTAAACGCCATCACTAAAAACACGTGTACCTGCTTCCTCGAATCGGCGACGCAATCGATTCCACACTGCGGATAAGTGGGGAACGTAGAAAATATTTTACCACGAAAATGTCGAGGTGTGACCAGTGACCAGTTGAGGACGTCCCAGACGCAATTCCGCCGATGCAGAAGGCCATCCCACATTTCGAACTAAGAATCTTAGCAGCGCAAAGCTCAAGAAGGTGGAGGAAGAGCCGGATGGCTTGAAAGGAAGCGGATAATAGTGCTAATCAAGCCATGCTTTCGTTGCTCCGGAGCCCTATCGGAGGTTTCTGGGAACGAAAGTACTTCGTCGAAGGCAGGCAGGCAGGCAACAGTGCCGGTGGACGCGGGTGACCGAGAAAACGTGTCGGCATCGGTGTGGTGGTGGCGAGACCTGAAGACAATGCGTACGTCGAAATCTTTCAACCGCAAAGCCCAGCGAGCTAATCGGCCTGAGGCATTCAGCGTGGACAACCAACAAAGAGCACAGTGGTCTTTAATTACGTCGAAGGGGCAGCCAAGGAAAAGGGCTTGAAATTTGCCAAGTGCCAAGATTATGGCCATATTCCATCTCCGCTACGGCATAATTCATCTCTGCTTTGGTGAGTGTGCGGCTTGCGTATGCAGCGGCGTACTCATCAAATGCAGATTTACGCTGTGCGATCACAGCGCCGAATCAAACGCCGCTGGCGTCAATGAGTAATTCAGTTGGAGCTGTAGAATAGAAATGACGCAGTATTGACAAAAAGGTTAGTAGACGACGCAACTCTTGAAAGGCGTCGTCACAAGCGGGCGACCGACAAGCCATAATTGTGGAAATCTCCCCGTAGGAGCTCAATCAAGGGAGCGGTGATGGATGTAAAGTTTCAAATGAAGTGGTGAAATTAAGGACACAAACCGAGGTCTGCCAAGTTCTTTTGCGGAAGAAGGTTTGGGAAAATCACGAACTGCACGGAACTTGGCGTCGTCAGGAGGAATACGGTCATTAAATATTACATGGCCAAGGATGGAGAGCTCACTTGAGCCAAAGTGACATTTCTTCAGGTTCAGCTGAATGCCAGTGTAAGGTATGCACTGTAGCACTTCCTCTATCCTACAGAGATGTGTGGGAAAATCGAACGAAAAAATAAAGCCATCATCGAAGCAGCTGACGGTAGTTTTCAACTTGACAACATGCACCACCTTGTCCATCGTTCGTTCATATGTTGCGGGAGTGTTACAAAGCGCGATAAGCGTAATACGAAATTCATATAGGCTATCTGGTATTACAAAGGCCATTATAGGTTGGTATTCTGCTAACATGGCGATTTGCCAATAGCGACTGCGTAAGTCGATAGAAGAGAATAACTGCGTGTCTTCGAGGAAGTCAAGGGCATCCTCAATTCTCGGTAGAGGGTAAACATCTTTACGAGTTATTTTCTTAAGGCGACGGTACTCAACATGAAATCGAATAGATCCACCCTTCTTCCTAATAAAATGAACTGCGGATACAAAGGGGCTATTCGAAGGCTGAATCACACCGCGCTTGAGCATTCCAACTACTTTGTCGTCGACAACACGGTGCTTAGTCGCGGATACATGATATGGTCTTTGTCGCAGTGGCCCATTTTTGCCCGCGTAGAGTTGTCGTGCAGCCCAAGGGAACATGCTGCCCGTCAGAAGAAGAACGGAACTTGTCGAGAAGGCTTAAAAAGTTGGACGCGTTGGGAAACAGTCAACATTTCGGCGATGGTGCTATTTAGTACATAGGGAGAAGTCGTCGCTTGGACGCGGTGACTTGGACCGTTGGACACGGCCAACGCATACCACGCGAAGGAAAGTGAGGGCACATTACAACTGGCTGGAGACGAGGAGTCTGCTGATGGCGGCATCAACTTAACAAAGAGCGAAATACAATGGGGAAACATTTGCGCCGCGAGAAAATGGTAGATGGAGTAAAAAGTATGCTTGCATTGGCAACAATGTTGCATGGAACTGTGTCAAGGGCAGATGAGTGCGGTGGAATTGCAATGCCCTCGGCAACAAATACTTTATCTTCAGCTTCACGAATGTCAAGCAGAGCGTAGCAAAGCGCTTTAAGTTCCACTTCAGCTCGAGAACCATGGATGACGATCTTCTTAGCGGGAAAAAAGTCCCAGTCCTAAATGAGTAAATGGGAACAAGAATTCATCACCAAGAATTTGATGGTGTAGAGGAGGCCGTTAATCACGACACGAGCACTACACGCAGCCACAGGCGTGATGTAGTCGGCGCTGCCAGTACGAAGTCATACACTTGAAAGTGGCGTCGTTTCCACTCTAAGCTATATTTTTACTCTTAGCTATATATAATTTAAGGATAGAGCTCGATATTCCGCAACGCGCTCTTCAATCGTGCAGCAGCTAAAGAACAGCAACAGGTGTACGTGCTTGTGTAGATACACACATGCGACAAAGCGCGAGAAACTTGATTTCCCGGAACACTACGACAGACTTCTGAGAGACCTTGAATCAGCATATGCGCCGAGTTGTTTTTCTTGAGAAAACATATTCTTCTGTGTTGTGACCTCTTATCGCAGCGTATAAATACGCAAAGCGCGATATCTTTACCAAGGCAGCTTAACTTAGAAGTGCTCAATTTTTTTACTTCTTTTTTCAGCAAATATTGGGCGCAGTCAGCATCTACAGCGCGGCAGTTGGAATGTCAACAAGTAAGTTTTTTGCTAGTATAGAAGTGCGACATATTTTACGTTACACCGGCCTGTTGTGGATGCTTGAAGGGAGGGTAGTAGTGTCAATATGGTTAAAGTGAGTTATTAATAGTGAGGCGCCAGTATTTTGAGACCCAGAGCTGCCGTGACATCAGACCGGGCATTACCAAGCCGCCAGCAACAGAGGGCTCGCTTGATGGCTCGTTTTTCATCGCTTTGCGATTCTCGATACACATCGGCTGCCCAAAACCTCAAGCAGGTGCCGTAGTGAAATCGGTCATTTATCTCTGCGTGTGCCCTATAGCTTGGTTCTATGTAGCCATTATCGTGAGGATGCGATAAGCTCATTAAGCACTGACACTTTCAAATAGCATGCCTTAAAGCAAAGTTGCCTAGATGCACGCATGGTACTTCGGGTAGCAGATGTGCGCTTTGATCGCGGTAGAAGGCAGGAGCTCCGGCTAGCATAATGACGGGGGTTAGCGTTGTCGCAGTTTCCTATAAACAGGGAGCTGGGGCGCTGGTTTCTATGAGAGGTATAAAGCATGACGGTTCCGCCGGCGTGGGAATGATAGTTATTGCATAATTATACTGCCTGAGCCTCGCCCTTCTAGCTTGAAATGCTTTTCCAATTTTCGAATTGAGATTTCTCGCAAAATATTGCTTGTGTCGTGCTACGATGTTTTGTGCATATGCTCATAGTCTTATTTTTTCTTTGTTCTGTGTTCTGAAATGTAAGATTCCTTTGAATTTTAGGCCAATTGCGACAGATGAAGCTGTGCACGCGAACCCTCAAGAGCGCCTGAAATAACATGCACGACCATCAGACAAATCTATGGCATCTGAACTATCGGAAGGCCAGATTTCCTTTTAGTAAATTTGGTAGGATGCTTTATTAGCGCCATTATATTGTTGATTCGTGCTTCATCGCCTAGTGTAATGTTTGAGCTGATGTTTAGTGCTGGCTAGAATTAAAATGGACCATAACTTACACTAAAGCTTTACAGAATGGTTTATAATAAAATATAAAATAACTTTCCCCGCGACAACTGCGCCGGAAGCGCTTTACTTTGCGGTTACTATTAGTCACTTGATGTTGCAGGCAAACGTTTGAAGATGGGGCTATCTTTCTATATGCGATTTGGAAAGGACGGAACATATTACAGTAAAGCCTGATTTCATTTAGTCCAATATATACACGCAAAATAGCGATCCCAAAAGCGTTCGCAATCAGAAGCCGCCACCTGATATTTTAATACACTGAAAAAAATAAATCAAGCCCCCTCGCCGAGACGACTACCTGTTGGCGAATTTCGCCTTCAATAAAATAAATAGGTAAATAATTAATAACTATTAAAACGTAAATAAATATCTACATACATAGACAATAACACCTTTAAGTAAACTTGTCCCCGAGGTTTATAAATCTTAGCATAACCAATGCACACTTAATGTGTCAATGTAAGAGGATAAACTGCTTATAGTGTGGTGGTAGTCAGGAAGGCAATCGATATGTCGGAGAGCCAGTGCATTTTGTTCCCTCTGATGCAAAATATTGCGAATTGCTGTTTCTCAAAAAATATTGCAAATTCGTGGGTGTTATGCCACACAGCTACAATCAGATTAGCAAGTGTGCCGAAGAGTGTGTGGTGGGTGGCTACAGATTAGTTATCGCTGCCTGAGGTTCCGCACCGTACTCAAAACTCTTGGAACAGGAGCGTTCTAGCACTCCTCCCCCATCTGAATGCGGTCGCTAAAATTCCGAATGGCAGCCGCCACTTCATGCTCACCAGTGCAACGAGCCGCTACGTTATTTAGGCGCGTAATGGTGGCTGCCATGTGATATACGCGACTGCTCGCTTCAAAACACTTCGCCAGTGTTCCGACTATCGTACAACAAGACAGCAATAATAATTTTCTGAGAGCGTAAGCGACACTCCATGTCGATACAGAAACAGCAAGATAGACAAACGGGATTGTTATCATAGAACAACAATGAAACTATATTGCGCAGCGTTACAACGGTTCCAAGCAGTACCAAGGCCCTGTGCGCCCAGGCTCTTCGGGTCCGCAAGGCTATCTCAGAGCTCCTTGCCCGTGGACAGGGCTGCACCACAAGGTGGGCCCTGCAGCTATTTGAAGCTGCAGTCACTTCACGGCTACTGTATGCCCTCCCTCTTGTGGCGCTGCCCCCACCCCGCCTGCGGAAACTGGAGCTACATCATCGGTTAGCAATACGGCTCTGTCTTGGCGTTCCCCGAACCTCACAAGTGGCCGCCACTTTGGCTGAGGCAGGTTCCTTGCCCCTGTCTATACTCTTCCTACAACAGGGGTTACGACACATTGATCGCCTACACCATGCCGCAGATGGTCAAGCACTCCTGACCCACCTACGCTCCCGGCCAGCATCACACATGGGATGGCTGTGTGGCCGCTACAAGGAGGTCATAGGGGACACGCCTGCAAACGCTGTACAGCCTCGCCCACCACACCGACCACCAATCCCTATCTCTACGGAGCTGCCAGGTGTCTCGAAGAACCGTTCCCCAACATGCGCCCTACAGCAGACGGCAGCCTCTCTCCTTCAAGAGAGACTTGAGGACCACCTTCACATCTTCGTCGATGGATCCGTGATACCGGAGACTGGCTCATCCATAGCAGACTGCGTTGCACCGGCCCTACGAAAGAGCGAGCTGTGCCGTCTCCCGGGGCACGCAAGTTCTTCGGCAGCAGAGTTAGCAGGACTCCACCTTGCTGTGGACCTACTTGCAGAGGAGCTACCAGCGACCCCGGCAGCCATCTTCTGCGACTCCAAGGCGGCGATGTTCTGCCTGCAGAACCCTGACAGGGCTAGCCTTGGGGTAGCGCTACTCTCCTCAATACTGACGGCCCTTCAGGACGCAGGATGCTCAGTATCTTTGCATTGGCTACCGGCACACGTGGGGATCCCGGGCAATGAAGAGGCGGACACTCTGGCAAAAAGTGCCCACCACTCAAGCGTCCCCCTCAGCCCTGCTGTAACGGCCGCAGACTTCTTGAGGCACAGGCTGCGCCGGCACATCATCGCCTGCCACCCGGACAAACGGGTATCCCTGGGCCGGCCTCCAGGGCCTCTTCCACAGCACGGCCTTCCACGAAGGGATGCCTCGTTGCTGCTCCGACTGCGAGTTGGCTGCTACTGGACGGCAGCCCGCCGGCACCGCCTTGGGAAAGCCACCTCGCTAGCCTGTGCCTCCTGTGGTGAACCAGAAACTCTGGAACACCTCCTGCTGGCCTGCGCTGCTCACCTGCAGCACCGCGGTCGACTTCTGCAAGAGTACCACCGCCTGGGGCTCCCATGTTCACGAGAGGAAGATATCCTCTTCCCCTGTCGTAATCAGCTACCAGCCTTCCTAAGTGTCGTCGAGTACCTCGACTCGTCGGGGCTCTCGGCGAGACTATAGGACATTTCTACAAAGACGGATGGCCTAACGGCCATCCCGCCACCTCGGGCTTCCTGATCGGCCACTACTTCGCTTCCATCTCTACGACCCCCTACCTTTCTCCCTCCTACCCTCTCTCTCTCTTTTAACCCCATCCCCTCCACCCTGCTGGTGCTCAGCCATGCTCTTGCATGGGTTGCAGAAAATAGCGCTAGCCTTTTCTCCTTCCCTTCAAGAACCATTTCTGTTAGATTGATATCTTATAGGCGAATCTTATACGTTTGTCACATGGTGCATGTGGGCGATCGAGCCAGATCGGCATCGAATTTATCGACGATCGATTCCACCCTGCCACGAAAGAAACAAATGTTATGCTGGGTGGTTTCCAGCCAACTAACACGACTAAGCGGTTGAAACGTGATACTAGGAGCGCATGGCTGCCCGCACTTCTTGCGCCAGCAAGAATTGCCGGCAGGCTCGTTAATCGCTAAACCAATCCAACCAATCGTCAAAGCGGCTGCAGCACCCGCATCTCCAGTGGTGGGTATTGCGCCCAAGATACGCAGATTTTGATTAGTCGTTCTGCACATTCCATACTAGCCACAACCATGGGAAGACTACGAGTGTCGCTTTGAAGAACCAAGTTGCGCATTGAAAAATGGCAACCACAGGAAAGGCGACGGAGACGGAAAGAGCGCAATTTGGAGAAAGAAAAAGAGCAATTTGCTCTCTCTTTTTCTCCGTCGCCTCTTGCTGTGGTTGTCATTTTTTAATGGGCAACTTGCATCTTCAAAACAATGCATCAACTAGCCCAGGAAGAAGTTCTTCTAGACTACGAGTAGTGCGTACTCCTGCTTGAGAAGTTTGACTCGCATGGTGTAAGATTAGATTGAACTAACACAGCTTCGCATTTCGACCATCTTCACGGACTGGAAGGGGCGATAATTTTGTTTTTTTGTTGTTAATTTTCTACTAAAACCTAATTGCGGAATACTTGAGTAAAGAAAGCGTCAGTGTTTCCATTTGTTTGTTGTATTTACGCGTATATAGGCAAGGAGGAGCCTAAATGCTTAATTTTAATTGTTTCTTGATCTATGTATAATACGCATTAGTAGTAAATGTCCGCGCAGAATTTTGATTCGCCTTTGCTTTTATGCGGTTCGCGTGAGTTTGAGCACTTGTTCTTTAGTTTTGTAGACAGCTTCTGGGCTTTAAATATGTGGTATTCGTTTTGTCGAGTGCACTTACACAGCAATAAGCGAAGGGCTATTTCGGTTGGTTTTTATAGTTGTCGGATGCCATTTCGTACTTCGGCAAAGTGGCGCCCAAGCACGCAGATTAGCAGCACTCAGTCTTTGCGACATGGATTTCGGAGGCAAAATTACGTCATCTTCGGCAACCTTGGTATTTACCAACCTGCCAGCATTACAGTCGAGAATTGCTTACGAAACAATTCCGCTTTAAATAACACTGTCATCATCATCAACACCACCATCTGCGTATTTTATGTCCACTGCAGGACGAAGGCCCCTAGCTGCGATCTCCAATTACCCCTGTCTTGGGCCAACCGATTCCAACTAGCGCTCGCGAATTTCCTAATTTGATCGCCCCACACAGTCTTCTGCTGTCCTCGACTGCGCTTCCCTTCTTTTGGTACCCATTCTGTAACCCTAATTGTCCAACGGTTACCTAACCTGCGCGTTACATGACCTTCCCAGCTCCATTTTTTCGATTAATGTCAATTAGAATATCAGCTATAGCCGTTTGCTGTGTGATCGAAACCGCTCTCTTTTTGCCTCTTAACGTTATGCCTTGCATTTTTCGTTCCATCGACCTTTGCGCGGTGCTTAACTTGTTCTCAAGCTTGTTTTTCAGTCTCCAACTCTCTGCCCAATATGTCAGCGCCGGTAAAATGCACTGATTGGACACCTTTCTTTTCAATGATGATGGTAAGCTTCCAGTCAGGAGCTGACTGTCACGCGTTGCCAATTAAGGAAAAGTCCATATCTCGAATTTCCTCTAAGATACGTGTCTCGTGTTGTACGAAAATCTTTACATTTTATTTTATTTTGTTTAGCCTAGCCAGATCTCACAAAGACTTTGTTCAATGATTTTGGTCTGGCGGTTTGCAGATCATTCGGGGGGCGCTTGCTTTGGCTGGAGTAGTCTGGTGTTGTGGAAAGTCTGTTGTTCCAGTAGACCTTTTCAGGGCCAACCAGCAGGGAAGACCACCAACGGAATAAGCGGCAAAGCTTATCCCTTCAATCAATCAACGACCTCGCTCAACTAGGACAGCTCAAATTATTTATGCATTGTGTGGCCGTAGCGGTGCTGTTGTGCCACACTGCGTGCCTATTACAGAAGCGACGTGCGCTGCCGACCCTGCCCCCCCCCCCCACCTCCGTGTTCTTCTGAAGTGGTTACCTTTGCGCTGAGCTTCAAACTTCCACTGACGACCTTCACTGTTCCACAAAATTGCCGAACCCTTTCCGTGGGTCGAAGTGAGCAGTCCGGGGCACAGGGCACCACGACGAATCCACCGACGGCCCTCAAAATTCCACTGAACTGCTTGCCCTTTGCCGTGGAGGCCGGTGGTATGCAGCTTGGATTTCGCTCTCGACGAATGAAGAAGGCGACGCAGCTTACGTCAGCACCAGCCCCGCCTCGTTCCTTCCGACGAACAGAGAAGCCCCTAAATGCCTAAACAGTGTCTCGGAGTGAACATGTGAAGTGCTGTTATAGCTGGCATGCTTGCACATTCATATGAAATGAAGCCAAAAAAGACGAAACAGAAATACAGAGAACCGCCAAATGAAGCTACTTAGCTATTATAAAACTAGCGGCGCCTTTTCTTGAAACGTCATCATAAAAAATCTTTGATTAGTATTTTGCTTATAAAGTCCACAGGCACGAAGAAGTATGCTCGGGCAAAGCTACCGAGTGTGGAAAAGAAATGTCGGTCTGGAAAAAAATAATTATGGCAGTGCGTAAACTACTGCTATCATACGGGCTCGCGTTTTGTAAAATTTGGAAATAATTCGCGAAAAGGACGGAATGCTGAATATTTCTCTCATATTATTTTCTTTCGCTCAAGTGCTGGATATCCCTTTGTTCGTGTGCGACGTGGCAATCGGCCTCCTTGGAACAAGCTACACGGCGTTGGTAAGTGTTCGCTAATGTTTCAGATGTGCTAGAGCAGATTTCGTAGGCCATTGTAACTTTCCGTATTTTCTAGTTCTGTATTTCCTTCAATGCGCCCAGTGAGTCTCTGCATATAGCAGAGTGTGGATGTAGGCCAGTTGCAGATAATTTCTGTGACTTTGGAAACACACTGAGACATTCGATGGCTTCATGTATCACCTGTATCCCTGCCGTCCATCGTCACCACGGGGCACAAGTGCACTTAAACCCCTGTGTGTGTGCTTCCTTCACTGAAATTTTGCTCGGAGGGAGGAAGTTTATCTTTAGAGGCATCGTTCTAGGACGGCTCTAACACGCGGTGCCACCTGCTTCTGGGAATCTGCAGGTGACAAGCCTAAAACGTGTCCCAACTGCCCATCACCTTCGCCTACTCCGGGCAGACGTCCTCTCTTTCGCCTGTGTCCAGCTACTAAATGCATTATGAACAGTATGCTTAGAGAGAGCAAACTTAAGCCCCTTTGTCCTCTAGGGCTTTACCCGTTGGATAACAATCAAGTGTACGAACTGTTTGCCACAGTACCGACATAAAACAGGGGTGCAGGCATTATTTAGTGCCTTTTGTTTCATATTTTGTGCGTATGCCTTGGAGCCAGTCCACCGAAACAAAGGAATGTTAGAGCACCAAACCGCCGGTATTTCCTTCGCACTGGCTAACTTAGGTGCTTCAGAAGTTCACTTTCGTGTATTCGTAACAAAGCATAGCAGAGTGCGGGTGTAGGCCAGTTGGCGATTCATGATTTTGAGCACTTACCGCAAGCAAAACACGGGACTTGAAGAGAGAGAGAACAGGAAGCAGTACTGACAACTGGTGGTTTATTGAAAGAAACGCGAATCTTATATAGATCAGGCACACGTCTGCATACGAAAAGCAACGTAAAAAACCTATAAACAACCCAGAGCGACCTTAAACAGGGGTGCGATACAAATACTAAGATAAACGCTCACATACTACTGAGGCACAGAACGGGTGTTTACCACATGGAACGAAACAAAAGAGCTCGCCGTGAGTTGCGGTTTCACAGAAAGAAAACGGGCAACCACGGGCTCGGCCTCCTGTGAAACGAAGCATAAATATTTGCATGTGCCTTGCACGCCACGTGTCATATATAAAATTTCACTAAAGTGCGGCTGATACTCTACTGGACAAACCGGTAGGTGCATTAATATTCGCTTGCGTGAACGTGAACGTTCCCCGGGCGCTGCTGAAGGCTCTAACTTGGCAATCCATTGCCTTAGTTGCTTTGGCCACTCTTCTTTGTTTTGAAAGACTGAGATTATCGGCAGTAAAAATGGTTAGCTGGAAAGAAAGATCGCAGACGCAGTGGCCATGCGACGGTTTAAGGATGGTGATTGCGTTAGCTCGCCTTCTGTCGCGGTTTCTCATAAAGAACTTTTGTTTCCATCTGATACGCGCGTGTTCGGTGTCTTGGTAGTGTGTCAGCCTTTACCTTAGTATTGTGTTGCACCACTGTTTAAGGTCGCTCGGCATTTTTTATTCGTTTTTACGCTGCTTTTCGGATGCACACTTGTGTCCGATCTATATAAGCCTGGCATTCGTTTAAATACCCCATCAGTCATCACCGCTTCGTGCTGTTTCTTTTGTCAAGTCTCGTGTTGAATATGTCAAAGTCAGAGAATTTGTGGTTTTTTTTTATATACAGTCTGTACCGTGTATCATGCGCGAAGCTTTAAAAGAAGGCAGATCGTTCTACTCGAAGAAAACCAAGTGATCGATTTTTCGGAATCTCGGTGCAAAAACTGACAGTGTTTTTTTTTCGCCATAGAATCGAATCACTTAATTACAAACGCATGTTGACTTTTTCATTTTGTTCCAATTGCCAAGAAGTCAAGTTGGACATTGTAGATGAACGTAAGCAACGTCACAACGCGGCGTTCCGAACAACTTGTACATCAAGTGTTCGCTTGTAAGGCAAAAGAGAACGAACTATATATATATATATATATATATATATATATATATGAGAGAGAGAGAGAGAGCAAGCCATGTGACCATCCACTCGCACTGACAAGATTGCAGTGCCTTCAAACCATCTCAGTAGAAAATCAGACAGTTCATCAAAGGCTCGCCTCCAGAAGCAGCGCGTCATCTTGATGCCGGTACGCAATATTAACCGAGAATTGCTGGTACCTTCGAGAAGAATGCCTGTTCTGCTATCGTCGCCACTCTGCGCTGTAACAATGAAGTGCTTGCTTTACCACTGAGACTGCATGATGGCGCTGCTGTTCCATTAACACAGGCGCGCATCCACATTATTTTACATACTCTATAAAATTTCTCTGTTCATGAAAAAAAAAAATACAACGCGCACTTTTTATCGTGTTAGCAAGCACTTATTTCACGTGTCTTACGAATCTTTACAAATATCTTATCGGCACCTGTCAAACCATAAAAATAGAATCAGCTATTACAATGTTAGCTATATCCACGATAATAACTAACTGAATGCCTAGAACAAAAAATTACTGGCACTATTTAAAGAGTCTGAAAAGCATGAGATTGGTCTTTTACTTGCAGGATGATCTGTCATATTTTAAGGCTTTTGGCATTGTAGCCAGGCACCCTGTTCATTGGTGCTAATTCCAACATAATGTAGGTAACTCCTTTGGTTTGATCCACAGAACGTGAATTTATATCAATGTGAAGACCTTGTGAACATCGCTATATAGCCTGTTGTGCTGACCTTTTGTAACCTAATCCTTGTGTGTGGACTGACTGGAAGAGTTTATTATGACCTGACAGACTCGGTCGTATGTTCAAGAGTACATTACTATATACGTCGGCAAACTTTACGCCATGCTGTGCCCACATGGTAGGTATATCAGGTGGATGAATATTTGCCAAAACAGCACTATCTCACCCTGGCTCCAGATATGCAATGCTACTTTGTAAACACTTTTGCACCGTTCTTACTTTGCATAATCGGGGTTATTGCGATATCAATTAAATAAACGAATGGTCCAGGTGGATTTGCGCAGCCGCAACCATGGGCGTTGTCGAACTGTCCTGCAATGATCGCGCATGCGCGGCTTACTCCTGTATGTTTAGGAGCACTCCAGAAACGTGCAGTGAGAAGATCATGACGAACCGTCATGACGTGCTCGATCATCTCTGCTGGAGCCAGTGAAGCTTTCTAGCGTCCACTTGCTGGTACGAGCATTATGCGTACTTTCGATTGTGTTGCTTCCTAACACCTGTTTGCACATACTGGCCTGAGCGGAAGTCCAGTTATATTTACCCTAAGTCCTCATTGGACGCTGACAAACGCCCACAGTTCGGCTGCTGTCTGAGGCCGTGCACCATCCAGGTGGGGCGCCTGCAACGCGACTAGCGGCACCCCTCGTTACGGCAGCAATCGGTGACGCCATCACTACAAAGCTCAACTGTGGTATCACTTTCAATAATTCAGCTTCGAGCAAAAGTGCCAGAATTTTGATGCCTATCAATCGACTCGAGCCCTCTCCTCACAGCGTGGAACGCTGCAGAAAAACCGCAGGCTACCCGAAGTTTTAAGCATCTATTCAACGCGTGTCTATTGCAGGGCGGACTTCGGGGTGTCGTGTGGGCCGACTGCGTGCAAGGCATCGTGCTCTTTGCGGCACCGTTTGTCATCATCGGCAAGATACTCTACGATTCGGCACATCTAGACATACCACTAAAGCCATTGAGCAATTTAGACACAGAGCAGGGATTTCTAAGGTCAGCACGCTACTTTTCTTCCATTTAGCAATTTAAGTGACCATTTTTCGCTTGAGTAATGCTTGAAGACCTGCGTTATCTTAAGCTATGAGGTCGAGCCCAGATAGTTGCTTTTTTAGTTCAGGCAAGAATACAGATCATTAGCTGATTTTCCAGAGTGAAGTTTCTAACAATTTGAAGCATTACGTATTCTGCGGCAATTGGTTATTTTTATTTAGGAATTGTTAACGAAGACGAGCCTGACGTGAGCACTTAGAAGCTAGACATGTACCATCATTGTGAAATGATTTTTGGCTGTCACATGGAGGAGACATTTTTCTGGGCAGTATGAACTAAAACTAGCACTATAAGTAGAATATGGGAGATTAATGTCGTAATAACTTTTTTACACGTAGTCTTCTCATAGATATACCAGACTATAAAACAGTCATGTCATAAGCTTTACAGTGTTATTTTTGCAAGGTCATTTCACAGCCAGCTATGTAAACTATAACCGCAAGAAATGGGTTTCTGATTATGCAAACAAAACGTTTACAAACAGAGGTGGCGCTGACAAACAAAAACACATTAACGAGAGTTAAGATTCACCATAACTTTAGCTAGTCTATGTGATTCTTGTTTTTGTCTTGAGACTCATCTTTTTCTGCATCTTTTTGTAGCCTTATAACTGTAAAAAAATTAATTGCTTTCATATTGAAAGGCCAGTGTATTGTGACACAAGTGTTTATTGTCGGAAAAGGAGGTCTTATTGTAACTAATTTCAGTATATCAATTGAGTCTGTTTTAACATTGCTCAAATTACAGAGCCTGAGAGACAGCAAAGTGTTGATAGTCAGGAGGCTCATTGGGAAGTCTTTAGTCTTTATCACTCATTCAGGACAAGGTAATGGTTGCACAATACGAATAATTATGCTTGCTTTCTTCCAGTGCTAACCTTAACTCCAGCATACTGCAGCTCCCCTCCGGTAATTAGCAAGTTTTAGTGTCCTTCCTAATTTATTCCAGGTACTGGGTCATCTTGCGCACGATTTCCTTCACCTTTGCAACCCAAACTGAACGATAATAAAACAAGATTTTCTTCCTGCAGAAATCCTCTCGTAACGAATGTTCACGTTAACGCAATCAGCATAGAAGCAATGTAGCGACACCTTATGCTTCCTTCGAAACGCATGATTTATGAGCGGTGAACTGCAGCCGTGGTCCTTTCTTGTGCTTCCCTCTGGACAGTTTGGGTCACTTATGGGTGTGACCAGCGTTCGTCGTCTTCGCTTCCTGTCCTTGTCTGAATGTGCGCTATAATTCACAATCACATAGAACGCCAACTAGCCGCCTCAAAGCTTGTCATACCCAAAAGGTTCTCGCATGGCCTCCGAGATGTGTGGCGCGCCGGTGTTTGAGAACGGTGAGAATGCTTCCCTTGCGGCGCGCGCACATTCGTGGTGCGGCACGCTAAAGCGATGGGTTGCTGCACACGAGAAAACCGCATGACGCGGGTTGGAAGCCGCTCAGCAACGGAGAAATCTTAAGTGATCCTTTCTAAAGAGTGTGGCGTAAACACATTACGTGGGATAGGGCACATACCAGTGGCGGATACCCTGTGATGCATGCATATTTATCCTACCCAGTGGTCAAAGTAGTCTATTCGAGCCCAGACGCAGTTACCCAATAACTCTCGTGAAGGGGCTTAGAGACAGGAGACGGAAAATGGGTGTTAATGCGATAAGCATCGTTGGCCTATTTCATGACTTCTAAATTCATCCATCCATCCATCCATCCATCCATCCATCCATTCAATTTTTTACGGCGACCACACAATTTACTCACCACACAATTACTTCCACACCAATTTCAGTCACTATTTATATGCTCGCACTGGCGTAGAGGTAGAGCATCCGCCTCCCGTGCAAGAGGACCGTGGTTCGAATCCAGGTGCCGTGGAATTTTCCACCGGATTAATACAAAAAAATCCGCCTGTACATAAAATTACATGAAGTGGCCAACAGTGCGGCCTGATCCCGGTGACCAGAACCAGTAACGCACTCCCTCAACAGAGCAGGATTGGCCACTCTGGTGCAGTACTTGGCCAGAACCTCCTATATGAATACAACAGTCAAACTCCAGCCCTCAGTCCCCAGCAACTGCGAAGCAACTGACCACGGCTGCGGTCACCTGCAACGTAACAGAGGGTGCTAAGAAGCCCTGGTTCCGGACAGGCCGCTATTCGAATCTGAACCGGGCAAAGCTGAACGTTATCTAGTGAGGCGACTCTAGCAGTGCTAGTGGAGGAATTAGAGGGCAGTAAATGAGATATAATCGGGCTCAGTGAAGTTCGGAGGACAAAAGAAGCATATACAGTGCTAAAAACCTGGCACGTCCTGTGCTACCGAGGCTTAGCGGAGACACGAAAACTAGGAGTCGGATTCCTGATTAATAAGGATATAGCTTGTAACATACAGGAATTCTATAGCATTAACGAGAGGGTGGCAGGTTTTGTTGTGAAACGTAATATGAGGTACAAAGTGAAGGACGCACAGGTCTACGCTCCTACATCCAGTCATGATGACCAGGAAGTCGAAAGCTTCTATGAAGACGTGGAATCAGCGATGGGAAAAGTTAAAACAAAAAGCACTATACTTATGGGCGACTTCAATGCCAGGCTAGGCAAGAAGCAGGCTGGAGACAAGTCAGTGGGGAATATGACATATGCTCTAGAAATAGCAGGGGAGAGCTATTAGTAGAGTTTGCAGAACAAAATAATATGCGGATAATAAATGCCTTCTTCCGCAAGCGCAAAAGCCAAAAGTGGACGTGGAGGAGCCCGAATGGCGAGACTAGAAATGCAATAGACTAGACTCTGCGCTAACCGTGGCATCATACAGGATGTGGATGTGTTCATCAAGGTGAGCTGCAGTGACCATAATATGGTAAGAAGTCGAATTAGCCTAGACTTGAGGAGGGAACGGAAGAAACTGGTACGTAAGAAACCGATCAATGAGGTAGCGGTAAGAGGGAAAATAGAGGAATTCCGGATCAAGCTACACAACAGATATTCGGCTTTAACTCAGGAAGGAGACCTTAGTATTGGAGATATGAACGACAATTTTATGTGCATCATTAAGGAGTGTGCAGTAGGTGTCGGTGGTAACTCCGTTAGACAGGATGGCAGTAAGCTAAAGCAGGAGACGAAAGATCTGATCAAGAAACGGCAATGTACAAAAGCCTCTAACCCTACTGCCAGAATACAACTGGTAGAACTTTCGAAGTATTTCAGCAAGGGTAAGGCAGCTGACATAAGGAAGTATAATATGAATAGAATCGAACATGCTGTCATGAACGGAGGAAGCCTAAAGTAGCGAAGAAGAAACTAGTAATTGGCAAGAATAGGCAAGGCAACTTCAGCAGTCATGGAGGCATTACGGAATCAGGGTGTAGACAAGCCGTATGTAAAATTACTGATAGATATCTATAGCGGCTCCGCAGTCCCCGTATCCCTTGATTAAGAAAGCAACAAAATCCCAATAAAGAAAGTCGTCAGGCAGGGAGATACGATCTCTCCAATACTATTCACAACGTGCTCACAGGAGCTATTCAGAGACCTGGATTGGGAAGAATTGGGGATAAGAGGTAATGGAGAATACCTTAGCAACTTGCGATTCGCTCATGATATTGCCTCTCTTAGTAACTCTAGAGACTAATTGGAATGCATGCTCACTGATCTGGAGAGGCAAAGCAGAACGGTGGGTCTAAATATTCTTCTGCAGAAAACTAAAGTAATGTTTACCAGTCTCGGAAGGGAGCAGCAATTTACGATAGGTAGTGGGACACTGGAAGTGGTAAGGTAATGCATCTACTTAGGACAGGCAGTAACCGCGGATCCGGATCATGAGACTGAAATTATCAGAAGAGTGAGAATGGGCTGAGGTCCGTTCTGCAGGCATTCTTAGATCATCAATAGCAGGTTGCCATTATCCCTCAAGAGAAAAGTGTATAACAGCTGTGTCTTACCAGTACTCACGTACGGAGGAGAAACATGTACGCTTACAAAGAGGTTTCTACTTAAATTGAGGACGACGCAACCTAGTTATGGAAAGTAGAATGACTGGTGTAACGTTAAGGGATAAGAAAATAGCAGATTGGGTAGGGGAACAAGCGCAAGGTAATGACATCTTAGTGGAAATCACGAAAAAGAAATGGGCATGGGCAGAGCGTATAATGAGAAGGGAAGATAGCCGATGGCCATTAAGGATGACGGACTGGATTCCAGGGAAGCGAAGCGTAGCAGGGGGCGGCAGAAAGTTAGGTAAGGTATGGTATGATGAACTTTATTAATGTCCTGAAGATCAGCCCTTAGGTTGACGCAGGCGGCTCCCACGTCAGGACAGTAATGTTTAACCTTACCGCCATATCGTGCACTTTCTGGACGGCCTGTACTTGATCGAAAACCTCCACTGTGTAGGACTCGCTGCCACCAGTCTCTCTCCTTGTCGCTGTCTGAGAAAGTCACAGGACCCTGCCAAAGCATGTGATCCAGAGTAATGATGCCATTACACTTCTCGCAATTGATTGGCACCTCTCTTTCAGGAAAGTTAGGTGGGCGGATGAGATTAGGAAGTTTGCAGGGACAACATTGCCACAATTAGTACATGGCCGGTGTAGTTGGAAAAGTATGGGGGAGGCCTTTGCCCTGCACTGGGCGTAACCAGGCTGATTATGATGATGGTGATGAGAGGTAACGTCGTCGCCGTTCTATTGTAATTATTCCAGGTTTGTCATCTTATTCTTGTCACGCCGTCGTCGTTATGCCTTTGTAGTCATACAGTGGTTAGACATTCGTTGCCATATACCATCGCCGTGATGCCATCGTGGTTGTTCTTTCATAGTCAATCCAGCTTCGTTCACCCGACTCTTCATACCGTCATCGTCACGCTGCCTCGTCATAAGGTATTCATGATGCTGCTATTGTCACCTACTCATTGTCGTACTACTGTCCTGATACTATTATGTGATCGTCGGCATTGCGTCTTCATAGAATAGTCGTTACACATTCGTTGTCATACCTTCGGCGTGACGTCGTCGAGCTCGTTCCATAAACGTCATTTTATCTTCTTCATCCCATTGTCGTCGTCACCGTCCCGCCATCATCGTCACACATTTGTCACACCAATAGATAAATGTCGTCATTGTCCGGCTGTCCTTCTACAGTTGGGACGACTTCAAGGAGATAATCGAATGGTCGTTACGCCTCGTCGTCATATTGCCTTCATTGTTCCATAAACGTGATACCGTCGCCGTCGTTCTAGCGAAATCATGCTGCCATGATTAAACCATTATTATGTCACCGTTGTCATGCCATCATCGTGGTTTCGTCTTCGTGAGGACGTCACTATCGTGTAATCGTTGTCACGCCGTCGTCGTCATATAGTGCTGGCTGCCATTGTTCTCATACAGCTCTCAGGCAATCATTTTCATACCATCATCCCGATGCCGTCTCCGTCGCTCTATAGTCATCACAGCAGCTTCATCATCTGACGCGTCATCGTGTCGTCGTCACACCGTTACCATCATAGAATCTTCATGATGAAGTTGTCTCCGCGCCATCGTCGCCAAAGACATTTCGTCATCCACTTGTCTTCATACCGTTGTCATGCCATTGTCGTCATTGCGACGTTGTCATACCTACGTCGTTATTCATTCGTTATGATACCGTGGCCCTGCGCCGTCATGCTCGCTCCATCATCGCCATTGTAAGTTTGTCAACGCACTCTCGTCATGCTGTCGTCGTCAACTCATCGTCGTCATACCTACATATTCATGCAAACGTCATCACGCTGTCGTTTTACATTCATCATCGCTTCAGAATTATCTCATTATCGTCTTGCCGTCGCCGTCACAATGCATTCGCTGTTCCATCAACGTCATTCTTTCTGCGTAATTCTAGAGTAATTACGCAGTCGTCATTCGACCGGGAATATGCAGCCGTTGTCATGTCGTCGTCCTCATTGCGTCATCGTCGGACAGTTGTTGCCAGGCACCCGTTTAATGCCGTCGTCGTTATGCCCACGTGGACGCGGCGATTTCTTTATTGAAGCTTTGTCCTCGGGTTATCATCATACACTCGCCGGTATCCCACTGTCCTTGTGCCGTCGTTGTGACGGCATTCATCGTAAACCATTCTAGAGTCGCCTCCTCTGTTTTGTCACCACCGTCGTCATAGCGGCTTTGTCGTTACATTGACACCCTCCATTCTTTGTCATTTCATCGTTGTGACTGCGTCGTCATCACACAGTGATGCTTCATGCCGTCATGCTCACTGGCTCTCTCAGCAAGCAGTACCCTACAAAATAAGACCGATACTGAAGACATTGAACGTCGCATATAGGCGAAGCTATGTATGTCTCAGAACAATCACTATAAGTTTGAAAGAAGCGCGCCTTCACTAACACAGCGTGTCACTACATTGCTTGAATGCTCATTCCTTAAAGGTTGACAATCATCGAGTGATGAGTTCAGTCATAATTTTCCCCCAAAATAATTCTCATTGCGTTAACAACGTAGGTGCTTTACAACAGTAAATTACAGCCAAAGAGGGCGTAACATATCTCGCGAGACGTATCCCGCTAGAACATCTCCAGGACTTCTGTAGATTTATTCTTCGGTAATTTGTTGAAATTCCCCGCAATAAATTAGCGTAAGTCAAATGGAGCCTTTTGAAAATTTATTTTATAACACATTTGCTTAGTTTCAAAGACGTTGAGTTGGTGATAGGGGGGGGGGTGAAAAGGCTACTTCTTTGTATGAAGACAAGCATTTAGGACCTTTAATTAGTCCTCTTTAGCGCTGCGTTATAACAGTGTCTTCCTCATTAACGAAATTCTGTATGTCAGTATGGCACTAGACTGAAGGTATTGGTTCCCAAAGTATGTGATAATATACATTTATTCGAGCGCTTTATTCCATAACACTTCCATATGAAAAAAAAATTGCTGGAACTCCCGTATTCGAGAATGTATGTTCGCATCGAAAGGCAACCGTGCAAGCAGATTGGTTGGAAACGATACTAGTCACAATCGAGAGCCACGTGTGGTGCGGTGTGGTGGCACACTCCACCACACCGCACCACATCGCACCATGCCATGCTGTGCACTTGTCCGTATGGACGCTGCCCAGCTATACGAAAACTTGCTGAAGGCGGCACGACAGGGAGCGAAAGGCGCCAGGGAGGCAGAGAGAACTGCCCAGCTAGAAGAAGAAAAGCGCCTAAAGGAGGAGTTATGCAGCGTAGCCCCATCTCTTGACGGGACGCAAAACACGCGCTGCGGAACTCGTAAACCGCTGGCGTTCAAAAGCGCAGAGAAAACCTTGTCTCAGTACCAATAGATGACAGTGATGTGTATAGTGCCCTTTATGTGGCTTTTGAATGTCACTATTGGAAATGACAAATTAAACTTCAGCATACTAGGTGTTACAGCTTGAGTGATATTGTTAACATAGGGAACAACTCGGACACAATATTTTTGAAGGTTGTTTGGTCAGTAGCTAGCGCATATAATGCGGCTCTGGACCAACAATTGGGAGCCAGGGGCCAGAGACAGCATCTTCCCAAGTTTTGGCAGGTTGCCCGGTTGTTCAGGTTTGAATGCCCAGATAACAGCTCTCGCTTTTGGCTCAAGGTCACTCGAAGGCCGCCGACGACGGAGGCCGAAAGCATTTCATGCATATAAAATCTATGAGGAACAACACTAAATCTTAACCGCTACTTTCACGGAAAATACCAAGAACCTTGTGCAAACATACTCCCTAATTAAGCCACGGCATAGCAGACGCGCGTACATCCGTTGAAGGTTGCAATTAAGAAACGCAAGTGTACAAGAATGCGTCTTTTGTCTAAAATGCATTAAAATTGCGAAGTGAAAGACAAGAAATCTGCTATCATTGGCGAATGACAAGGTATACTGACTGTCGATATCATTAGCGCCTAATTTGCTTTCTCCAATATTTCATCAGACTGGAAGTGCACGTCAGCAGCGACGAGACCGTGTGGGCGTGCGCGGTAGCCAGCGTGCCTTTCCACTTGGTGCGTGAAGGCATGGACCAAATGGTAGCCCAAAGGTTCCTGGCAGCCAGAAGCATTCGCAGCGCCCGCAGGTCGGAGCCTCATTTCTCAGTATAATTCTGCACTATAATTGTGTACATTAGAGAAACGTTTCAAAATTTAGGGTAATTTAAACGGTCTCTCAAGACATCATCAACTACAGCAGAGCTTTGTGCAATGTTGCCTTTTTTACGATACATCAATTCAATGCAGAAAGGGAAACAATCGGACACCTTTTGTGAGTCGCATGCAGCTTTGTCGTCACTTCATGGCGACATTGGCAAGTCGTAAAATATGGCGGATGTTCACGAAAGGCTAAAGTAACTCACAAAATCAAGTGAAGAGAATCGCACAGTGATGTTCCAATAGATACCCGGCCAATGCCATATTCCTGGGAATGTTGAAGCAGACAACGTTGCTGAAAAAGCGCATGTTATTAACGCCACATATGGTCTCCCTCTAACGCAAGGGAAATGGCGGCACATACTAAGAGAGATCTGATCGCAGCCTGTTGCAAAGCGGCACTGTATCATCAGAACTAAAAATGTTCAGATTTATTTCACTTGAGTCCGTCACTTCAATTTAAAATCCCGCCCACATTGGACACATCCAGAGCCTTTGAAACGCACATTCAACGTTTACTGCTCGGTACTGCATGTACAAAGTCCTTTCTACAAAAGATTTGAAGAGCTGATAGTCCAGAAAGCACTTGTTGCCACGCGGATGAGGATGTGTGGCATCTTCTGTTAGAATGTCCGCGACACCACGCATACAGCAAACGTTCCGGACGTGATTTAGGGGCATTAGGACTCAGGCCTTTCAGCCTCGGAAAGATTCTAGGTCCTTGGCCAAACCATTTACTGTAAAGACGAGCGTTACTTGTCTTCCAAAGAGTCTTAGAAGCAAACAATATTCTCGGAAACTGTAGTAGAGTGTTTAACTCTGGTAAGCTCAATCTACGGGATCTTTTTACCGATGTTTGATCATTTGATTACCTGGATTCATGTATGTTTATTTGAAACTCATCCGTTCTTTCTTTATGCGACCTGATTCTAGTGCAGTAATGGGAACGAACTGTGTGTTTACTATATTGCACCTATGTGACTGGACTTTGTGCTATTGTCATCGTGTGTTGACATTTAATTTTAATGCGCTTAGATTACATCTTTTTTTTCATATCTCTACGTTAAAAGGAGTAGTCAGCGCGAATTAAAGGCGACACCTTCTAATTCGGATATTTATAAAACGAATCGTGAATGCTTTCAGATGAGCCTGTCAGCAGTCAATGGATTGTATGCGACCTTGTAAAAATTTATTTATTTATTTCTCATTAGAGCGCAGCTCTTAGGCACCCGTTGCTGCGGCGAGCGTCGGCGTCATGCCTCGGTGGCCTCGTAACCGAGAGAATGAGCACAGCAAAAGGATGCAATGTTAAGCGTGGAGAACGGATTGAAGATAGCGATAACAAAGAGAACGCGAGGAGGAAAGCGGAGGAGCACGATGCAGCGCAGTCATTAGGGAAAGCTGAGGAGGAGGGTATGGCGAAAGTTTGAGAAGAAAACCGTAGTGCCGTGCATGACGGGATTTGCGGCTACGAGATGGCGCCGGAGTAGCGCGCGTCGTCTGTATATAAGCAAAGAGCTACATGAGCAGAGCTATGTCTACGTCGGGTGCTGTGAATCGCGCCCACGCGGCACGATTAGCGATGCAGTTCCGCTACACTACGCTCCGTTGACGACATGGCGCATGAGACAAATTGTTCACGCTAGTCAACCTAACGCACAATGAAAGCACGGCTGGAGCGGTGCTCAAAATTTGAATTGCGGAGTATCGTAATCGTCGGTGAGCTTTTATTGTTCATATCTAAATTGTTTTGTTTGGTTATACATTCCGATGGGAAAAAATACAATTCAGAGTGCACCATACAAAATTTGTGTAGTTATACAGCAATATCTCCTACTAATTGCGGACAGAACATTTCCGTAAGGAAAGGTGTTTTCAGTAAAACCGACAGGCGCAACATACAGACCGTTATACAAAATGCTAGTGCTTTCGTATTTAGAAAACGGAAGACTCTTTATACTGAATCTCTAATATAGGGATCCACCGTTGAATACATGTGCTTCGCGTATTCAGAAAACAGAAGACTGTGTATGCTGAATCTGTACTAGCGCTACGGTCCAGCCGTTAACATAGAAGCTTTCCTGTGTTACGTTTTAAATAACATGTTCGTTTTCGGAGAATGTACGATCGGGAACAAATGTGCCCAGGACGCGCAAACGTAAACTGAATTTTATCACTGCGTATCTGCCGGGATCAACCGCACTAACATCCGCGTACAGGAAGTGCATACGTGGCCCGTGCTTTCCTATGGTCTTGAACGCCGATGATAGCGTGGCTGATCAGGCTGATAGCGCGCCAATGCAGTTCGCTCGACACTCGCGGTCCCTGCCTATTTTGTCATGATAGCATACATACTTTAATGCAACCGTTATGAAGGCAGCTCATCCCAGCAGCAGCAGGTCGCTATTGAGGGAATTGACTGGCCGACACACTGACATATGTGAGAAGGGGAGATCACAGAACCAATTTCGTTTTCTTGGAACACTCGTTTTTAAAAAAACATAAACATGGATTAACATTGTTGGAAGAAGGAATGTAACTGCAGGTCATGTTTCGACAAATCTACTTGTTATCAGGGCATCAACTGTTTTCCTCAGCGGCGTATTTGCCTGTACGTAGCTCGCTCACCCTTACATTAACTAGGGACGGAGAAGCAGGTGCCTATAGTAGGTGAAGAGAAGGCGAAGTGATAAAATAAAAGAAGGAATGGTGTGCTTGGCAGCTATTGTGATGGAGCGGGTAGGGGCAGATCTGTCAGCTTTTAGAAAGAGGAGGAATGACCAAGAGGGACAAGGGTATACACATCTAAGCAGGCATTGATCTAGTATACCTAGTCTTGTCAAAATGAAAAGAGGAATTGAACAGTTTAAATGTTTGACACACACGGAAAGAAGAATTACGAAAATAAACTTTTTATCAGGATGTGTTTCACTAACATCAGGGGAAATTGCAAATGAAGGCCGATTATGAATATACGTTTTGTCGAAAGCCGATGAAGAACAAGGTATTGGCCAAATATTAAATAACTAAGGAGATGAAAAGTTAGCCGGGTATCACTATAAAATAACAATGAACAGTATCTGAAAAAAGAATGGGACGGGCAATGTAATAACCACGGCAAGATCTCGAGAAGTCGAGCACAGTTTATATTACTACCACTTCTTAAGTTTTGAAGATTCTCCGTTGCTTGTTCAACCTCCGTCTTACTTGAACAATGAAATGAGTCATTCTTCAAACAAGTGTAAGTTCGCCTGTTGTTCAAAGACTGAATTTTATTTTATTGGGAGAAAATGTTATCGGCAGTTCTACTGGATGAGCATTCATTAAGCAGTACCATCCACAGGTCTAAGCTTAATATGTAATGGTCTCAATGGACCTGAGTTCTTGGCAAACCATTAGCTGCTTTCTTTTAACACAGGTGGCTTCATGTTGAATAGGTTGTCAGGAGTGCAAGGAAACTTTATTATAATAGTTGTAACAATCAAAAGTGAAGTTTGGTAACAATAAGTGACAGAAGCAAGCAGCATTCTGCAATAATAATTCAAGTCATCGAAAATAGCTCCAAAATTATAAAACTTCCGCTTACACAAATTGATTACACACCACATTGACACTCACAGTGTCAATCATGCTATTAAACCACTAGGTATATATTCAGCAGAATAAAATAATGAGCGGGCACGATTATGTTTGTTAGAAGATCAAATGATATTTTTATTAATTTAGCATTACAACTCCAAAATGAGTGCTTCGTGAGATGATGATGGATGCATAAGAAAATTCATGACATTCTGTACAGCCGAACGTTGCCGACAAGGTGTCAAGCACACTAATGCACTCTTTTATGTAAACTGATATCCTGCAGTCAAAACTTCTGCAGTCGTGCGAACGCTAGAATTTGATAAACATCACAGTTGAAGGCAAAAGGTGTTAATTTTGTTGAAAATTCCTAAAATTGTTTCATTATTGAATATGCTCACTGATCATTAAAGATTCAGGGACTATTCTCAATGGGTGCTGTAATCAGGCACCCACCATTTAAAGTCGTAGCAGCAATGATCTCTAGCGCAAACAAGGAGAAATTATCATGAAGTTCATGCAGGCCAATAACCAACAATGACACACCACTTGACATTTCAATCTGGTGGAATATGCATACTCCATAGTAAAAGAAACTAGTGTACCCCAATGCTTGCTGCTGATGACGCCTGTGTACTAGCCGTTACGTTAATATGGCAGTTGCAATTATATTTCTACAAGTTGTAGTTACTGGGAAGCTGTCATCGGTGTACACACGGCTGTAATACACTTGCGACGTCTAAGCTCTATAATAAGTTTATCTCATATGACTGAACTGTAATGCAATATCCTGAAAATAGGTGAAGCGCTATGTGCCGCTCCCTACGATGAAACGCCTTTCAGGAGCTCGAACCACCCCCTATGCCATGGCAAGAGGTGAAGGGCGTGTTCTGTGTAAACTGATGCATGTGTATAGTGTAACACTTGGGAGAGCGCATTAAGTATCAGTTGTGAACGCCGTTGTTTTAAATTGAACACCGTAAAAACCTCTATGCAGTTTTGAAAAATGTGAAACCGCTTTTTCTGTTTAAACTTAATGACACGTCTGACCATAGGATGTACAGTATGATATTCATTCTCAAACAAATAAAGCGAACAGCAACACCCTATATTTCATGCGCCTTCTGTTTCACATTTGCTGCCAAAATGTGTTAGCGTGGGATACTCCGGAAATCAGTTTCCTTGACGACCGACAAAGTAACTGCTTTCTGGAGCAATTATCAAGTATTATATGCTCTGATCTCAGTGCTTTCACGGCTATTTAAACGTCATCAGGTACTACAGTAAGAACATGAGGAATATAACATTCGTAATTTACATCGCGAGTCTTCTGGAGAAATCTAGTAGTCGAAACTATCAAGGATGCCACATTTAGAGAAGAGAGATCTCGTTCCAATACGAAAATGGCATTAGCCCAATAATTGTTGCGTTCGGCTCTATAAATATTTTTTATTTATTTCGCTTGGAATGTGTGTGCATCGTCAGTGATAGCCCTTGAAATGTTCAAGATAGAGTGTTTCCACAATTTAGGCCCAATATTCGCCAATAAGCTTGTAGGTGACACCACTAACTTATTCAGCAAGGGCATGTGTTTGCCATTCGCAGGCTTTCACACTCTTGAACGCATAGGTAAGAAAGCCGGGGGTGCATGCCGCCCTCTGATCTCATCAGTAACATTCTGGAATTCATCTACGAGGCTTACACTGATCAACAATAATTTGCTTTTACAGTAGCTACAGGAAATTGAAACGGGTGAATTATGCAACATAAGAACGTTGTCAGCAAAAAGCAGGCATTAGGAGTTGCTGCCGCTCCACAAATGCAAACCATCAAACAATAGAACTATTCGAATAATGTAAAATTCTGGCAGCGGAATGAAATGTCCCTTCCAATCTATATTCAAACTTTTTTTATTATTAAGTCTAGTAGGGCTACCTTCACCGCAAATGCTCCCAATCATGATCCTACCTACGCCAAATAATTTCGACCGGTATTCAAGCCTTGATAAGCTGTTTTTTTCTCTGCCACTTCTATGTGGTAAAGAGGTGTCCGTATAGGCACCGCACCATTACTTATTTCCCGTTTCCTTTTGCTAAATGGCAACACAAGAAGTTCACACTCATACTTCAAACTGAAACGTCAATACCATTGAAAGTTTCTTGTTAGCTTTCTCTCTTGGAAAAGCTGCTGCATTGCAGAGGCAACTGCATCAGTAAACCTTCCTTAGTATTGACGGATAGAGAATTTGCTTACTTCGGGGCATCTGGGGCAAGTGGGGAGCCACTTAGGCTTGGTGCTTTCTTGAAGATTAAGTAGTAGTCTTGATAACGTGGATAAATATGTGCTTCTAATCATGTATGCGAGGTTACATATTCATGCTTCTTTCTGATTAGCGCTTGTCCTTGTCGCTTCTCTTTGTGTTCTGTGTCTGCTTTTGCGCTCTTTGATGAATATCGAATACCAACTAGCCCGGTCTCCACACATCGCAAACAAACGGCGTATTCGAAACCAGCGCTGCCCAGTGCGCCCACGTAAACAACGGCCTGCAGCACCGCAACTAACAAAGCGCCTTTAGTCTCCCAAACAAACATGGGGCCGCAAGGATCCCTTTGTTTTTAAGTTTTCTGAAACTGTAACCTTAGCAAGGTTGGCGTAGCTTTCTTTTTGGTTTCTCTGTGTGTGAGTATTGAGAAGCAGTGAAGAGGACGATCATCGAGGACGAATTTGCTTGTGAAAAACGACCTAGACGAGCCTTGCGGAGAAAGCCGCATGGGAACCATGCACCAACAACTGCAAGCGCACATCGCGATTGTGTTGCCGTACGGTTTCATAAGGATCCACTGACTGTAATAGCTCCTTGATACAATATATAACAAGAAAAGGGCGAGTATTGCACACAGTAAATTGTTTTCTAGGTTCAGAAAACGATATCTGACAACGGTTCAGGGGTCCAGCGAAGTACAATTCAATAGTGAAAAGAAGCTACAAACGCCATCGCGATTCAAATAAGCTAACATTTCGTCCGTTTCTGCATATTCCTGACGCATATAGTGACAGGTCCACGATTTCGTCTTGTTGACTTCGTTGCAGCCGCTAATGACGTCGACGGCGCCGGTTCTGACTGAAGGCGCGTCGCCGTTAGTGACACGGCCACTCTCTGCATTCAGTTTAGAATTCGCCGACTGCCGGCTTTCGGCGGTCTTGCTGGCAAACGACGGGATCTGCCTATCACTCAAATTTCCCTGCGAAATCTCCCTGCGGCTCAGCGACGTGGCCATTCAGTTACAGAGGAGTGAGCGCGGCTACGCTCTGGCGTCACCGGCAGCCTCACCTGATCGCTCGCCACCGATGTCGTCGCTAGGCCTTTTTCTGATCCACTTCGAATCTGTAGCTGATGGCACCTAAGAGCAAAGCGTTGACGCTCCCAAGCAGCAGTGTCTTGTTGCCGTAGTTGCCGCCTTAACGTATCCGTCATCTTGCAGCAGTGGCGTAGCCAGAAATGTCATTCGAGGGGGGGGGGGGGCGCTCACGTTCTAGCACGTCCTGCTCCTTGTAGAATTTGTCGAGGGGTGAAATACATCAATGATGACTGCATTGCCATTACCAAAGATGCTGCAACCAAATTTTTGGGCGCTACGCACTCTCAAGACATATAAAATATGTACTTTTTCATAAGAGAATGTATTGGTATGTCCCAAAAAACTGTGGCAGAAATCATTGATATCAATGCTTCCACCTTCTTTGCCTATTTAAAAAGAAAATACAACTACAAATAAATAATAATAAGAAGAATAATTCTATTATATAGATATTGAAGTATATCAGTTAGAAACCAGCAAAGCAGTGCGTGCCGCTGATATGAAAAACTTGAAGGCCATGAAATTAAGAAGTTGGGGACAAATACTTAAAGAAACATTGTAATTCAGGAACCTTCCTTACACTTTTGTACATGTGTAACTGTCAGGGAAAAATATCAATGACGCTGTCCTTCGTTCCAATTTATTGCGCCGGAGGAGCTGTCACGGTCGTGTATTGTGAGTAATTGCCCCAAAATTATAGTCGCAACAGATAGCGCATATAAAAAGCAGGAGTTCTGCAATATATACATTAGAAATGCGAAGATACAATGGAATATACAAATGAAGATACAGCTTGACAAAAAAGCGTAACTGGAAACCAAGTTCCCTGCATGTATAAACAAAAGCTCGCAACAAGATATGTAAATACACATACAAGTCTCCAACAAATCTACGTATCCAAACAAAAACACTTCGTATATAGCATGAAACAAGGCAAATAAATATGTTGCGCGATCACATGTTCACAGATCACAGAATCCTAAGGCCCGCCCCGCCTCTCTTCCTCCACTCTCCCCGATGCATCGCGCGCAACGGAAGGCAGGGTGCTTCCTCCCCGCTTTTCTCTTTTGCGCGCACAAGGCTGATCCACCATTGTCGTCGGCTAACCTATTCCCCTCGCCCCTACGCTTCACTTGCGCGTACAGCATGTGGCGCGCGGTGACGATGCTATAGCCCTTGAAGTTTGATAAATAAGCGCGAAAAGATACACCGGTCAAGATAACTGAAAATTTAATGACGTTTCGGTTCTCCATACGGGAGCTTTGTTCACAATAAAACCCATCAGAGATGCAACGTATTTAAGTACCTTTCAGTACGTGACGGAAGCAGCGAGTGTACGCCATCGGAAGTGTCCCATCACGCCTATTCAGCGTGTACGGCGTTGGCTGTATGTGCAAGGATTTTAGATGCAGGCTTGACGCAAGCTTCTTTTCCTTGGCCAGGACACATGTATTTGTCCAGTCAACATTGTGGCCTGTGGATTCCACATGTTTAGCAAGGGTAGTTGAGGCCACGTGCCATTTCTTGACATCTCAATCATGCTGTTTCACACGTTTCTTGAAGTCCCCTGTCTCGCCGATATACTAGTAATCACAGTTCTTGCACATCATCCATGGCGTAGACTACACCAGAGTTTCTTAGTTTGCCGGTTGGCACACGCGCAATTTGGCGTCGTACCTGCGCATGATATGAGCGATGGTCTTACTTGTGCCAGGGGCATATGGAATGGCAGCTGACTTCGGAGACGACGTAGAACGCTGTCTTTCAGGGAGTGACACTTTTTTTCCTCACCGAGGACAAAAAGGATGGGGGGTAGCCACAGGTTCTTAAATCTTCACAGATGCTTTCAGCATCACGCGTGCAGTCCTCCTGTCTTGTGCAAATGGTTTTTGCTCGCTGGAACAGCATAACCTTTTGTGTGAGAGCGGATGTACCGAGTTAAAATGCAGGTACCGGCCTGTATGCAAGGGCTTCCTGTAGACGTTGAAAAACATGCAAGAGTCACCGCGCTTCAAGAAACGGTATGCTTCTTGCTCGACAGTAAACTGAATAGCCTGTTCCACGTTGTTAAGGGGAGCAGTGAAGGCAGCGAGTACATCCTTATAAATCATGCAGAAGCAATCATCTACATATCCCAGTTTTCCTGTAGGATCACACGTCAGGCGAGTATAGGTATAGTATCGGCGAGTATAGGTATAGATACAGGTATAGGCGTCACTAACCAGTGCCAGCATCGCTTTTGCGTAGTCACTACTATCAAGCAAAACAGTTGCATTTCCTTCATCAGCCGGAAGAATGATGATGCCTTGATTGCTTCGAAGCCGGTCGATTGCCTTATGTTCCTCTAGCGACAGCGCGGATCTTCTAGAAAGCACGTTAATAACACGTGTGCGACCTTCGTCACGTCTACTAGAGCCGACTTGGCTTACCAGCCTTTTCAACAGCACAAATCAGCTACTTCGTATCTCGTGTGCGCTCTGTGATAAAGTTTAGACCAAGGCTCAGGACCGAGAGTTCCGCTTTGTCAGCTTTATAGGAAGAAATAATGTGTTTAGCCTCTCTTGGAAAACTTCGGGACGTACCGTTTCGGGATTGTCGCAGCCTTTCCAGCTTGGCATGGTGGGGACGTCGTTATTTCGTGTTCTCATGCTTGCTTGAAAGTTAGCATGTAGCTGTATTGCAGCAAATTGGGCTGGGCACAGGAACTCTAGTCGGCGACGGGCATAGAAGGTATCATTTTCCAGCATTTTCCGATATTCTGGCTTGTAGTGATCGTCGTTCAGACTTTGAAATCCCGCAGTCATTTCGCGTTTATTCAACATGTATTTTTTCCGGCCAGACGGGCTGTCGTCAAACTTTCGATTTCAGCTCTTGGAGTTTACACGGAACATGATGGCGACAGCAGGAATGCGCCTGAAGTGTCCATATAATTGCTATCGCAGTAATATAATAAGAGTATCAGAGTCCCTTGGCCGATCACATTCCGTAAAAGTAGCAACAAAATCGAACTTTCCCCATGCGAAAATTCCCTGCGCCGCAACGAAGTCTTTCTTTTGTGGGGCGGGGGCACCGAAGAGAAAAAAAAAACGCGAACGAAAGCATGTTGGCCACAATCGAATGCCTACTTTGGGCACCTCATGAGGCTACCGAAGGAATATCGAAGAAAACGTGAGACGCTTGGTCCACAGAGAACCACACGCATACTGCTCGGTGTCCTACACCGGCGAGACAAAAGAATTTCCTGGAGAGCTTGCAATAGCATTGAAGTGAAGGGGATGCCCTCAAGCGGAGGCGTTGCAATCCATCGAGTCCCCACAGTGATGGCGGTGAGCGACCATTGTTTCTTTTTCTAGACGGCTAGCCAGAAAGCGTCCAAAACTCTGGCAGGCCAAATTCCACTCTGCCAGAGAAAAATAAACGCTCACCAAATTGCGCCGCACGGTGGTTGGAGCAGCACGAGAAAATCGCATGCGCTCTGGCTGACTCTGGCAGCCCGTGAGTAGCGAGGACAAGAAAATTGAAGAGGCTGAATGTGTCCTCGCCAATAAAAGTCAAAGTAAGATATAAATAAGAACGTAGTTACCTTTGCTGGCTTTACTGTCATGACATCAATGGTTTGGTGCAGGTGAAATAAATGTTGATATTCTTTTCTGTGGCATGACGGCGTAAATGAACCGCCACAACGCTTCGTATCATAAGACCTTGCTGCGTGCTTTGCCAACTTGTATGATAGTGTGTTGGTTTGACTTGCCTCGTTGCGTGGTCTGTTGTATGACTAGAAAATTCAATGCACCTTTGGTATGAAATGCTTATAAGAACATTAGACCCACAAAGTTCCGAAACTGACAATCTAAAGCACGACTTAGGAAATGTTAATGCACCTTTCGCATCAGAACTTTATGAGAACTTTTATGAGAGCGTTTATGAGCCCATAAAGTTTCGCAATTTAAATCCATGCGCTCCGTAGATTCTGCGGCCTCCGCGAGATGCCGCGACGAGCCCGCTCTCCAACTAAACGCCATTGAAACTTTGTGCTGGGATAGGGCTCTTTGTCTTGTGTGACTCAAGGTGCATGGGAGTTGCCGCGAAATCCAGCCCGAGTTTGCAATGTTCGCGCCAAAATGTTTTTCCTAGCATAAAAGAGACATTCTAGACAAAAGTCATCTGGCGCCGGATTATTTTGGTCGGCGGTGCACGACGACACGAAAAAATTTCAAGCGGGGGGGGGGGAGTGAAGTTTCATAACCCCCCCCCTGGCAACGCCCCCATCCTGCAGTGGGCACAAAATAGGCTGCTGCTGCTGATGATGATTGCTATTATTATAAATTTCGTCGAAGAAGAAAACATGCCGATATTTGCGGCGCAGTCAACTGCGATGCGAGCACGGATGCGCCGGTTCTTTGTGCGCTGTCGGTAGCCATGCACTGCAACTGAACATGCATCGCGACTCACGTTGGTGCTTTACGCTTCACCGTGAACGTGGTTTTGATAAAATAAGCATTGTGCTTCACTTTAATCTAGCGGACACCATTTTGCCTGGAATAGAAGCTGCATAACCAATGCTGCCGCCGCCCGTCGCGGCAATGCGCCTGTGCAGCATAGATTCGCTATTTCTGTTGACCCTTTATGTTAGCTGCAATATTGTACGATGAGCATTGTCATTTCCTTCCGTTTAATTTGGTCACCAGGCACTCTAGAAGACGCAACACGCCGCTGGAAACCCGTGGGTGGGCATTTCTACGCCGACTGACACTAATCGGGCTGGTGCTCTCGAAACAATTACGGCTGTATATAATCTTGAACTAAAAACACGTATGCATCTTTGAACTAGAAGCGCTGCCATTTTCGTTTTTACTAAAATAAGATGTAGGGGCATAATTTGCAACGCCGGAGAAGCTCTAGAAACAGATGAGGCGTGCAATCGCTCCTGCCAGGATCCAGCGTCGCCGTAGTTCACGCTCGTAGTTTTTACCGGGAATAACATAATGATAGGGCTATGTTACAACTTTTCTAGTTGTGGAAATTAATCACGCAGGAATTATGACTTTAAAGCCATCTTTTTTTCTTTTGCACGGCTTTTGTCCCTCGCCCGCCGTATCCCCGCTTGATAATTTCTTCTGTTTTTATGCCTGAACAATGCGCGCGTTGTCTACAAAGGCATGCTGTGTGCCATCTTGCACCTTCAGCGCTGGTACTTCATATGGTGCCAATTAAGGGCGCCCATTTTACCAGACGTAGTGCAAGCAAACACTAGATATAGTGCGAATTAAGTTGGTCCGTTGTGGCGAAGATACCGCAAATAAAACAGATAGAGTGCACATTAAGGTTGCCCGGTTCACCACCATCGGACATGGTTCAAACGAGCACCGCAACTTGTGTGAATTAAGAAAGCAAGTGATGCTTCATTAAGTGAAACAACAGAGAAATCACGTGACAAGGACGAAAGACGGGACGGGGACTAGTAATGCAAGTGAGCGTGAACAAGAGCTCCAGTGCCAATGCGCCGTAGTTGTCTCACCGTCGTCGTCATTATGTTGTCGTATTTTATTCGCCTTCCTTCCATTGTGAGCGTTCCTACGTTGTCATTTCATCGGCATCTATCCGCCATTTTCACCCTGTCACTGACACCGCTTGTCATATCGTAGTCATCATTATACCATGTTCGAGCTGTCGTCGTCATTGCGCCATAATCAGTCCGTAGCCCCCATTCCGTCGTCGTCATCGCGTCGTCATCGCAAGGTGGCCATTAGGCAGTCATCATCGTTCCATCGATGTCATTTTCTCGTAGTGATTCCAGTGCCATCATGTCGTTGTCTTTTCGCCATGGTCGTCACACAGACGTCATCATACATTGTCGCGATGCGGTCGTCGTCATTCCAACTACGCCATTCTCTTTGTCACCGCATCATCGTCAGACCAGCTTCGTCATCTCGCGGTCATCGTGCAGTCACCGTAATATCATCGTCCTGAGTGCAACGTTGTCATCCATTCCATGTTCGTAATACAGTCGCAGTCACACGAATTATCACTCTTGCCTTGTCCTCCGATGGTCATTATGCTCATTATGCCCTTTTGGTAGTCCTATCGCGGTCACTTTGTCGCAGTGATTCCAGCGTTGTGGCGCCTTTGTCCTCATGCCTTCGTTGTCATTTTATCGTCAACATACCGTCACTTTCAGCTTCAGGATGTCGGGATCCTTCCGTTGTTGTCGTACGTGTCATGTACATGATGGGCACGACAACAAAACTTGTAGCAGTGCACCAAGTTTATGCTTATTGAGGCGGTACCCAGTAGAAATGTACATCCGGGTTGCGTGGTCTCTACTTGCAAATGATCGCTAAATCGCAACAGCTTTCTGCAGAAACTCCAATGCATAACTTAAGCTTTACCTTCGCCTAAACCAATGGCCCCAGCGCGTGGGGTGGGCAGATTTTGGTTGCCTATACAGCTTAACTGACTGCCTCACCCCCCCAAACCTCCCACAACACCAAACACAACACCTACGCTAGCTGCCTGATGCTGGAAATGAGGTTGAGATTCTGGCCTATATAGGAGTCTACGTGCGGGCTGCTGTTGGCAGGGTTGTATGGGCCGGCACCTCCATGTTGGCGTTCTTCATCTTGTCAACGACCCTCACGGGCCTGGCGCTGACCTACTGGTACAGAGACTGCGATCCAATGCTGACAGGAGACATCACGCGTTACGATCAGGTGAGCCGTGTCTCTCGTAGGGCCTATATTTCTATGCTTTAGGGCATCAACTACGAGCGAACATAGTATAGGCAGTGAGACACAAAATCGCGCGACATTAAACAAAAAGCGTTGCTCCCGCTCACCTAGCCATTTATCGCGTAAACAGTGGGCATGTTGTTGATTTTTGTAGTCATGAAATAACTACAAAACATACGTGGGGTCCTTATTAGGCAAGGATATTCTTCTCATTTGATCAAATTTGATTTGTTGTCATAGGTTGCAGTGGTTGGCCAGTATTTGTGGTAACAAAGGCTTAACGTCATGGCGAACAGCGAGAATAGGCGAAAATTATTTTGCGCAATACGGGTACTTATGTCTGTCTATAAAGGTCATAGGATGTACAAAAGTAGCCGATATGCGCAGTAGGTATTTGTAGAACAAATAGAAAATGTAAAAAATTTAAAGAGGCTTTAGTACCAGTAGCTAGTAGGGTTGACTATCGTCGGTGAGCAAGAATTTCAATCTTCATACCATATTTGAAAAAGCTTGTGTGCCTACAATAAAATTTCAGTTTGTATGGGACGATCGTTGAAGGAAGCTGGAGCACATACACATTTTAGTTTGTCATGAGTTTGCGGCGTGTGTTTTCTTATTTACTTCCTTATTTCCTTATTTTGACGCTGAATTCTACCTCGTGAGCCCGCGCCATTCAGAGTTGCTGCATAACAATCTAGACAACATGTAAAACGCAAGAGCTCAGTTTGTGATCAGGGATAACTGCAGTATCGCGTTTCGATAACCCCCTGCTTTACCACTGAGGTTGTGCGCGGGCGCACTGCGGACCCACCAACGGCGACAGGTGGTGTAGGACGCTTTCATACTGTTGCCGATGAGCTGCGCAATCTTGTGATCGCGTCATAGTTCTAGTAACAGTTGGATAAAGCAACCTGGTGCTCACTGACTTTCCCACTCTGGCATTACACCCTAGGCAGTATTTATCCGACACAAGTTGTGGCCTTGTGCCAGTCCTTCTGTGTCTAAGCCAGCTCAGTGAGTCACGCTGTACATAAGCCTGCATTCTAACTGTAGTTTCTTATCACGTGAAAAGACCGCAGGTGTTACTAGCCATGCGGTCACACATTCGATATCAAAATCAGCTAATAAATTGCAATAAATCAGTTTTAACTCCTACAGTGCTTTTCAAAGCATCATTGCTTTTTGCCGGCAGATGAAAGTCTATTATGGTTAAAGGAAACCTAATCGTAACACCCATTTCCGAATTTCACGGACACGCCACTGTGCTTAGGTGTCAGTGTCACGTCGCGAATGCTATGGCATTTTCATGTACTTGCCTGTGTTTTTGCAAGTTGCTAGAAGTTGCTTGGGTGGAGTACTTGCGTGATTCCTTTTGCGTGCAGTTTACACCTTGCCTGCTTCTGAGCATCTCCCTGTCTTTGCCACCCCGTTTCCCTCTCTTAAATGGCTGCGAGTGGGCGTTGCTGACTTCCGCCGACCTTAAGACTTACCCCTTTAGAATATGTAGCCTGCAGTTTTCGAACCTACCTGAAAGAGCAACAGCAGCAATATTTTTTGACCACGTAAAAAGCCTAATTATAGGTCGCGTAGATACGTAGCAGTCCCCACGCAAAATTTTACGTTTTTTATACGAGTGAATGCTTTACAAAAATCATAATTATAGATGTTCATATATTTAGGCTCACTGAAGCGCCATCACCACGCGCCGAAAGTGACGCGAGACCCAGAACATTGAAGAACTGCATGGCACCTCGGTATGACATTCAAGATAAGGCGCAGCACCCGGCTGCCAGCGACAAGAATGATGACTATGGTAGGTGACGCGCTCAAATTCAAACTTTATACGCTACGCAGTAATTGCGCACGTCGTCTGCTTAGGAGGCGTACAAAGGCTGGTATTATAAAATTTGGACAACTACCATTCCTAGAGCTTTTCTAAGATTCCTTGGATAGCATCACACTTCTCAAGCATAATCAAATCAGACTGAAATTACCTGGTTCCCCGTTTGGCACTTAAATTGTAACGTCACTTTAGTGCACCTAGAACACCCAGAGTTCTGCGTAAGAACTTCGCTTTTAGGAGAGAGAGTTGCTTATGGCCCTCTTCGTTTAATGTTTTCCAGATGGTTCCCTTCTACGTAGGCGAAAGCCTAGCGAACGTCGCCGGTCTCGGAGGGCTATTTCTCTCCGGTCTGGTGGGAGCGTCCATCAGGTACCGTATGCAATAATTCTCAAGGAATTCCTTAAGATAACGAAGGAGACGTGAGATTTCTTGCGTAATACGAAAGTTGTTGGTTTGGCTCCCACCAGCGGCAAGTTGGTTTTTCGACCACTTTCCTTCGCATTTATCATTTCTACACTTCCAATGAAAATACAGATCCCTTCACCTATGTTATCCATGGCTTCGTGAGCTGTGGACTTCTTATCATTGCGAATAACAAAAATTGGGCCCATTGTGCGCCCAGGCAAATTACGGACCGTGGGATTATTGTAACAAATTTTTCTAGTGCGTTTCCTTCTCAGGCTCACCATGACTGCCAGTACGACTCCGCCACCGTCATTACCAGATGCTCTAGTTATATTACCGCATCTGAGGCAACGTTAAGCTGTTGGAATCTATATCTATTTACTCTATTGGCGTCAAATTTACCTAACCAACGACGCAAGTATGGGGCGGTAAACCACAGTTTCGTTTAGAAAGCCCAATCAAACGTGCTCCTCGTTTGCAGGAGGTCAGTTTTTTGCTTTCAAAGCGAAGACCATTGCCTATGTAGACCAGCTTTTGTTATCTAACTGGCTGAATAGAGGCGTGGAGCACGCTCAAGCTTAGATGGTTTTGATGATGCCCAGCCTGCACAGTGAAAGTAAATAACCGGATGAAGAGGGTGGTTCCAGCGTCTTCGATTGGTCTGCTTCCCCTTAGCTTGCGGTGGCTGCTCGAAAATTGCGGTGGCGTGCAGCAAAAAAACTAAAAAGTCAGCCATAACGGGTCCTGTGCGAAGAAGACTTGCCAGAGCGACGCCGTCTATATGCCGAAAGGGCTCAGTAACATTATACTGCCACTCGAAATTTTTTAATGCGAAGGCATTATATGCCCCAAGACGCGGAAAATCCGGCATCCGTTGTAATCATTCGACAGTACGAAAACCCATGTGACCGAGTGATGAAGTCACGTTCCCGTCGCTGGTCATTCTGCGGCTGGCTCTACAAAATCCCACAGTGAAAAGTCACGGCGACGGACGGACACTATGGCCCACTCCCAAAACTGGATTAAGGTGGACTAAAATGGAATAAGGTGAAAAAGGTAGATTTAAATAGATTAAGGCGCCCTAAGGCTGGTACAAATTATAGCAAAGTGGAATAATGTCGAACTTTAATATAGGTTTATAATTTAGAAAAATCCTTATACTTTCACATTCCACTCACGTAAGAATACTTAAGTGAGTGTCACTTTGTATTACACGCAAATAAATCCGTGCTCCCCGGCAGCTCCGAGTAACCAGTGCCAGAGCGATCGACGGGAAACCATCTTTTATTTCTTTCGGAATGGGGAAGCCTGCAGCTATTTAGAAAAAAAACAACTTTTTTTGTCATACTAATGGTCCTTGAAGGCGTACGTGTCACCATGACGCGGTGAATTTTGACGGTTTTCTGACGTCGCCTTACAGACAGGCGAAGTGTGCGGAGCCCGAAAGCGTTTGACTATGGCAGAGGGCTAACTGCGAAATAGGCTTCGAATCAGGCATAATTATTTTTATTTCGTTTGTTCTAATCATGCATAATCATCCTGCATACATCTGATCGCATGAGGTGATGTCACGTGACAAACAGGCGATGTATGGGTGGCCCAAAAATATTTTGACTAATCGTGGAAGACATTGCACAATTGAAAAACAAAAGTACGGAATAGCTTTACGTTATATCGCACCAGGATCAGCAGATAGTGAGCGGTGAACGATACAAAGGAATACAATTGAGCAGATACAGGGGTCGCTCGATTCCCTTGCTGTTAAATATGTATGGGTGCCGTCCACTGTAACTGCGAACCGGATAGCAGTCGGCGAGCTTGGCACGCAAGTAGATACACTCTCTTCTAAGATTGTTGCTCAGGCTGAGCTGCTTGAGAAGTTTGGCTCTGAACTTAGCGAATTAGAGCAATACAGTCAACGCTGCAATTTTGAGATTCATGGCCTGCAATATAACCCCAACGAGGATTTGCCTTCCTTCTTGTCAGGACTGGCGGCGAAGCTGAACGTTTCCGAATTCAAACCGACCGATGTTTCTGCCGTTCACCGACTTCCCGCACGCAGCAATACCATTCCTGTAATCCTTGTGCAGATGCACACTGTCTCGGCCAAACAGTAATGGCTCGCTGCACGAGGAATCCTACGTGAACTTGCTCATGATAGTTCCTTTCGCGGCTTTACTTCAACGATAATCTTTCGCGTGCCCAACGGGAGCTGTATCGGCTGGCAAGGCAGAAAGGCAAAGAAAAAAAATTTAAATTCGTTTGGACCAAAAACGGCAAGATACTGGCTAAGAGGGATGAAGATGCACTTATTGTCTATAACAATAAGGCATCTGATCTTGAGACCATTGCATGAGCATGAACAAAAATGCCTTCAAGACATGTACTAATCTGAACGAGGTTTGTAGTTTCTCTCCAAATTCTAACGGTTGCGCCTTCGGTGCTGTTCACGTCAACATTCGCAGTGTTAGAAAACAGTGGGACTATTTTCAGGCCTTAATTACCCCCTTGAAGCCCTATTTCGATGCGATCGCGATTAGCGAGATTAACATTCCGTCCGCCTGCATCAATCAGTATCAGGTAATTGGATACCAAGTTTTTTCATACAGTAGGTCAATTAAGAGCGGAGGAGGCGTGGCAGTTTTCAGGTGAGACACATGGGCGACAACTGAGCTGACTTTCTCGTTTTCCTAAGCTGAAATTGTGGCAGTGCGTCTTTGTGCACCTTCCTTGTCACTAATTCTGTTTGCGGTTTATCGCCCACCGTGTTGCAACGGTCGTATATTCCTGAATGAACTGGATGTCGCCCTGGCCTCGATGTCATCAACGGACCATCTTTGCCTAATTTGAGATGTCAACATAGATACGCTATGCCCTTCAGCGACGACATTTAGTAATTATTTGGACGTCATTTCCAAATGGGGGGCTTGCAAAACAGAATCTGTGAACCTAGGCGCGACGAATTCCTTGCAGGTCATCTTATCACGTCTTGCGTAAATCATATAAATATAAGTGCACATAACTTGAGTGTCAAATCTGCCGTTATTACAGCGAAACTTGCTGATCATTACATGGTCTGCTGCTCTCTAACAGACGACACTACTCACTTGGTCGCTCCAAACGAAGTCAAACAAATGACAATTGTTGACACCTTGGCTTTCGAGAAATTTGTAATGAATCACGACTGGCATAACTTTTTGATGATTATTCCTCCAGGTGACGCCTATGACAACTTTGTAACACTGTTCACCGATTTCTGGCCTGAAGCTACACGGGTCTGTAAAATTAAACAACGTAACTTTCACCAAAAATGGATGTCGACAGAAATACTCGCGGCAATAAAAGCAAAGGACTTGTTATGGGTTCAAACAAAGAGAAGTCCTAATTGTACTGCTTTGCGGCCTTGGTTCAAAGAGCTTCGAAATAAGGTCAATGCTGTGATACGTCTAGCAAAACGTAATAACATACTAGCAAAATTCACGGACGCTCGTTGTGACAGCAGGAAAACATGGTCCCTAATTAACGATATTAGAGGTGGTGATGTAAACGCTAATCGCCATGTTGATCTGATGTCTCGTTTTTCTTCAAACGGTACTGCCACCGCTAATGATTTTAACTCATTTTTATTCAACAGTGTCTGGTGTAGCGAGACCTCATCCAGATATTTGCACATTGCAAACTAGCATTTCAGAATCCGCCTTGCTTCCCATGTTTTCGGAACATGATCTGAAATCAATCCTTTTCAGTCTAAAATCAAATAAGTCTCCAGGAATTGATGGTATTTAAATATTAGAGCTGCGCAGAACCTTCGGAGCAATAAAAGATGTGCTACTACTCATTTTAAACAACAATATTACCACTGGTATAATTCCCGATAACTTGAAAAATGCGCTGGTCATTCCTCTTTTTAAAAGTGGCGCACGCAACAATATCGAAAACTACCGGCCTATTTCAATCCTTTCATGCATTGGGCAGATATTGGAAAAACACCTGCTCAAGACAATGAGCAGCTTTTTTAAAAAATCATGGCGTGTTATCTCCTAGCCAGTATGGCTTTGTGCCGACTCGGGGTACGCAGTTGCTGCTTTAAGATTTTTCCGATACACTAAACTCTGCGTTTGAACGCTATCAGATTGCTTGTGCACTGTTTCGCGACGTCCGCAAAGCGTTTGACAGCGTCTGTCATAGTATACTACTAACCAAAGTTTCTTTGCTAGGCTTTCGGGCTGCGTTTTTGCGGCTTCTCAAAAACTCATTACCTATTCTGTCCCAGCAATGTTTAATTTAATTTCCCAAATACCTTGGTCTTTATCTCACGGGCACCAGCTTGTGTCTATTGGAAAATTTCGTAACAACCTGACCGAAATTAAAGCTGGCGTCCCCCAAGGTTTAATTTTAAGTCCGTTATTATTTAATTTATATTTTAACGATTTATCTAATGTTGTGAACGTCAAATTATATCAGTATGCTGATGACACTGTCCTTGTGTTACACGCTCGAAGTTACACTGACACCATCTCTTCTTTACAAATGGCAACAACAAAAGTGATGGACTGGTTTCGGAATAATGTAGTCCGTATCAATGCGTCCAAAACTCAACTAATCTGTTTCCACAACCCTGTCAAGCAAGTTACCATATCGTCCCCATTATATTTGCACACATCACATGGCAATCCCTGCTTGTGTGACCCTGTACAATACACTTGTTCAATTAAATACCTTGGTCTTTTCTTGACAGTGATTTATCCTGAAACTCCCATTTCGCATATATTTGTCAAAAAGTTCGCGCAGTATTTCGTGTTTTGTATATTACTAAATTGTACATGCCATTGTCTGTCCGAAAGCTTGTAGTATATTCCGTATGCTACAGTGTAATCCGGTATGGGATATCTACATATGGTCACGGCGCTCAACATTTGGTAAACCGGATCAACTCCGTCCTTCGTAGCAATCTGAAGCATGTTGCTTATGATGTCCTCCGCCCCCTCAAATCTGGTGTGTTCAAAACTTTGTCTTTACCTGATTTCAATTCTTTGCTGCTAGAAACTGTTGTCTTAAAGCATTTTTGGATAAGCCAGTATAAAATTCCTTATGCGCCAGTTCGTTGCCTCAGACCAAAGAATCCGTATCTTACCCCCCGCTATAAGACGAGATGTGGTCGAAGACTCCGTAACTATTACGTCCCAGCAATGTTTAATATACTTTCCCAAAGCATAGAAGATGTGAAGACGAAATATGGTCTCAGAAAGGCTCTTAGACACATTAATGCACGATCGAAAGCCTTTCATGTGTGTGTGTGTGTGTTTTTTTTCTCACTGTTGTCTGCAATCTAATAAGGTATTACTTATGGCTCTGTCGCTGTCTGCCAGGCACTGCCGTTCAAGCCCACTGCGGCTTCGACAGGCCCGATTCTTCCATTGTATGATTCTCAAGTCATCAATAAAGTATTATTATTATTATTATTATTATTATTATTATTATTATTAATAATAATAATAAAACCAATATATTACACCAGCCATCGCCTTCTAAGTCTCAAATACTATTATTTGGCTCATTGTTAAATTTCTGTAACGCGAATAGATTTGTTAGCCTCTTTTGGCCACTTTAGTGGTTGGTGATCGATGGTAGGGGATAAGGTTCAGCAACTTAAGCAATAAGCAGTTCGCAACAAATGAAGCAGTTCGATCACCTTTTTTGCTTACTCCTCGCTCCCTCGTTCATTCGTCCGGGTTATTCGGTTATGCTGACAACCGTCATGAAGGTACCAGCAGAATCTTTTACATCCCGCTGCAACTGAAAATCTCTTACAAATCATTCAAATACACTTTGAACACTTCTAGTAGTCTTCTTATGAAATTAGTTTTGTTGCGATTGCCCTTGTCAATGGAACCTCTTTGACAAACCGACCACGACACGTTTGTTTTCTGGCCGCTTTAGGCTGGACGTGTTCAGCGCTATTATTTCCCAGAGGTGCGTTGCTAGTTAGTGACCGTAACCATGGCAAAACTAACGTTACTAGTTATGTCGATCACATCTACAGCAATTACCGCTTGCTGCATGAATGAAAACATGGCGTAGCACAATGCTTACTTTGGCATACCCTGGTCGATATGCAGATATAAACGCAGTATTAAAATGAAGAAAACAAAGAGACGTAGAGAATCAGGCAAGACTGCTCTGGCACTGCTCGGCAGGCAGAAGCCGCTAGGACGTCCACAGGGCTCGAAATCACATGACAAAATCAGATTACAGAGGAACAATCCCAGGAGAGGTGAAGACAAATGTTAACGGGAAGTTGAGGCTCGACTGTTGATGTACAGCTTTCTCCGTGCACTAAGTATGCTCACCAAATGTTTGACCATGTCGGAGTTGTTCTGGACACATCCTGCTGCAACGGCACTCGGCCAATTTGAATAAATAAGTGAATGAGATCTCAAGCAATACCATGAGTGACGTGCACTGCTTTTACAAACGCACCGGACCGAACATTTCCGTGTGACTGCAAAACTATGGGTGATCGGCGTTCGACTTTCCAGAATGTCTCCAAAATATGTAAATATATGTTTGCGCGCTGTTTAGTCTTTCGATCCCGTGCAGTAATCTGTCACTAGAACCACAAGTTCCCCAATCACCACTAAATTGAAAAATCATGCGCTATCAAAATATGGCAAGTCTATGAGGAAGCTTCGCGCTATAATCTAGCGTGACGTAGATAGTGAAGGCATGAGCGTCACTACTCTCGCTGCAACAATGCTCTGTTCCCTCATTCCAGCACGGTTTCTTCAGTGGTGAACTCACATGCTGCCACATTCTACGTTGACATTGTCTCCCCGAACGTAGACCTGGGTAGAACACAAGCGGTCTGGGCCACACATTTTTTAGGTAAGTGACTACTGTATAATTTACATAAATTTTCAAGTATAATTAACTTTATGTTCACTGTAAAGAATATACCACGTTATATTGTTTTTTGATATCGTCTGTTCAGCATGTGGAGTAAGTGGCAACAAATGAAATAAATATGTGGATGATAAACAAGGTTGAGGCTCCGAGAAAGATTAAGTGTGCTATAAGGGGTTGATAAAAAAAAAACTGATAACAAACGGCCCATGCATTTGGAGATATCCGAGAAAGCACAGCGCTAAGGCATGGAGTTGCGCTCAAAGAAATAAATTAAAAATTATTTCGAATTTTTGATGTTGAAGATCTATTGCGTAAGATTAGTTAAAAAATTATTTCTTTACTTATTTTTGATGTTGAAGTTCTATTTCGAGTGATGCTTGTGAAATATTGACAAACACGAGTCACAAATTTACATCTCTGTGCTTTATCTCTTTTCCCGCACCTCCAATATACCCCAACTCGCAGAATTCGGCAGCGGTGCGCTGATGACAGCGCTTGCAGTAGTGGTGCCTCACGTGGGGACTGCGACACGGGTGAGAGAGCGAGCATGTAGTTATAGAACGTAGATTGTTCACGTGTGATTTTAGAGGTATTGCTTGTTTACTAATAGCACAGTAACTGCAGTAAAGAAACAATCAGCAGCGCATTGGGCCTGCCGCCATTCAATTGGGCCTGTCAGTATCGCCTCGAATATAATTGCTACTCTGTTCTCCTAAATAAATCACTCTACGACATTTGGTGGAGGTTGCTGCAATCCCACGACTCATGCTGGAACTCTGCAGCCGGACAGTGTCTTTTCTTTCAACCGACACCACGACTGACTCTACCGAAAAGCGGCCAGCACTTCACGCCGTTCCCATCACGTGCGGCGCTGTCCACCGGCAGCGGAACCCTCCTCTCTTCAGGGGAGTAGGCGAAACTGATGTGGAAGATTGACTCTACTTAAGAGGGCGTTAGTGCCAACATCAAGTGGTACAATGAAATGAAGCTAAATATGGTCATATATTATCCTGCTGACGGTACGAATCATGAACGTGACATTCAAATCCTGTCCTCCTTCAAGTCAGGATTCGCGGAAGTCTTCTCGGTACTACGAAAACTCCGTGCGGAATAGCGCTTACGCCAACGCGCTCGATAATCCGGTGAGACCCACACAAGGTGCACAGATGATGTCGTGGACATTTCTGTCCAGTTCAATTCTTCGATGAGCGAAGTGTACACTATCTAATATATCCACAAAGGCGTCGAGGACGCCCAATTTCATATGCTTCTCGCGCGGAACCTAACCCCTTTTACTGTGTCGTCGCTCTCTGCCAGAACTTCGTGGAACTGCACCGACAAAGGGTCCTTGCACGCAGCGCTGTCTCATCTACTGACTCCCTCTCGGGCCTGACTCTTGGCTCCAGCCTCGCGGCTGATTCATCCTTGTCCATCCAGTTCAAGGACTTTATTCTTGAAGAGCTGGCGCGCTGACTGTCTGCGCTCCCTCTCGGCGATCAACCTCGACAGCTGGATCCATTTCTGGCTGCTCCAGTCAGGAGGGTAATTGGCGACGAACTTGCCTCTCTCGCTACCAGTCGGTCACACTGCCCTCCTGTGGATGTACCTCTGACCTACACCGGACTCGCAGTAGGACCCATGCCACCGACATTCGCGTTTCCTGCGGCTATGCGCCTCCAAACGACCTTCTTCCAACCCCCCCCCCCCACACGGCGTCGCAACGGACTTCACCTCGAAACGAGATCGCCCAAAATCTGTGGCGCACGTTCGACAACTGGCCAATTTGCTTCACCTGGGTTTGCTAGCCGTGTTCTATGCTTCTGCATTCGTCACATGGAGCCTTCTGATCAGGTTCCCGCAACGCCTGGATACTCCGATCAATACAGTGTTGTCATGGTACAAACAGACTCCTCGCTGTCTGCTGAACGCCTTCTCGGCGGACATCGTTCCCGTCACCACGTCATGGCTCACTTTCTTTCTTAGGTCGTTGGCAGTCAGCTATTGATGGTAACTAGCTCCTGGAGGCGCGAACTGCAAGCTTTGCTATCCTGCAATGCCTGCAGAGTAAATACGCTCTTTAATGGACGTGACCATTGAAGGATTCAGCACAAGTGTGGTTATTGGCACCTGGGCTACGATTTCTGCCATAAACAAGAAGCTTTGTCGCAAACTTCATAACGTCAGAACCCCGCTGTCTGGTATACTGCTGGACACAGCAAGCACGCAACACATATCACTGCTGGCTGAATGCACCACTAGGGCGGTCAGTCACGCCATCACCTGTCAACGATTTCGTCGTATTGTGTACCCCGCAACTTTGGCTGCTCACCATCGTCAAAATGGCTTATCAAGAGCTTGCTGTCCCGCATCTCATTGCTAAGCAGGATGCATCGGCTACGGCTGTTTTGCCTCTTAATGCACGCTCTGCATGCAAGAAGAGGGACGATTTACTTTTAAGTTTAATGTTATCATGATATCGGAAACATGGTACTACAGTAACTGTGCTATGTTGACTTTACAAGGCTATCTCCGCTGTTTGATTAATCGGCCCAGCAAAAAAGGCGGTGGTGTTGCACTTGTTGAAAGCTATGCAAAATATGAAATAGTACCAGATTATACGACAGTAGCAGGTGACTACGAAATACTCACTGTAAAGATTAAAAGCAGGATAATATATCTGGTGTACCGCCCACCGAGCAGCAATGTTGTCACTTTTCTAGATTTTTTAATCCGTCCTAGATTATGTAAGCGAGAACAATTTAAAGCTTGTGTGTGGCGGCGGTCTTAATATAGATGCACTTAAACAGAGTAACTCATCTTTCCAACTGAACACGTGCCTCCAGTCTGCAGGTTTTCTAAATACAATCCCCACAGCAACACGCATTACAAGTCATACATCTTCTTTACGTGACTTATTCATTCTTGATATTTCTACTACTGTATGCAACACAGGCACATTGGTGTCTGACATAAGCGACCACTGCCCTATATTTTTAATCTACACCGATGACTCTAAGAAAACAGCTGATGCCTGTCAACAATTCACTTATCAGCATATAACATAAACAGGTTTAGAACAGTTCAAGAATGACGTTATGAATCACAATTGCTTACATGTTTGAACAAAACAGATGCAAATAAGACATAAACGAATTCATTAGAACTTTTACCCCTGTGTACGCCAGCAATTTTCTAATGAGGACAGCTAAATATTCCAAAAAAGTTAGAAAGCCTTGGGTTGCTTATGAGCTTGCAAAAATGATAAAAACAAAAAATGATCTCTATCATTCCTTCTTGCGCACGCGGTGTGAATTAGCATTACAAACATTCAAAACATTTAGAAACAGGCTAAATGCTCAACTAAGAAAAGCAAAGGCGGTGTACTACGAGGACTTATTTACAAATGTTTTAAGAGAACGCCCAGAAATTACGTGGCAAACGATTAATCTTGTTCTAGGTCGCCGCAAGGACGATGCGCACCTGACATCGATGAAGCTGGGCTCACGTGAGATAACAGACACAACGTTTCCGACTACTTTAGCCACCACTTCGTAGCTGCACAAAGCAATATACCTGAAGGCAATGATAGCATAGGGGTGGCTTGTCATAGCGATGCTGTTCGCGTAAGCTCATTCTTTGGGCCTACTGATGAATATGAAGTATACAGTGTATATATGGGGCTGAAAAACAGTAAAGCTTTAGATGTAAATGATTTGTAGATTAAACCTATAAAACATGTTTTGCAATTTATTGTACCCCCGCTTGTGCACATTTACAACTTAATTTTAGAGACTACAGTTATTTCAGATGCAATGAAACACGCGAAAGTTTCGTTTATTTATAAAGGTGGTCATCGAAATACTGTGTTCTAACTATCGACCGATATCGGTGCTCCCAATTTTTTCAAAAGGAATGCAAAAGCTTATTTTTGCTCGAATGACGGAATCTTTCAATAAAAAGGGTGTGCTTACTGATTCAGGGTGCGAATTTCGGAAAAACAGGTCCACAGGAATGACTCTTCTTCCGCTGAAGGAATACGTTCTGGAGAGCTTTGAAAATAACTACTACACAGTCGGCATTTTTATAGACTTTAGTAAAGCTTTTGACAGCCTCAATCACAAGATCCTTATTCGGAAGTTTTTTTGTATGGAATTCGTGGGAATCCGCAATGAATGACTTAAATCATATCGGAAACATCGACGTCACCCCCCCCCCCCGTACGTTCCTATTAATAAGCATAACACGTCCCTCTTAAGTAGTGTATGTAGTGTGCCTCAAGGAAGTATTCTTGGGCCACTTTCTTTTAATGTCTTTATAAATGATATCGTAACCATAAACAGTGAGGTTCAATTCATTATGTACGCGGAAGATTGCACATTGTGTGTCTCAGGTCCTGATGCGAATGAACTTGTGCAAAAATATAATAAAATTATGGCAAGTTTGTCCGATTGGACGCAGACAAATAAGCTCAAAGTAAATTCAAGGAAAATGAAAGTTCTAATATTTTGCTAAAAAAATAAACCACTTAACATTAATCATGCTATTTATTTTCAACGCCAACGCATTGAACTGGTTGAAGAATTTAGAAATCTTGGTATATTTTTCTTGCAATTTACGTTGGGATGCCCATATCAAACATCTCTGCGGTTACCGGTGCTATGGCGCGTTGCCGCGCATTTCTACCTACGAGAGCAAAACTTCAGATATACTATGGTCTCTTCATATCGTATATAAATTACTCTTACCTTGTCTAGGCTACAACATCTAAATCTAACTTGCAAAAGCTCGTAATGCTTCAAAAGAAAATCGTTCTGTATATAGAGAGCGTTAATCGGCTTTCACCAACAGATAATATATTTCTCAAATACAGACTAAACCGCGTAGATAAATTATACGAACATATTTTACTAGAAACTATTTACTTCTCATCCGAATATGTTAAGAATTATTTTACATCGCTTGCTCAGCTAGAACTCTGCACTCACACGAAACATACTACACGAAACCGAGGTGTGGAAGGTACCATGGTTTCGAGACAATTACAGCCTCCAGTCCTTAACAAATAATGTACCGACTGTACTAAACAAATATAAGCACACAGCTACGCTAAATAAAAATGGTTTGCGTGACCACTTTCTTTCTTTATAGTGACACTTTAGTATATTGCATTCAAGTGTAATATGTCATTTTCATGCATACGTGCGATGTGTAATGTTTGTTCTGCATAAAGCCATCGGTGTGTATATCATGTGAGTGCTACTGCCATGTAAGTGACTCTGGGCCTCCGTCAAGCTGCTGCGACAGCTTTTTGCCCAGGTGTCCCTCCAGTTCCTATTGTTTTCTGGTAAATAAAATTGATTGATTGATTGATTGTCTTCATGCTCACATGACATCGTCCTCGGCGTGGGACTTCTTTGTCGCCATCGTACCGTTATCGATTTTGCTGGAGGAGAAGTTCGGCTCTTCCAGCTCTGCGATTCCGCATTGCGTGACCATTCTGCAAATAACGCCACTATCGTCAGTGTGTATCCAGTACGGACATACCACTTTAAATGCCGGTGCTTGTTTCCGTATCTTTATCCACGACAACTTACGCTACCCCGTTTTTTACGTCGTCGCTAATTGTTTTTTCATGATTAGCGGTAGCGCAGGGGACAACCACGAAGCAATACGACAAACCCGGCATCGAACTGGCTACTTGAAGTTTATTGAAAAAGGAAAAATATATATACATTTATAAGCATGGAGGCCACGTTCTTTGCAAACAAAACGCCATCAGCAATAAGTGGCTTAATTACAGCCCTCTCCCGCACAATTTTCTATTGAGTAGTTCAAATTATTTACACAATGGTAACACGTGAAGCGCGTATAGGTGTTATTGGTACAAAAAGACGCGCGTACGCCCAACGCACATTTAACGAAGAAACCGCATACTCCTGTAACGATAAAGACGGATGACTAAAGCACATGGTACCTTTCTTTTTCATAAATAGGGAAGTCTTCCCTTTTCACTTTACCTTGGTGTTTAAACAAAATATTGGTATTTTAAAAAAGTGTTTTGCAACCGAGATCACGTTAAGCATGTGACACATGCGAGTATGCAAATTTCTTCAGAAAGCTGTTATGCTCTCTTCGTCTGACATTTCGGCCATAACCTGTTTGTCCGATATAGATCAAACCATCGAAAAAAGGAAGCGTGGCCTGTCTCAAGAAGCCACTGTTGCGATAGTAGGTTTTGGTACAGCGCACACCGGCAGGCTCTTACTCTAGAACGGCCCTGATGAGGGAGTACTGATCCTGACAGTCACATATTTAGTACATCACCTGTTCTTGGATATCTTCATTTTCGCCCAACGTATCAGTGTACGTCCCATGAATCACTGTCATATTTCTATTTAAACTATATTGCAGGCATTCTACAGCGAATATTATTAGACCACTGTACCGGCACGCTACATATAACACTGACATTGACCCCTAAATCAAAAACAACCTACCATTTTCTGCCGCACTTTGACATTTTGTGGCCCTTGCGCCGTAACAAACTATTATTCACAATGAACAGCGCACAATTGCTAACGAAAGAAAAAGAAGACCTAATCGAGAACTGACTCGGAAACAAAATTTTTAGGTCAGAATTTTCAAAGATAAGATCGTGTGCCTCGGCAAACAATTTGTTGGCTATCATGTTTAAAAAGACGGCTCACGTTTAATGCCACGGTTCTTTCCTTTATTTGCTTATACGCAGCTAGATAGTAGGGCACATACGTTGGCGCTCCCACCCTGACTAATTGTAGCGTTATTACTCTCGGTGAATGTTGAGGACCTTCTATTTATTGAATATTCTACACTTTTCGGGCTTCCATCGGAAGGATTTGGTGAAAGAAATGTGTATCATGCCACGATTCATGCTTAAATAATACTTCGCGTGATCCCCTGTAGCGTTTGCCAGACGTTATAATTAGCAATCATGGGCCACCATTTCAGATACTCATGTCGTTGTACAGCGGGGCTTCCGGACCATTTGCAGGCATGGTAGTTGCGGCCATTTGCCTTCCATGGACCAGCACTAAAGTAAGTCCACTTCTGTTTTATAGTGATGCTATATTTTGCAGTATACAGGAGAGCAGTTGCATATACCTCTGATTGCAATTATCATGGTTATGAAGAAATTACGAAATTTATTTCCTAGAATTTGTGAATTGGCCCAAGTGACAATGAACACATTCTGTATCTAGTCTCAAAAGTAGTCTTCGTTCCATTAAAAGTTCTGACAACCAAATTTATTGCACCCACTATAAAGCGCCGCTCCGAGGCTCCCGTTCCTCCGTTGAGCGTCTGCGTCCCTCAGCGTAACCGAGCGAACGAGCACAGCGAACGAGGAATGAATGGATGGATGAATAACTTTATTGAGGTCTCTCAGTGCGCGCCATGAGCGCGCAGCGGGCCGCTCCTACGTCGGGACAGATAGGTCATGCCCCTCGGTCGAGTCGCAGGCCCGATGGACAGCCAAGAGCTGTATGCTTCAAGGTCTGAGCTGCGTAGAGCTCGGTCTCACTCTTCCTTGGAGGTCCTGGCCCCCGGCGCCAGGGGCCAAACCCACGGCATGTGAGCAAGGCTAGCTATATCTTTACAAAAGCGACACGCATTGTGAGGATGCGCGTCCGGAAATATTTTGTGCAGGAAGGCCGGGCAAGGGTAGGTGCCCGTCTGAAGCCACCTGTACGTGATTTCTTGTGCTTTATTGAGTGCTTTTGCGGCAGTTGCATGGTTCTCGTGACTAACTTAGAGTACTGGGTGAGCTCGTTGTAAGTGACGAGGGGGTCGCTTTCGCTCCCTTATCCTGCCGAGAGGGAGTCCGAGCTCGCAAGATGACTTAGGCCTCGTGAAGCCTCGTGTGCCGTCTAGTTGTGTTAGAGAGCGGCCCCTCTAATGACCCCATGTGTGCCGGGAACAAATTGATGTAGTGTGGGGTGAGGTCTTGAGTACCAAGTATTCTGCCGACGGTCGGGGATATGCTTCCTGTTCCGAAGGGGACAGAATTGGCCTCTTGAAGTCGCAGTATAACAAGATTTTATTGTCTTCTAGGAGTGCAAGGCTGATGGTCACCTGCTCAGCCACCTCAGGACTATCAGTGCAGGACTGTGCACGCGTTGATGACCATACCATCTTGTTTGGCCACCGCTGCTACATAGGCTCACCTGCCAGGATATTTGGCTGCGTCCGTAAAGCAGCATGCTTTCCAGGAGGCGGCTGCCTGTCGGGGGAGTGCTTTGGCTCGAGCAAGTCTTCTGTCGATGTTATGCTCGGGGTTCATATTCCTGGGCAGGAGGGCTGCCCTGATCTTTTTCCTCTGATCGGGTGTTAGCCCGTGGCAGTTACACTCGATTTCCCGAGGTGCGACGCCGATTTCTCGTAGGATCCATCAGCCCGCAGGTGTGCCAGACAGCCTGGTGACATCTGCCCGTTTCTGTGCCTCCGCAATCTCGCTCAGCGTGTTGTACATGCCTAATGCGTCCAGTGCCTCCCTACTCTTGTACATGGGTAGAACCATGGCTCTCTTGGCGACCTTACGCACGAGCGTTTCAAGCTTGTCTATCCACTTTGGACCAAATGTAATACATGGCCGCGATGTACATGAAGTGACTTAATAGGAAGGCCTGTGCCAGTCTAAGCAGGTTCTCCTTTTTAGCCCGTGGGGCTGGTTGGCCACCCAGATAATTAGGCGTGTGGCGTTCTCTGCCTTCGTGGTGAGCTTAGCGACTACGATGGTGTTTGAGCCATTCGCCTCTACAGTCATGCCCAACATTTTGAAGGGACCGACCACCGTAATCGCGTTGCCTTCAGCGGTATACAGGTGGACGGATTGTTCGGCGCCTGTGTCCCATCCCTTTGGTATCGGCCCTCGTCTCTTGGGTCTATATAGCAGAAGCTCAGACTTGCTTGGCGAGCACCGCAGTCCCGTTGGTTTGAAAGGTGTCGGATCAGTCATTTGGATAACATTTTTAAAGTGTACTCAATTTGTAGTTCGCTCCCATTTGCCACTCATAAATCACGTACTCTGCCTAGATGGTATGTTGGAGGTTCTCGATTCGAGTCAGTTGCCTGAACATTCCTATCATGGCCTGATTGAAGAGGGTAGGGGATATCAGCGAGCCCTGAGGGGTACACCTGTCGCTATTTACGACTGGCTCCGACTGCAGAGAGCCGACCCGTAGCGAGGCCTGCCTTTCCCTCAGGAAGTAACGGATGTAGTCATGGAGACGTTGACCAATTCCCAGTGTTGAGGTTTGTTGCAGAACGAAGGAGTGCCGTATGATATCAAAGGCCTTTTCTAGCTCTAGGCCTATGATGGCCTTGACGCCTCTTGTTCAATGAGCGAACGCAAAACGCAGCAGGAGGTGAAAGACATCCATAGCGAAGAGAGCTCCAGAAGGAAAGCGGAGAGGGATTGTGCAGCCGTAGCATGTGGCGGAAAGCGGATGAACAGGGTACGAAAGAGGAAAAGCGCAGTGCCCTGCAAGACGGACTCTCCCGCGGCGACCGCTATGAGATGGCGCCAGAGTAGAGCGCAGTCGTCGGTTCACTGATAACACCATCTATAAGACATGCGGCGAGTCCGTCTGTCGATAGTATATATGGAAACAGCACTGCATGAGTGGAGGCCTGTCCGCAGGCGGTTGCTGTGGATCGCGCCCATGCGTCGCCGACGCGCTGCCTCTCGCGGTCTCCCGATTAGCGGGCAGTCGCGCGACATTTTGCTCCATTTGTGATTTGCCGCACGATACAGATTGTCCGCTAGGCCATGCTGCTCATAGCGTTGAGCAGTGAGCGCAATAGTGCTTATATACCGGCATTAGTGGGAACCAGACAAGAGCGGCAATGATCTAAGAAGCAAATAATTTGTTTATCAAGCCAAAAATCATGCAGGTCATGTTGTATGGACTAAATTATTTCTACAATATTGCGTGGTGGGCACCTATACGGCCCAGGGACGACCGCTTCCGAGCAGCAGAAGCTAATCTCGAAGGCCATGCTTTTTCGGGCTGCAAGTGACAGGCTTTCTTGTTTTTGAGCCAGGACAAGCTAAGTGCTAGCAAGTGAAACTAACGCTATAATATTGCTGTGGTAGCACCCATTCAAGGTACACTTAGTCGATGGCATTTTGTATCTCAAGGAGAGCAGAGAATTCGAGGTAGTCTGCTACTACACAAGTAACCACAATGATGGTGCTGCTGGTTAGTGTAATAAATCTTAAATGCCTAATGTAGGAATCGCAATGATAAACAATTATTATTCAGTACCTAATACCAGCGAACTTGCGCACAGTAATCTTATATACTACATTTGAAGTACCAAGGCTTCACCATCATTTCTCTCAGCTTACCATTTGTTATGACTTTACGTGCCAACGTAAAATTTTAATTACTGATGAACGCAATCAGTTCGATCACTATCATGACAGCACAATTTATTCTATTACTATCATTTATTGTCCCTTCACTTCCACCAACATCTCGCGACATGTTCTGGCCGCTCCCGTCATAGACACGACAAATCACATCATGTGACCACTACATAGGGTTTTTCAACTAAATCATTCCAAGCTCTAAAAAAATTAACGTTCGCGATAAGGAATCCAAGAACTTAGCATTGTTCACATCTCTCTTGAACAACTCGTAGTATTTGTTTGCTGTGACCTTAATAACGAAGAATACGCAGTTACCAAATATAAAGGATTGTTATATATAAAAGTTTTTTATGCGAATGCATCGAATGGAATACAGAGCAAAAAAAAACGTCGTCTCTATAGCAGAGAAACGACCCCTAAATTTCCATTGGCTGCGACACCACGTCACCTGCTCGCCTGGATGGCGCTGAGCGGGTGAAAGGCACAGCTGCTGTCGCGCTGGAGCGTCAGGTGCTGCGTGAGGAGAGAGGGCATCATCGCGACGCTACGTCACCCTTGCTCATGCTCTCGGAAACCTGCGTAATCGGCGCGTTCCTTGTCCGCAGAAGCTCTCGCCTACATTCTAACTTCACGTGGGTAATCGGAACGAAGAAATTGATGTATAAAAAAGAGAGAATGAGTTATAAAGGAAAAGGTTGCTCATAGTGCGTTTCAAAGCTATAACCCCGCGCTCAGAAGCCGAGTGTCTTACCTACTGGTCTAAATCAGCAGTTCTGAAATAGCACGCCTCTGCACTCTGCTTTATGACATAATTCTGCTTCAACCGTAATTTTCATTGCCAAGCCTGGCGTGAAGAAATCGATGATGTCAAGATCACCGCGACTTACCAAATAATATCCCCATTAGATTCTATGGCAATACGGCAAAGCAGCATGACGTCAGGGATAGAAGTGCACCGGCCTTGTGCTATATAGGAGGCCTTCGCTAAGCGTCTCAGCGCGCTCGTTTGACCGCGTGAATTTCATAACTCAAAAACTGCTCAGCGGCGTTCAATTGGACAATAATGCTCTCGAATTCTCAATTTGCATAGAGTGCTTAGGTCTCCTCGATTTTTTTTCGTTATTATGGCTGCTGAGGGTATACATTTCTGGGCTCCAAAGAAAAATCTGCAAGATTTGAAAAAGACGACTCATCACCAGGAATTAGAACCTTCACGCCTGCTGCAAACAGCTGATCCGTTTCACGCATACTGAATGCATGAGCAGGCCTTGGGCAACTGAGAATGATCTGCGCTTAATGTGTGCCTAATGCCGCAGTCGTTCACATTCATGTCTACAGCACTGCCGTGCATCGCAGCGTTCCATCATGTCACAGAACCAAATGACTCACTAAAATTACTATTTGAAAATAATCGAATGCAGTGGTTTCGGCTTCCACTTTTGCCCACAGGTCTTGTCTGTTGATGTACGGAAATACACTTCAGTGTTTCAACAGTGTATCCATGCGATATGCAATAAATCACGCATGGCGATTCTTTAAGCTCTGTCAGTGTCTATATTGTAACAAGCTGCAGAAACGCCAAAGACGTGTTGGCGGCCTGTGGCGACATATCGAAAAGGGCGAGTGTGGCCATCGGCTTTCGTTTTTGCTTGTGGCCCATTCATGCCTTCAGTCTGTGTGCAGTATTGGTGACTCGTTCGCAGTATGTTTGAGAGAAACGTCGCTGTGAAGTGCCTACTCACGTCAGGCATTTTTCCAGTTTCTCGCAATTGATTTGCAGCCCGAAAAAGCTCAAACTACATCAGCTAAAAGGATGGAAAAATATTTTTATATTTCTCATTCGAGCTCTGCAACTACTGCATTGAAGATTGTGCTTTTAAATCAATGCTCGAGAAGTTTCGTAAACAACTTTTTGTAAATGATTGCGTAGTAAAATACCTCATAGAAACGAACGGGGACAGTTAACAATACCAAGTCGGCTGCATTCACCCAACGCGCACACGAATGATTTAAGGTTTGGTACGGGTTGGCTGACGCACCCTCTATACAAAACGCGACGCTCCGACATGAGTCGCCGTAGCCGTCCTGTGAACGAATAGTAGGTAAACTGCAGTCACTAGGCGTCAGCCGTTGAGAACTGTTGCATGTTTACTTAGCAGCAAGATGCGGACAATTTTCAAACGATCGCCACAGACGGCCGACAGTATGTACCATGAAGAATTTTCTCACGCTTTAATTAAGGCTTATGTTTATTCTAGGGCATACTTTAAGAGTCGGCGAAAATACTGACAGGAATCTCAAAAGCTACCGAAGTTGCAATAAACCCTGATAGAGAAGTCCGGGAGCCACCCCTGTCAACGGAGCATTCTCAGCGTTACTGAAGGCCCTTGAACTTTGGCGTGATTGAATGATCTCTACGAAGCGTGCTGCATCACCTGAAATTTCATGCTGAAATTTCGTCCACGAATCTACAAGTTCGCTTTCACATGACTGTTTTTCTGTGAGCGAACCAATAGTTTCCTTCGTTGCTGCGTTTCCAGCTCGGATGATGTCAGAAATACACTATGAGCTTCGAATAGAGAATGTATAACAGCTTGATCGAGAAACAGAACAAATAGTACACGTAGACTGGTACTCATAAATGGAAACACAACCCAATATTAATTCGCGAGTAACTTGCGCTGGCGCTGAGAGAGAGCGAAAAAGGGGGGAAAGGTAGGGAGGTTAACCAAGTAATTGCCCGGTTGAGTACCCTACAGTTGGGGAGGGGGAATAGGGGAATAATATATAATATATAACGAGAAGAAAAATAGTACTTTGTCAGTCACTGTGAGCACATTCACAGAAGAATTGGCGCTGTCACAAGCGTTCGTATAGTTCGGTCACCATGACGCAGTGCAGGAGGACTTTTCTGTCCTTGTGCATGGAGGAATGCGTAGGCCATGGTCTCAGCATCTTTTCTCAATCTTAACGGCTGAGTCTAGCTTGTAAAACACATAACTGAGCTTCGGAGAATGGGCAGTGGCACAGAAGCTGCACTACTGGATAGTCGCATGAATGGATGGGTGGTAGGGTGGGTGCTGTGAGCGTCCCCTTTGAGACGGGGTGGTGGGTCGCCCCACGAAGCTGTTTTCGTATTTTGCGTAGTATTTTACTGATAAATCTTTTTTCAGGGCTGAAAAATTCCCAGTATAAAACTCTTCGAACTATAGGAAATTTAGTTGTTGTGCTCCTCCTTTGTATGTGGTCTCCATACTTTTCTGCTACCGAACTCCCAATGCCCTCTTCGTGATCTCTTTTGAAGATATGTTTACTTTCTTTTGCTCACTGAACTCAAGGGCTTCAAAGGGGCGAGTTCAGCCTAATCTCACAGCTTGCTTTATGCCTTCACATTCCAATAAAATATGTTTCATTATCTTGCTAGCTTTACCACAGCAAGTGGATGCTTCTTCATTGGTCCACCTGGCTTTATAATTAAGCTTTTTAAAGCTCCTGATCTGGCTTCGAACTGTAAACGGCTTTCTTTTGAGTTATCATCAATTATTTCTGTGCTGATTTTGTTCTCGCCTCTTATGTAGAGGATTGTAGCCGGCTTCTTTTGCATTGTCGAGACCCGGTAGATTCTCTCAGCTTCTCTGACTTTGCGTTTAACACTCTTTGTTGGCATGTTGCTTACAATACTGGTCGCATATTTGCTGGTAAGCTTCCTAGATCTTTTCCTCCATTGACAGCCAATATTTATTGTGCACAAATACTTGAGCACTCTCACAACCCACTGACTTTCTTTCATAATGCTCAGGGAAAAGACGGGGAATGCGGGAGATGGAAATTCAAGACGATGAGTAAAACGTGAACAAGGTGAATGCAGGAGCCAACGTTTCGACAGGTCGACTTGTCTTCTTCAAGGCGACCTATGCTTTCTTCGCCACAGTATATATAGGTGGGGTTTCGACAAGTGCACTTGTCTTCTTCAAGGCGACGTATGCTTTCCTCGCCACAGCATATATAGGTGGGGTTCCCCACCTATATATAATGGGGCGAGGAAAGCATACGTCGCCTTGAAGAAGACAAGTCCACTTGTCGAAACGTTGGCTCCTGCATTCACCTTGTTCACGTTTGATAATGCTCAGTCATTCTTCGAAATTAATATTACCCTGAGTTTCCCTCCCTTCGAAATTTGTCCAGCCTATATCACACTTTAAGGCTTCATTTCTAGTCTTCCCTTGAGCGCCTACTGCGAGGTGACCCAGTGACCTCTGGTAGCCATCGAGTACTAATTGTACCTCTAAATTCAAGTAAAAAACAGCACTTCTATATGTAAGTCCTGGAATCGTATTACACCTTTCCACGTAGCCCGGAGCACTTCGTACCTATTGCAACCCCATAGTTCTCTCTGTTTCATTATGACCACTTTTCTTTTCCCCTTTGTTATAATAATTGTTTTCCTGTTTTCAGTATACCTGTTGCCCTCGCTTATCGATACATCAAGATGCTTGTACGCTTTTACTAAAGGTATTTTCTGGCCCTGTATTAACCCTGTTTGACTCGCCGTGGTTGCTTAATGGCAACTGCTTTGGGCTGCTAAGTTCGAGGACGTGGGGGGAAATCCAGGCGACGGCTGCTACATTTCGATGGGGGCGGGGGCAAAATGCAAAAACACCCATGCACACTCATTTACGTGCGCTTTAAAGAACCCCACGTGGTCCAAATTATTCCGGAGCACCCACTACGAAGTGCTTCATACTAAGATTGTGGTTTTGGAACGTAAAACCCCGTAACTTACTTTTTAAACTTAACCTATTTGTTCACGGTTTCCATGGAATACCATAAGATCTGATTTTTAGCGCTTACTTGGAATTCTAGATTAACACTTTCCTGCCTACAGATATTTTCCAGATGTTGTATATAAGCTCTCTTTCAGCTAACAACACATTGCCGTCCGCATAAAACAAAACGGAATGCGGTTGCTCAATCATCGTGCCAACCTGTTTGTATGAGTGACCCGCACAAGTTTCCGGTCGCCCTACTGGCTATTCCCCCTAAGAATTAATAGACATGCTGGTAAATCCGTCGCCGGACCACATGCAGCACGAAGTTGTTTTGCGCGGGAGATCCCGGCAGCCAGGCAAAGTTGCAAGTCAGGTTCGAGGGAATGCAAGCGTGAGTTGGTGACCCAGAAGTGTGATGTGGCGAGCAAGTGAGTGAAGTTGCCGCGTAGCATCCGTTCTTGGGAGAGGCATAGTTACTCGCTGAATTTTTTTGAAATGACGAGCGCACACCTTCATCGGCGCTGTGATTACCGGCAATTTCGCAGTGGCTCGGTAAACGATGAAATACAATGCCGCGTCCCTTCGCGGGTGGTTTGTGAGGAGGCCCCTTATTTAGTACAATAGCTACTCGCGCATCCCATAACGTAGGGCAAACTTCTGAGTTTGTAGGGCTGCTTTCGAATCGCAGAAAATGGCCGAATGATTTCCTACCCGCTTGAGCAGGTAATTCATTGCACCTTTAAGAGCCACGAGTTCTGCTGCGGCTGTCGACGTCGTAATGTAAGAGAAGTTAAAGTACAAAGAGACAGCTTCCAATAGAACAATCGCTGCTCCTGTAGAGGTGTTGGAGTTGGTGGAACCATCTGTGCAAGTGTGTATGCTGTGAAACTAAGAATATAAACATATCCCCCAAACAAATTAAATTTTTCTTCAGGTAGGAGACACGGGGACTCCAACAGGTCATGATTCACAATAACACCTAAGAACTCGTGAGTCTTCTTTTACACAATCAAATGGCTCTCGGTGCACACTGGACAGAAAGGCATCGGTTTTCGTGTAAGTTCCACTAGTGCCCATCAGTCTGTAGATATTGTCAGATCTTGTCGGGTAAAAGTATGTTGCAGTCATAGTTGCCACTTTTTGTATTCTTGCGCGAACTTCTGGCCGTGTTACGTCGGACGCTCGCGTGCAAATATCATTGTCTTTAAATGAAACATCAGCTGTCTATGGTAGCATTGAAAAAAGCAAGGCTCGACACTCCGCCTTGTCGGGCACTACGACTAGAGCAATATCTGTTTCGTCGCAGCTATCATAGTAAGTGAACAAGGTAGAGGTAAACGCTTCTCAGGCCGTTACAAAACGGATTCGGGTTTGTAATTTTTCGATAGAGAGGTCTTTCTTCCGGCAAACAACAATAAACAAACATAATCTTTGCGACAACCTTCAAGAAGACTGCAAAACCATTACTTGACGTGGTCATCAGTTCGTTATTTTCAGAGGTGCACCACGCACACCTTTTCCTCGTGATCAGACTCCATAAGAGGACGTACACACGCGGACATGACTGACGATGAAGCCACTGAATAGGAAAGACTTAAGTGGCTTGCGGGAGGATTGTGAACTTGATACCTTGTTCTAAGTAAACTTGGAAGCCTCGTTGCGCTTTTAAAATGGGTGGTTCTAACATCTCGGAGTCGAATCGAGTTCTATTTTCGAGAAAGACAGGCCTGTTCCAATGAATAGACTGCCGATTGTTTCTTCGTTGCTAAAAAAGACACCATGCAAAATTTCCACTCGGTTCGCTTGATGAAAGCAATTAAATGTTGTTTAGAAGTGGACGTTATGCCAACTGAGGAACTTTCATTAGAAACTGCGATAAGTGTGATCAATGTGACAGCAGTGAAACACAAGAACAGCAAGTCACCCACGCTCGCAGAGGGCTGTGTTTCTTGAAGAAGCATGGTGTAATTATATAACACCACACATTGCTTTAATAAGATGCAGTCATCTTGGTATTGTACCCATAATAAATATTTAATTAGAATCGTGTGAAAATTTTGAACTAGCCTAAAAGTGAGGCCACCTGTCATGAATTCTTGCCTTCATTTTTAAGGCTAATGACTCTGAATTATTCAGCCAATGTTGCATATTCCAAGCATCCCCTTACTATCTCCTTCATCAGTCCATCAACCGGCGCTTGCAAGATAATCATTGGGCGCTGACTTCCTTTGCCTTTCATTTTGTAGACCCTCTATCAGCGCTGTCAATCTTTATATTTGAAGAGAAGCGAATGTTTGAAAATTTCAAGCAGCAAATTCCGAATCAGATAATAGTAGAATAATTTTCAAAAGTAAAGACTTACTACAGTTATAATCAAAGATTCTAATATTCGCATTCACTACATTTCCGTCACGGTGGTTCTTGAAACGGTAAAGTTACAAAAATGAAACGAAGGCGTAAGGTGTAGGTTGTGATTCACCTTCTTATTTATGGGTTGAGGCCCTTGCTACAACGTCAGAGAATTTGACCCTTCGCAATATTCGTCGCAGGGCACGGCAGTGGCCACCTCACTCGTCTTCCTGCTCGAAATATGGCAAACCATTGGTAGAACGCTGTCAGGACTGGAACCACCGAGGACGAATACGACATTGGAACGCTGCGCCCACAAGGTCACAACAGCGTTGTCGGGGCTCCGGTTTGCTAACGAGTCTGAACCACAAGCGACTGTCAACGATTTCATCGCTCAGCGAGGGCCATCTGCAGGAAGGTGAGCGCATTTTGGTAGAAAAGACCAGACTCTGGTATTCGACGCGATTATTGTGCACCAAGGTATTGTACAATTGAAACAAGGCTTTCTTTTCAAAACGCTAGCTAACAAGAGAACGACGGAATGCTTATCAAAAGTTTAGAGGCAGAAAAATCTTGCGTCTTCCTTCTTACGGTATTTATCAGGTAGCAGTAACCTCCGTACTATAGGTATGTAGCCCTTAAGATCTTGCGGGTGTAACAAATTGTATTGTGATATCATGAGAAGCCAACAAACACTGACACCAAGGACAACATAGGGAAAATTACTTGTGCTTAATAAATGAAATAAAGTAACGATAAATAAATGGAAATTAAAGTGAAAAAAAAAACAACTTGCCGCAGGTGGGAACCAAACCCACAACCTTCGCATATCGCGTGCGATGCTCCACCAGTTGAGCTACCGCGGCGGCGTTTCCCCATCCACCTTCTTGGGTATTTGTGTGTACTAGTAGAACGCTGGGAGTGTTAGCCAGCGCCACCACTCACAGACCTTGGCGGCGGACGTGGAACGTCGTTTTTGCCGCAGGCGTCACGAAAACATGATCTTTTTTTGGTGAAGGCAACTGGTCGATAAACCCACATATGCTACCTGAAGGCATCAATGTTGCCGGATTCGAGACCCTCGTTATGGTAAGCGAGAAGAAAGGGGGTTAACCGAGGCGCCCGATTTTTATCAGTCATATCATGAGAAGCCAACAAACACTGACACCAAGCACAACATAGGGGAAATTACTTGTGCTTAAAAAACGAAATAAAGTAACGATACATGAATGGAAATTAAAGTGGATGAAAAAACAACTTGCCGCCGGTGGGAACCGAACCCACAACCTTCGCATTTCGCGTGCGATGCTCCACCAGTTGAGATACCGCGGCGGCGTTTTCCCATCCACCTTCTTCGGTATTTGCGTGTACTAGTAGAACCCTGGGAGTGTTAGCCAGCGCCACCACTCACAGACCTTGGCGGCGGACGTGGAACGTCCTTGGTGGAGCATCGCACGCGAAATGCGAAGGTTGTGGGTTCGGTTCTCACCAGCGGCAACTTGTTTTTTCATCCACTTTAATTTCCAATAATGTATCGTTACTTTATTTTATTTGTTAAGCACAAGTAATTTCCCCTATGTTGTCCTTGGTGTCAGTGTTTGTTGGCTTCTCATGATATGACTAATAAAAATCGGGCCCCTCGGTTAACCCCCTTTTCTTCTAAATTGTATTGTGGTGTCATTAAAAGGCGTCATGCTATCTATCTATCTATCTATCTATCTATCTATCTATCTATCTATCTATCTATCTATCTATCTATCTATCTACCTCTTTCTCTCTCTCTCTCTCTCTCTCTCTCTCTATATATATATATATATACGTATATATATATATATATATATATATATATATATATATATATATATATATATATATATATATATATATATATATATATATATATATATATATATATATATATATATATATATATATATATATATATATATATATATATATATATATATATGACATAGGACATGTCAGGTTTATAAAGTCTCTAACCTTCCGAATAAACTTTCAGTTGCAAGTACCGCCGTGCCTTGCCTTTTTTTATGCCTAAGCTTGTGTCCCAGTAGTTCGCGCTATGAATTTAGCCCCGCTCCCATACTAGCTTGCCCATTTTTCACTTTTGACTAATAACCTGATTTGGCGTCAAAGAAGTTCGTTGAAGAGCACCATATACCCAGAATTACGTGACAAGTGACCCATATTGGTCCCACGGTTGGTTTTGATTCCGGTTCCCTCAGTACAGTGGCAAAAGTTTTAGGGTTGCACGCACTTCCACTGCCTGTCCCGTGACATCATAAGGCCGCAAAACCTCATCGCGTCAAAGTGAAGTGCCCGCGCTAAAAATGCATTAATATGCCGAACACAACTGAATTTTCTTCTGAATAGCTGCAGGCTGCTCCGTTCCGAAAGGAAAAAAAATATGGCTGCTGCCGATCGCTCAGGCACTCGTTAATCGCACCTGCCGAAGATCCTGTGTTTATTTTCGTATAATAATACTGTTTGCGTGGCCGTAAAACGTTTTCGAGCACTTTCGGCCCATTTACGACCTCGGTCTGCGAACTCTTCTTTGCTGAGGATCCGTTTTATTGTCATTCTTAAGCTTCCGTTGCATGCCGCCGCGATTTTCGACCAGGCACTGCAAGCTAAGTAAGGGAAAGCGGACCAATCGCAGACGCCGGCAGCATCCTCTTCATCTAGTCATCGATTTTCAGTGCAGTGGTTCAGCCCCATCGCCTCCCTCTCCACTTGAGCGTGCTCCTCGCCTCTTGTCAGCCAATTAGATAAGACAAGCCGCTCAGTATAGACAATGTTATTCGTTTTTCAAGCAAACAAAAGTGACCTCCTATGAACGAGGAGAGCATTTGATTGGTCGGTTCACACAAACCTGCGGGTCACCGCCCGATGCTTGCGTTGGCGGCTACGCAAATTTGACGTCAGGAGATTGGAATAAAGCATATTGGAATAGTTTTACGTTATAGGGCCCCTTGCCCCGCAAACATTCGCACATCACCACTTAGCAGCAAAATTATAACTTTTTTTCCGAGTTTACTCTGGTCTCATAGGAATAAATAAGAACTTGTACTTTTTCTCCCCATTTCATTTCATTTCATGTGATCAGGAGTTTACAGTTCTTGAAACATGCTGTCGCACTGATGTTTTCGGCAAATCATTTTTCCCGATTACTTCGGCCCACTGGAATAAGCTTCTAAGAATATTGTTGAACGTAAAATGCGCTCTATGTTTCAGTCGTTTTTATCGTCGAACCTCTCGTAAGCGGGTAACAGTGATTACCAAGATTGGGGAAAATGATCACCAATATAAGGTTTTAAGGATGACTTATGGTTTTTGCATGACTTCTATCTTTTCACATCCCGGCCATGACGGGATGCGATCCCGCGACCTCGCACTCAGCCGCCCAACGCCATAGACACTCAGCAACCACGGTGGGTAACCCAACAGTCGAACACTAGCAATGGAGTTGCAAAACTGCTCATAAGACAGAAGCTGCTGTCATTGAACTACCAGATCCCACTATATGCCAGCTGCACATGTCGCTTTCAGTGCATTCACCTCCACCCCCCCCCCCCCCGTCATATTCATGCGTCCTCAAGGGAATAGAATGGCGCGTCGGTATATCACACAGCTAACGATCTCCTGTTAGGCTATGCCGGTGATATCATTTCAATGTCATTGGCCTCTACGGCATATTTTTGAACTACGACCTCATCGCTCGCAAAGCACGTCCAAAAACAAGTTCTCCTGAAACATACTGTTCACCTCCTATAAGCGTGCATTTCTGTTAAGCGGAAGGAAACTACGAAGTATACAGGTGAATGGTTTATCTATACTGACATTGCTTAAGTGCAGGGGAAATAACGAACGTAATAGACACCGTTTTCAATTATCTAAGATATGCAATGTTCGCGGTCAATTTAGCATTAAAACCTTTAGGAACTTTGACTCGGAATAAGCTGAACCTTATTAATGCATCTTGCTTCTTTGCCCTTGCCTGTGAACTCTATAGGCTAAGAACCTTCACGCACATGGGTTGGGGAAAAGGGGTTTGTCAGCAAAGGAAGAAGACGAGGAATAGAAAGAGCGAGGAAATAACTAGAAGTACTAAAGGCGTTCACTGAGCGCGATAGATGGCAAAAACAATCACAAACGCGCTATTACGTAAAACTATTGTAAACTTTTCTTTTCCAATTCTGCAATAAACCCATAGCATATTGTCAAAAACTTTTTTGGACCACCCCCACTTCAGCTGTCCATCATGTGACGCCACAAAAACCGCGATAGCTCCCCATCTCTTATGACGTGTACACATTCATTATGCATATTTGTCCGAACAAAACGAGAGCGCATTTTTGCCATTGGCCCTCGGCTATTGGTCAAAAGTTTTCGGGCTGCACCCACTTCATCTGCCTGCCACGCGACGTGACAAAACCGCACATACTTATCGCGTCAAAGTGACGTGTATCCGCTAAAGATGCACGAATATGTTCAACAAAACTGAATGTTCTTTTGAACAGCCGCAGGCTGCCTCATTCCGAAAGGAACAAGAGATCGCTGCCGCCGGTCACTCCGACACTGGCTACTCGCCCCTGGCAGAGAGCGTGGGTTTATTTTCGTGTAATAAAACTTATTGCGTGGCAGTGTAACGTTTTCTAGAAATTTCGGCACGTTTACGACCTCGCTTTGCCAACTCTTCCTTGCTGAGGATCCGTTTCAGCGTCATTCCTAGCTTCCGTTGCATGCCGCAGTGATTGTCGACGAGCCACCACAAGCTAAGTAAGAGAAAACGGACCAATAGCAGACGCCTCAAACCCCCTCTTAATTAGGTTATCGAAATTCAGTGCACTGGCTAGACCCCATCAAATCCCTCTCTACTTCAGAACGCTCCTCGCCTCTTGTGAGCAAATTAGAAAGTCGCTCAGTGCAGGCAATGTTATTCGTTTTTCAAGCAAACAAAAGTGACCTCCTATGAACGAGGGGAGCATTTGATTGATTTGTTCAGACAGCCCTGCGGGTGAACGCCTGATACTTGCGTCGGCAGTTACACAAATTTGACGTCAGCAGATTCGAATAAAAGCATACTGGAATAGTTTTACGTTATACGACCCCTGTTTTAAGTCTTCTAGTAACATTTGGAAGATTGTTTCTTCCAACAGACGTAATAATAATAATATATGGGGTTTTACGTGCCAAAACCACTTTCTGATTATGAGGCACGCCGTAGTGGAGGACTCCGGAAATTTAGACCACCTGGGGTTCTTTAACGTGCACCTAAATCTAAGTACACGGGTGTTTTCGCATTTCGCCCCCATCGAAATGCGGCCGCCGTGGCCGGGATTCGATCCCGCGACCTCGTGCTCAGCAGCCTAACACCATAGCCACTGAGCAACCACGGCGGGTACCAACAGACGTCGGCTGTCGAACAGCTGAAATGCATTAAATGAGCATCTATGCCCACAATACTGTGGACAGTGAATCAGAATGTGGGTGATGGTTTGCTCTTTACCGTAGTGGTCATAGATTGCGATGTCGGCCACGCACGCCTATGCGATGAGCGCTGGCATTATGGAACGCCACGCCCAACCATATTCACAATAAGATGGCCGCATCCCTTCCGGCCAATACCGATGGTACCTCGAGACTTAGTTCAAGGGCCAGGGTACGCAGTCAAGTATTTCCGTCTTGGAGCCCGTTCCAAACGGCTAGCGTACATGGGCTTACAAATATGCAACGTTTCTTTGCCGAATCTGTCCTGGAAAGCATGATCAGTAAATGTGGGGCTTTTCCATGAGTTAATGGAGCTGCTTCATCCGCACGTTCAGTGCCAATAATGTTACAGTGACTCGGTAATTACTGAGATGCGATTTCGTGTCTGTACTGTGCGATGTGGTGTGTCGCTTCTGCAATATCAAATACAAATTTTTCAAGTTGACCCAGGCTCAAAGCTGACATTATACTCTTCAGTGCCGCTTTTGAGTCATAGAAAACTGAACACTTACGTGGATTTTCGCCATCGGTGAGGCACAGTGCTACACAGAGGGCGGCAGGTTCTGCAGCTGTCCATGTTGTTAAGTAAGATAATGTGAAATTGGTGGTGGCTTTCTTCAGAGTGGCAAGAGCGGCGGTTGAGCTCTTTGGTAGGACTGAGTAGTCAGTTGATATGCGGATGCACTCGCTGTTCCTTCCATGTGAGTGGAATATGGTAAGAAATTTGAGGGCTGGTGATCGCGAGTATGGCTCTGTTTTGTAATCACCGACACTTGTGGTTGAACGAGACATCAAAGAGGCGTGAGAAGTTTTGCTGCAGGTGGCAAGTTAGCCGGTACGTAACGACTCATTCTGAGCTGATACAGTTTTGCAGAAGGAGGTACTTAATCGCTTAGCAGATAAAATCTAAATGGTGATGCTGTGTTGAAGGCCCTTAGGCCTTCAACTTTAAAGTACGTAGTGGTGAGGTAGTTCGAAGTGAATGCAATATTTCCCACTGTTATTGCACCTCGAGGAAAGGCTTGATAGCTACAAAACCCTCAGTTTCAATACCTTAGAATTTAGGTTATCAGGGTACTAGGCTTTTTCATTGATGCAAGCGGTGGAAATGACACGTAGCTCAAGAAAATCACTCTTAAAACGAATAACGCGTGCGGGATGATCAGACGCCTGGCTGGAAGACACAAGGGCATGAAAAAGATAACCTCGTCAGGTTAATCAACTCTTTCGTACTCTGTGATATTTAATACGCCACTGCCATGTACAACTGGACGCAGGTTCCACTCAAGAAGCTTGACGCAGCGATCAAGAAGGTGGTTAAAAGCGCATTGGGGCTCCGAATTCAAACCAGGACTGAAAAATTGCTCAAGTTAGGAATATACAACACGACCATGGAGATTGCGGAGGCTCAAGAAATATCACAAACAGCGAGACTATCTATACCAAGCACGAGAAGATCAATTCTGGACAAGATCATGATCAACCCCATTACGGACCCAGCACAGTACACTAATGTTCATCAAGAATTCGCAGACAACATAATTGTCATACCGCTACCCAGGAATATGCACCCAGCATATAACATCAATAGGAGAGTCGCACGAGCCAGAACGTTAATCAAGAAAGTGGATAAAAGGGCCAGTGGAGCTTGCTTTGTTGATTCGGCAGCCTACAAATTTCGAACTAAGTTCGCGGCGGGGGTAGTGGATCACCAGGGCAAATGCACTAACTGTGCCATAGTCTACACTAGTAAACCTGAAGTCGCTGAAGAAGTTGCCATTGCATTGGCACTAACTAACGATACATTCACAGACATTTGTCGCAATAGTTCTGCGGAAACCCGCAAGGTGGAGAGAAGTAATCAATAAGCAATTAGAGAAGTGATTTATTCACAGAAATATATAGTTACTCGAAAACAGCTATTAGAGCTTTCAATAGGGGAAAGATTGCCCCACAGGCTGCGAGAATAATCAACATAGGACAAACAAATGATACACGTTACCTTAATTAGTTCCTGGCGCACCTTGGTTTACTTGCTGACCTTCCCGTCAAATGAATCGGCCAACAACGTCGCCCGCGAACTTACAGACCTGGCCGCATTCACACATTGTTTTGATTCTGCTGGATTGGAGAACCTACAGTGAGATAAGCTCATTACATACAATGAAATTTCAAAACATTACTACATGGGAAGGAGGGAGTTTGCACCCCCTCACTATAGGCAAAACAGAGCACAAGCAGTTACACTTAGGCAATTAAAAACAGTCCTATTATTCACCTGCACAAATAAAGGAATGATACGGCATTACGGATATGAATAATATATGCAAAGCATGCGAAAAGGAGATATGCACGCTTGAACATATGCTCTGGGAGTGTGGGTAGTTTTCGAAATGATTTGGGTTTTTAGAAATGAATAGATCCCACGATCGTATCCTTCAAGTCCTGGCTGTCCAGTACGCCCATGATAGGACTAGGAGGCTTGACCTCCCGATCCCAACATTGGGCTAGCCAGGCGGGTGGCAACAGCTTGTACAACACCAAAATAAATTTTTTGCCTCCGTTTCTCCTTCTTACGTCGGTTCGCTTTGTTTCCGTCACTTAATAGATCGATACGGTATTGGTATTATTTGTCTTGCATGCTGCTCTCAATAAATGTCGCTGTCAATGTCTTGGTACTAATTTAAGTAGATTTGGTTCTAAAGCCTTAGATGATATTGCAGAGCCCAGAATGTGTTTACGTCTGTGTCGCAAACATAGTGAGATGAAATAAACTTCAAACTACAACAAAAACCGTGGAATCACACTGTTCTCATTACTAAAGATGAGAATGTGTCAACGCAAAATTCAAGAACGGATGCTTTGTCATGTTTTGCTTTTCATGTGCGTCATTTTTTAGTGTCATGGTTGTGCATCTACCGAATCCGGAAAAAAATTGAGCAGTAGCGTACGGGTCTGATATGATTTAGTGCTTATTTTAATCAACACAACCGACATGTAAGGCGGAAGCATAGCGACAGGTTTTGGATCACATCGCATTTGCAAGATATAAATTCTCCAAATTTGCACCACTCTTCGTGACGTCGAATCTACAAGTTGTTGAATAAAAATGCACTGAACTTGCGAGCAAGTCAACCAATAAAAGAGCAGCCCAGTATAACTGGAATATCGTTTACGCTCGCACTACCAAGCTTCCTAGGGTGTGCCCGAAAGAGAACATCGAGATTGGAGGGCTATACCGAGGGCACTAAGTTACTCCACCGGTTAAGAGTACCAAGAGTTTCCTGAGCTTGGCAAATTTTCTGCTCGTACTTAGGTAGTAAAGCGTGGCTAACGAAAAGCAACTTGTGATTCTTCCTTCACTGCAGCGAGACGGATGTCTTCCTCCTGTATCGCGTGTCGTCGTACTGGAGTTCGTTCATCGCCCTCCTAGCCACGGTTTCACTGAGCCTTGTGTTCAGCCTCATAATCGGTGAGAACGCCGTCACCGGATTGCCGTATTTGAGGTCCTCAGTAGAGAACAGAAGCGAAACGCTAGTTTAGACAAGCGAATCTCGAGAATCGGAAGAAAGAAGCGGAAGCTCAATGGTATCGCAAAGATGTGGGTCTTCTGTGTTTTCCTAAGAAAGAGGAACCTCAGATTCTTGCTCAAGGCAACGGCAGAGATGATAAATGACGAGATCGGAGTATTAAACATTAGCAATAAATATAGAGGGTAATCACACGAAACCAATAATTACTCAATAACAGAATCGACATTCATAACAAAATAATAGATGATCACACGAAAAGAACATTTAATCACAGCATAAGAACACAAAAACAACTGATAATCACAAGAAAAGAACACATACACAAAAGAAAATAACAACGGAAACACAGGAAAACCACAGCTCCGTTGTTCCACAAGCATGCAACAGGCTTTAATTTTTAAAAAGGACATCTAGAGTATGGCAAAATATTCTAGGAACGGCACGGAACGTCATTAAAAATGAGTATAGACAGCTACAAGAAAATATTTAGTAATGTTATTGTTCCCGCTGCCACATGCGGGCCTTGTTTGCAGCGAGAAAAACAGCGACAGAACGATCTGAGTCTCGCAGTCATGTGTTACGCTTAGCACATACGAATAGAATGTTCCCATCGTTTCAGTTTAAATGGCCCATTGATGTTTGCATGCTTAATGACTTTAAGTAAAGACGTACAGTTTGCCGTTGCACTTACACGTGACTATTCTTACTTATTATCATAGCTTCCTAACCCTAAGTGTTCAGAAAGTATGCTCGATGACATGTTTTCTTTCTTGACAACGCTGTTGCACTGCACGATTATTTCGCTTCTTATCATTCTCATGTTATTTTATAGACTACCGCACATAGCCTGCGCAAACCTCACATCATTGAAAGAGGTTGAATCAATAAACAGCTAATTGAATAAAAAGTTGTTACTTTTTGGCGATCAACGGTCAGCCTTTGAAATTTGTATGCGCCCATAATAGATTAAAATAATAAATATCAGTCTGGCGCAATGGGCATTTCGAACCAGAGCAGTGCTGGGGTGTAAAACTGGTGATGTAATTACACCTTCAGAGGCCGTGCGAACATTCTAAAGAAATGAAAATAAAGAAATAGCCTTTGTACGTACCGCTACCGATTGGTAAATGATATCGCAGCCAGAAATTCCAGTAGCAAAGAAATGGCGCTTCGCTCACGTATAGTCAGGTGTATTTATTGCTTATCCTGTATCAGTTCTTGCTTTTTTTGTGACAGTTCTGTTGGCAACATTTAACTTCTGTTTTTACTGCAACAGTGGAAAAGCTGCTTTCACTCTTTCTTCGCATGCTACCGGCAGTTTCCACTTATCGAGGGAAAAAAGTTTGTACATTCTGTTGTTAAAAGAACGTCAGTGGTCGTGTTCTCTCCTTCTCGTACACGTTCACAACAGGCGCACATCGTGAGGAGCTGGCCAGAAACGCGCGTCTTTCCAGTCCCCTATTCCTGAGGCTGTGGTCACGGCTGGGCCTGATTCCCGACTCGACAGTGGTGAGTGTTATTGCATAGCTAGGCAATGGTTTGAGCGTACACAGTACCACGTTCCTGTCGGCGCACTTACGCTGGAGCCAGTCTCAGTGGTCCAAGAAGAAAGGGGCTGCCACATTCGCGGACAATTTTCCGCGGCAATGCAGCGATAACTGCATAGGAGGAGCTCCTATTCGTGCATTCGAATCTGAAGGCACTTTTTTTCAGTTTACTCGGGAGGATAATGATATAGCTGTACTTATACTTGCGACGGTTTCGCATACTACAAACCTCGTGAGAGCGACGAAAAATAAACACGACTTTAATACTGATCGTGATGATTCATGAGGTATTATGGCGTAAGGGTCACCGAAGGACAAAGAGCGCCAGCCACTTATATGATGTGTTCGCTGTAGTGGTTAATGTGAGGTGCGATATGTAACGTGGCCTTAAAGTGACCTAAGATCATTGCCTGCCAGATGCGTCTCTCTGTCCATGTCGTCGACGGATATCTGCCAGTATCCGGACCGTAAGTCGATAGAAGAAAAATAAGTGGCACCGTACAGGCAGTCTAGAGCGTCATCAATACGTGGCAAAGGGTACACGTCCTTTTTTGTGATTTTGTTCAGGTGGCGATAATCTACACAAAAACGCCACGTTCCATCCTTCTTTTTGACAAGTACGACGGCAGAAGCCCAGGGACTACAGGAAGGCTCGATAATGTCCTTGGCAAGCATCTTTTTGACTTCCTGTTGGATAACAGCTCGTTCTGACGCAGAAACACGATATGGACGACGGTGAATAGGGTTCGCATCGCCAGTGTTTATGCGATGGGTCACGACGGACGTGTGACCTAAGGGTCGCTTGTCAAAGTCAAAAATGTCGCGATAGCCTTCAAGAACGCGGCAAAGGGCTGCAGCTTGAGCAGGTGTAAGGTCAGAGGAGACCATCTTCTTCATGTCGACGTCAGTACTGTGCGATGACGTCACGGTATGGGCTGAGCTGTAACGATCTTCCACTGTGAATGGCTCGACCTCATCATCCTGCAAAGCGCGAATTATAGCCAAGGAGATCCCCTGAGGCAGAACTTGCGCGGTTAGCGCGAAATTGACGAGTGGAAGGCAGGTGCGGTTACCAGTAATTTTCAGCACAGTGTGCGGCACGATAACACCATGTGTAAGCATAACGGCCGGAATTGGTGCGGCCACGTAATTGCCGTCAGGTACAGCTGGTGAGGACAACAAGTCTACGTGTGTCATAGAGTGAGGTGGTAGGCGAATAAAATCTATGCAGCTCAGATGGCTGGGAGGCGGGTCCACAGGGTCGGCAAGAAGAGGCAAGTCAAGGCGAAGTGAGCCGGCCGAACAGTCAATGAGGGCAGAATGATGGGCAAGAAAATCCAGACCGAGAATGAGTTCGTGAGGGCAATGCTCGATGACGGTGAAGAGAACGACGGTGTGTCTCTCAGCAATGGTGAGTCGGGCAGAGCACATGCCAACAATAGCGACAGTCCCTCCGTCGGCGACTTGTACAAATCGGTTCGGGGCAGGCGTCAGAACTTTCTTGAGCCGACGGCGAAGAGCAGCACTCATAATGGACACATGCGCCCCGGTGTCAATCAACGCGCACACAGGAACATTGTCGACGAGAACGTCCAAAAGATTCTTGTTCGTCGGTAAGGTGAAGCGAGGATTTTGAGCCAATGTCGTCTTTGCAGCTTCACCTCCAGAAGCTGCGCTGTCTAGTTTTCCGGTAGGGGGTGCGGCGAGTAGGTCGGAGAAGGAGCACGGCGAGACGGGGGCGAGCGAGATTGACGACGGGAGGGAGAAGGCGAGCGGGAGTAGCGGGGTCGTGTCAAAGGCGTCGCAGGGTCAGATGATGGGGTGGGCATAGAAGGGGCGAAGGAAAAGGACGCACTAGAGGGGCGAGGGTGGTAATTAGGAGAATAGCGAGTGGGGGAAGTCCAGCGGCTGCGGCAGTGGCGAGTGACATGTCCAATGCGTCGGCAGTTAAAACAGATCGGCTTGTCGTCCACGGTTCGCCATTCGGAGGGGTTGCGCTGTCCATAAGAGTAAGAAGGGCGCGGTGGGGCCGTGCGTGGAGAGAGAGGTTCCGAGCATGCGGAACGAATGGAGTGCAGGCCGACGTTGGACAACTCTTGACGGACGATGGCCTGGATCAAGGAGATTGTCACCGGAGAATGATCAGGTGACGGAAATGAAGGGGCCGCCGGTTGTGCCGCTTCGACCTCACGACGAATAATGCGGGTCAAGTTGTCACGTCGCGACGGCTGGTGGAAGAGATCGTCACAGGATGACGTAGCAGCTGTGTTGGGAAGTCGCGTGATGTGCTGGGATAACCGGCGGCTTTTAGCATGCTCAAGACGGCGGCACTCCTTGAGGATCGTATCGATGCTGGTGACGTTGGTAAACACCAGTAAATTGAAGGCGTCGTCAGCAATCCCTTTGAGGACGTGATTTACCTTATCGTCCTCAGACATGGTCGGGTGAGCCTTGGCACAAAGGGCCAAGACGTCGAGAATGTAGGACACGTAGGACTCGGTCGACGTCTGTACACGTGTGGCTAGGGCTTTCTTGGCAATGACTTGACGACCGAAGGGATTGCCAAAAAGGTCGCGGAGCTTGTCTTTGAAGAGATCCCAGCTCGAGATCTCCTCTTCGTGAGTCTGGAACCATGCAAGTGGAGCTCCGTCGAGGTAGAAAACAACGTTCGCGAGCATAATAGTCGAATCCCACCTGTGACTGGTGCTGACACGTTCGTATAAGCGGAGCCAGTCGTCAACATCAGGACTGCCGCCTCCGTTGAAAACACAAGGATCCCGAGGTGGGGAAATGGCGACGTAGGTCGGGGCTGCAGGCGGAGACGGTTGCGTAGAGGAAGTGCCGCCAGCAGGAGCCGAAGTTGCACTGTCGCCGTGGCGACCGCTGCGAAGCTCCATGACGGGTACGGGGAACGTCCACCTCCACCAAATTACTGTTACGTGTAGCTGACGTACGAGTCTACAATATATTTACACGTAGACAAGCGGTGGCAATGATGGCGACGCTATATCAAGCGGTGGCCACGTCGTCTTCCTTCTCCTCAGTGCAGCCACACTGTGGCGGCTGTTCCGTAGCAATATACCTTTATATGAAATTATCACAGTAAAGCAAAGCGTTCGTTTGAGCTAATTGGTATCTCAATGTAACAGATTACTACGAGTTGTAAGAGAACAAAGGAAAAAAGAACAGATCGAACATGGATTGCGAGTTAAAACTGAGTGGTGTGTTGTTTTATTATAGCGAATAATCACAGTAGTGTGTAAGGTGCTCACGTTTTCAGCTTCCCAGCTGAAACGTGTGCGAACGAGACACCGGGACTATTGTTGCTACCATTGTAGCGCGTGTGCTTCGCCTGCATAGCTTTGCGTTAACTCCCACAAAAGTTGGCACTCTAGTATGGTAACTCTTTACTTAGAGTAACTGCTGGTGAAATTAGATATTTCACTTTTGAGAATTCTGTCAGGGAGTACGAGAACTATGGTTGCGGCTAGCAGTCTGAGCTTAGCATCAATGAGCTATGAAAATATCCCTGAGTAGGCAGTTGTGCGCATGGAAGCAGCGCATCAACGAGCCCCTCAAAAGTTTTAAAGACCCTGTGGGAGTTTTTGCAATATTTCAAGTTGATTGCTTAGATGGAGGTTATATGCGATACAGAACACGTGTAGTAGATTGTAAGCAGTAGAGCCCACACAATTCGTTTGCTTTCCTTTGAGATTTTTTTGCGTGCCGTGCAGACTGCTCCCCTGTTCCGAATTACCTGTGTGGGTTCTTTGATTCCTTCTAGGCGTGGATGATAGCTTAATCGGGCACTTAATCACTAAATGTAAGAATACATAATTTCCGCAGGTGGTCGCAGGCATGCTTTCGTGAACGTCCTTCCACTTTGTAATCAAACTGATCGACAGTGAATTTTCACCTTTATGTAGTAATTGGCCTGGGCCAAATTAGCTTGCTTTGGCAGCCCCTCACGTGAACAAATCGGAAACTGACCGAAGAAGCACTGCCATTTCATGGGGTGAACTTCATGTCGATAGAAAATCTACACATAACTGTCGCTAACCCGCTCCCAAAAAGCTAAAAATAATGCTGAGGAGAGGATTGGAAGTCGAGAAGGACTTAGGCACGTCTTTTTATACGTAGACGATACGTGGTTCCTGGCTTACTTAGCCTAATTTCAGCTGGGCGTTTTATTTTACCATTAACCGGCCTCTTCAAGATCACCAGAGGTATATAGGAAATCTACTCGTTGATCTGAATTACCCTGAGAGGTGGCCGACATACGTAGACTGAAATCAGGATGCTAATTGACTAACAAACAATATATCACTAATAAACTTTTTAACCAGAAGACCTTGGGGCGCACATTGCACTACATGAATGAAGCCAGTTAGGTCTCAAGGCCCGCCCACTTGGAAAAAATTTCGAAGCCAGTGCCAATCTTTAAGTAAGCACACTGAAACTTGTTTCACTTAGTATTATAATATGAAGCACTTTTATGAAATAAATGTCAGAAATTGCTGGGACACCGAAGCAATTCTTCGCAAATTTAGGGAACACACATCTGAAGACAGGTGTCATCCTCAGAATTTGTTCCAAGTGGATTAGACGTTCGTAGACACCGGATATATAAATCGTGCGTTGCAGTTAATTTTATTTGTATCTAATAAATAAGTTACTCCTGCTGTGATCTGTTGTGAGATTGGTAGTATTTTTTACTCAATCAATCATGCGCAGTGAAATTTGTAATCTGTACAATATTCGTTATGGTTTCTAGCGCAAGTGATGTCGGCCTCTAAGGGTCGGCCTCAACAAACAGGACTGCGAAGCATTACCACCGATTATTAAAAAAAAACATTCTGCTAACAATTAGAAATAACACCTGTATTCCTAAGATCGGCCATCATACACTGACTTCTGTCCAATTATCTAGGACAGCTCGGATGTGATAACAATTTGGGGTCAATGAAACTTACTACTCAAGCAAATTGTTTGCATTGGTGCTTTTTATTCAGGCTGCTTTATTATAGATCAAGTGTTATGTTGCGTAATACAGCTTCAGCAAAGAAAGTTTTTCGCTTGGAGGAATTCACCAAACATAAATTTCGATACCCAATACGCTAACTCTATATCTACCCTGATTTGCTACTATCGTGAAGCTGTAGCAGACATTCAAGACTGCTAAATTAGGAGCTGCCTGCCGTGTAGCTGAAATTCGTATAGCGTACGTTGCACCTAATTTTTCTTCTTTTCCATCTACCTCAAGCAGCCAGCGAACTCAAACGTAACCGCACTGTAATTGGTTATTGCCTAAGAGGGAACGCCGAGTTAACTGGTTTTTGTTACCAACACTGTTCTAGCAAGGAACAAACTGCTATCTCTCCAACATGAGGTGAGATGCCTAACCTAAAATCTGGAGTTAAAAAGTTGGAGGCGCGAAAGTCTCTTCAATCGTTAGAATTTTATCAGCTAACACTGGGGAGCCACACCCTATACATCTTTTCCACTCAACTTTGGCATTGCGCACCTCATTCGCGAGTTAATGATGTCTTAATAAACGCGAGTTAATGACATCTTAGTTGAATACAAGAAAAACAAATGGGCATGGGCAGGACATGTAATGAGCAGGGAAGATAACCGATGGTCATTAAGGGTTACAGACTGGATTCCAAGGGAAAGGAAGCGTTGCAGGGGGCGGCAGAAAGATAGGTGGGCGGATCACACGCGCTGTGTCCGCGTATTGCCATTGTCCTTCGCCCCTTTTCGTGCGCTAAAAAACCTCAGAGATTAATAAGTTTGCAGGGCCGACATGGCCACAATTAGTACATGACCGGGGTAGTTGTAGAAGTATGGGAGAGGCCTTTGCCCTGCAGTGGGCGTAACCAGGCTGATGATGATGATGGTGATGATGATGGTCTCATTCGCAGATGCCCATAAGCAGTTGCGATTTGAGCTTCAAGGACGGCTGCACTGAAGAAATTCCTGCGATCCTGCTGCTCAACCAAGCGCCTGACAACTCTTCTACACTTACCAGCGATGACTCACTCAGATAACACAGTCCTATGTGTGTGGCTATCACATATTTGCCGCATTTACTTTCGTACTCGCCGCAGCGCAGTTCCGTCACTGAGAGCATATGACGTCAATCAACAGTCACTGACCGGCGCAGCTGTGGTCTCTGCGAAATCGGAGGGAACGAACCTGGCCGCGGCAGTGTTTATTTTGCTGGCACCAAATCGTGATGGATGAGTAACTGGAAAGATCGTCCACAAATAAAAAACAAACGTCCGATCAATACTAGATTTTGTGCAGTTTCAATGTATTTTTTTTTGTATGTTCACTATTGGCCGATATCACCCCTAACACAAGCGTCGCCCTGATGTGTTGGCCTTTATTCAAAAATTCAACACCACTGCCGCCCGTTTCACTAGTACACTTATGTATTCCCTTAACCGAAAATGGCCGTGAACATGTGCGACCTTGCATAGCATAGCATGCGTAACTAGGTGAGAAGTCCCTTTGAAAAGGTAAATACGTCTAAAGGCATTTGGTTGAATACACTTCGGCCTATATATGAGCAAGGCCTTGACCATAGCGATTTTCAAGCTTTCTCTTGAAAGTTTGCTTCCAAACAGTTTCTCTGGCCGGACGACCGATCAACGGAGACGGAAGCAGCTGTATTTGAGCTATCATTATGTCTCGTTATGTTCAATGTGTTTCCTACCTCGGTAATCATGCATAGTGACTAATGGATACTTAAAGGCTGACATGGTTGTCGGTATCTTTTCACGTTCACTTGTTGGTTCTAGCTAGGAGCAATGCATTGCGACCAACTGCAAATAGCTTGTGACTCTTCATTACCACGATAACTATGATAATTTCTTGACGTCTGTTTCAGCTGCCTCCCCGTGCGTGCGTAACAGAGAATGTACAGCGATAGCTGTGAAGCAGTGTGCCCTAACTTACACTGTCGCGTGGTCACAGGCCAACACACTTGATATGCATCAAAAAGTCCCAAAGTGACGAGTACCTGGGAAGTTTAACAGGTGATGTTCTAATTGCTATGTTTTAACGAGAACTTGATCTTTTTGGGTTAAGGCAACTGGTCAATAAACCCACATATGCTACCTGAAGGCATCAATGTTGCCGGATTCGAGACCCTCGTTATGTAATAAGCATATGTGGGTTTATTGACATGTTGCCTTCACCCAAAAAGATCACGTTCTCGTGACTCCTGTGGCAAAAAGGGCGTTCCACGTCCGCCGCCTAGGTCTGTGAATGGTGGCGCTGGCTAACACTCCCAGGGTTCTACAAGGGCGCATAAATATCCAAGAAAGTGGATGGGCAAAGAGCGCCGCGGTAGCTCAACTCGTGGAGCATCGCACGCGAAATGCGAAGGTTGTAGGTTCGGTTCCCACCTGCGGCAAGTTGTTTTTTCATCGACTTTATTTTCCATGAAGTTATTGTTTCTTTATTTAATTTATTAAGCACAAGTAATTTCCCCTATGTTGTCCTTGGTGTCAGTGTTTGTTGGCTTTTTATGATAGGACTATACATATATATATATATATACATATATATATATATATACATATATATATATATATACATATATATATATATATATATATATATATATATATACACATACATATATATAATGTTACGGAAACGAGTGAGGACTGTTTACATTACACACTGAAGACTATTCACAAGATATTTTTATAAAACAACTGCAGCGTTGGCCAGTTCAGCCGAAAGTTCTAGACCCAGGAGCAGTTATTCTTCGTTGAGGGGTACGTGCGCATCGTTCAAAAGAAACACGCAATATGCATGGAGCACTATCCCAGGTCGCATAAGCACAGTCCAGGTGCCTTAAATTACGATGTTAGCAAGCATGTCATTAGATTTGCGGCGTGCGACATTCACAAGTTTTGTGGGCTGATGAGCAAATGGAGCAATGATGTAGACTGGGGCGATTTCATAGGTAACTGGTGTCACGGCATGCAGCCCTCGCCATAGGCGTGTGCACCGAGACAGAAGTTTTTCTGACAGCTAAAGGTGACGGGTTGGGAACCACAAAAGTACCAGAGAACAAAGCGAAAAGTGGCCGTCCCTGTGTTGTCGATCGTACAAATGCCGTTGGTTCTCTTGAGAGGTCAGGAAGCGAGTGTGGGAAATTTAGCGTTCTAGGGCTGCCCTGGTGATGGCGGCAAGTGCATATTTGCTGGCCTCTGTTGTGACGGGCAATGTTGGTTTTCGGCTGAATAATAGAAAGAACGTGGAATAACTCGCCATATTGTTGCGCGAAAAAGTATATGCAAATGTGACATAGCGCAGAGGAAGGCCCTAATAAGTGCATGGTAGGACCAGATATACCTTGCAAGCCTGTTTATCCTGGTTCAATTCAGACGGTCTGTGAGGCCATTTGTTTGTAGATGATAAAATGGTAAGTGTGTGCCTGGTTGAGCAGGACTGCAGTATGTAGGCGATGACTTTCAGCAGGAATGAGCAGCCACGGTCAGTGAGCAGTTGGTGTGGAGCTCAATGCTGTAAAATCACGTCGTGTAGAAGAAAATAGGCCCGATCCGTGGCACAGCTTGTTGGAAAAATTCTGGTAATTGCGAAGAGCGTCGTGTAACCTGGCGCCATAGCGTTCCACTAGTCGCTAGATGTGGGTAGAGGAGATGAGGGTAGCGCCAAGTATTAAGTCCAACCCAAAGCGACAGAACGGCTCCGGTGGGACGTCGAGTGGTTGAAGGTGCACAGGAGGGAGCGTGAATGGTGTTTTTCGTTGCTTGCACATCTCACACGCCGTAACGTAGTTTAGGACGGAGTGCGCAAGGCCAGCCAAAAGAAGCGTCGGCAAATACATAAGTGCGGGAGACGCTCAAGTGTACGGCATTGGTAAGTATTGAAGTTCATGAAACACGCCCGACCGGAAATGCTTGGGAATGACGAGGAGTGGAGCAGGACCGTCGGGGCGAACGTTGGGGTGGTATAATACACCATCCCTGGGGACAACCTATTGGAGGGACGAAGCAGAAGGCGAAAATTCCAGGAACTCAACGATGCCGCGCAAAGAAGCATCACGGCGTTGCTCGCCTGCGACGTGGCGCGTTTGAAAAATGTAAAGAACGCTAGTTTCCGTGTCGGCGTCAGAGACGGTGGGTGGTGCATCCACTGGATAGCCTGATTAACAGTCTGCGTCTTTTCGTTTCCGGCCCGATTTGTACGCTAATGTATAGGAATATCCTTGTAGCAGCTTAGTCCCAGCGACCAAGCCGTCCAGCAGGACCCCTGCATTATGAAAGCAAGCAGAGCGCGTGGTGGTCCGAGGCTACAAAGAAGTGCGTAGCGTCTAAATAAGGGCGAAATTTGGAAACCGCCCAGACCAGAGAAAGGCATTCACGCTCTGTAAACGAATAGTTGCACTCCGTAGCTGTAAGGAGGTGGCTGGAGCAGATGATAACATGGTCTTCTCACCGTTGGTGTTCGACTAAGACGGCTCCGATCCCGTGACCACCGGCATCAGCACGGGCATCTGTAGGAGAGGACGGCTGGAACTGTGTAAGTATAGGCAGCGCAGTGAGAATGGTGCGGAGGTGGGGGCAGGCTTGAGTGGCACCCCACGTAGATGGCACGTCTTTCATCAGAAGGTTTTCAAATGGTCTAGCAATCGCTGCGAAATTTTCATAGACCTTCAGAACTGAGACCTTAGCCTTACAAAACGTTTGACGTCTTTTGCAGACTGAGGTACATGATAAGACTCGGCGGCATGAATTTTCTCCAGCTGTAGTTGAATACCGCAAGCGTCGTTGAGACGGCCGAAGTGGCATTTCGTTTAATTTATTTGGAGCACAGCCTTCCGGAAGACTTGAACAACTGATAAGCGCTCAAGGTGTGTCTCAAATGTAGGGGAAAATAAGAGTACGTCGTCTAGATTGCAAAGGCATGATAACCATTTGAACACTTGAAACAAGAGTCCATCATACACTTGAACACTGCTGGGGCGTGGCATATACCAAATAGCATAACCCTGAATTCATATTCATTTACATGTATCTGCCAATAACTTGATCGAATGTCTATTGATGAATAGAATTGGCACCGTGGAGACAACCGAGGACGTCGTAAATGCAAGGTAAGGCGTAAATATCCTGTTTTGTAATTTGGTTTAGATGTCAATAATTTACGCAAATAGACCACGTGCAAACAAGCGAAACGGGCGACGCCCAAAGGCTAGACCTGGTTCATCAATGCATTTGACAAGCATCTTGTTCACGTCTTCTTGAAAACCTTACGCTCTGATGCAGACGACCGAAATGGCTAGCGATGAATGGGACCAGCACCACCAGTATTTATGTGATGCTTAACCAGGGAACTCTCACCCAAATCTTGATTGTTAAGGTTGAAGTTGCCGCCGTAGCAAACGAAATGGCGGCATAAAGTTGCTGCTTGCTCATACGATAGGTCTACGGCGATCATGGGACTAAATGTGGCATTGAGGTAAATTGCATCCTGCGGACATGCTCAAGGACCAGAGCATACGTCTACTGAAAACGTTGTGACGCGGTCATCTGTTATTGCACACAGCTTGCCAACCGATATGCCTTCTGCTAGATCTTTCTTTGTCAGACCAAAATCGACAAAGGCGCGGCCTTTCACGTTATCGGCAACGTACCGTCGGAGTGAGGCACAGTGATACATCGCATCAAAAGGACATCAGGAATAGGTGGAACGACAAAATAACTATCGGGCACGGGAAGAGGTGTCAACAAATCTATGAAAGGTAAGGCTCTTGGCTGCAGGCAGACGCACGTGACAGTATTGAAGCTGTTGGGCAGTTGTGCACGAATATCCGGGCGAAGAGGAATATTGAGGCAAAGGGCACCGGCGTAACGGTCGATCAGAGCGAAATCCGCCGTAAAAAAGTCTGGTCATGGGGGAAATTGGTCAACACTGTAAAAAGAAGTTGAACGTTGCGGCCGGCGTTGTTTATATGAGCAGTAAACATTATAGGAAGGAAAAGAACCGCGACTTCAAACGGGACGTAAGACAAAGAAGGGGCAGGACGAGCGGTATACCATTCGTCCTGTCCACTTCTTTGTCTTACGTCGCGGTTCTTTTCCTATTTAAACATGTCTGACCAAGTGACCCAACTGGCTTGAACATTATAGGGACGCCAACAGCGCTTCCATATGTGACGCGTGTGGCTTGCGTAGTAGCAGGTGTGAGTACCTTCAGGAGTCGACGACTGTATAATGGTGTCCATAATCAGGTAAGCACTCCTTAGGGATACCTGGTCTACAGTATCAGTTAATGCCATCAAAGGGACACCGTCGACGTGTTGCCGCGAACTTCAAGCATATTACTGGTTCGTCGGTGGCGTCAGTGGGGAATTTCGGCACGACGAAATAAAGCAGAAACATATAAGGAGGGAAATAAAATGGGCCGAGACCTTTAAGTTAGCGAAAGCGTCTTGAGATACTTCCCCAATTCATATATTGAATTGGTACGCTGCTAAAAAAGGAATGAAACACATGAGTCCGTAAACACAAATAGTTAAAAGGAATAAAAACACGAAGATTTCAACTGTCTCACCAAATTACCAACATTTCCGTGAATTCATCATAGGCAAATATTTATATCCTTGTAGGACAGACACTACAAAAAATAGCGCAATGCAGCGTGATATTTGGCACTTCAGGTGATTAAGACATCACAGACGACACAGGTTGCGTAAGTACGGCCTTCGCATCTGACCACTAGGCACGCAGTCAAATGGGTTTTGTTAATGGAACACGCAAACGCTTAACACGGCGAAATGTAGGTGAGGGTCTAATCTAGCAAATTAGTTATGCTTTTTCCCAAAAGAGCAATATGCACACAGCGTTGTGTAACATTGCGAACGCACTGTGGTTTCACTTTAACATAACTTGGTGCAGTTATGTCATTATGTCAATACGTCATAAAGTACTTGTCCCTGTTGCTCACGACATGGCCAGCATTGCCGCAACCACCGCAGCGCATTACTTGACGGAAGGGAGGGAAGCCCCCAATTTTCCTGAACTGAACGGACCTGTTCGTCACATGAGCGGGTGGCGCGTGAAGAGGGACAAAATAGCCGAGGCGACCAGACAGAGCGGTTTGGAGGACAGAGCGGAGTGGTGGTGGATCGAGAAACAGTTGAAGATGTGGTCGGCAGGCTGAAACGTCAGGGCGAAGTTTGCCGCGGTAGACCGACAGACGGTGCTATCTGTCAGGACCTTCGGCAGCGAGGTACCCGCAGCCTGATGCCTGTCAGATTTGGATCTTGTCGAGTACGCCACAGATAAGGCTCGCGTTTCAACCTGCTCTCAGACCTTTTCGCCGGGCTCTTTTAAGTCGAAAGCCTTATATGCCCTATGAAGCGAAAAATCCGGCATCTACCCGGCGTTAACATCCGATGATACCAAAACCCACGTGACGAAGCGATGGCGTCACGTTCCTGGCCCTAAACCTGCTGCGGCTTCCATTGTGAAATCCCATGCTGAACAGCTATACAGCGTCGTACGGACGCCATGGTCCAACCCAAAAAACCCGACCTGGCCCACTCCCTAAATGGAATTAAGGTGGATTAACGTACATCAAAATGCATTAACGATGATTAAAGTGTATTAAGGGGATGAAGATAGATTTAAGTACATTCGGGTAGATTGAAGTGGATTAGCATAGAGGTTTCACGCAATGTGATAGCTTAGAGAAGTCATTGTACTTTCGCATTCAATCACGTAAGCATACTTAGGTGACTACATTTTTTTAATCGCGTTTAATCTTTCATTTATTTAATCATAACAGGCTCCTTTTTGAATATTCTGTTAGTATAGTCTTTGGCGCCTTTATTATCGCGTGTTTTTTACTGTGTCGGGTATTCTTTTATTATTTCATGATAGTGAACTTTGCGTTGCGCGTCACGTCATAGTTTTTGTTGCCGGTGACTCGTACGCCTTCAGCGAAGCTCTTCACCGTCTGCGTATAGTTTGCGCATCTTTTTTATGTCTACGGCCCGACTTTATTTGAATTAACTGAGTGTTTTTTTTTCTCGTCCCTCCCGTCTCATGCCTCTGGTCCACGGTCGGTCAGGCGTGAACCTCATCGCCCGTCAGCGGACACATCACCCCTAAATGCACGCATGGTGGGTTTGTCGCCGCCTCATCCCGTCCATTTGGGAGAGTGCAATATACTTAGTCACCAATTTTTTACCCACTGCTAACATATCTGGCGGTAAATTGGAAAGTAACAAAAAACCGCGCAGTGGAAAAACATAGCGTACTAATAGAGGAGGACGGTGAGACTAATTAGCGTTAAAATAAGGAGAACTGAAATGCGGCTTGAGATTAAGATGAATAAGTGCAGCTTCGCGCATCATATTATGTGTTGGGTAGATAAACAGTGGCAGCAATCGGAGCAAATGACAGTTAGCTAGGTAGCATGACTAAATAAAGAAATAATCCCACAACATATGGTGTCAGTGGTCCCAAGACCACAATGATTACAAATCAATGCCAGACGCGCTTAATCTTAAAGTGGAGAGAAAATTGGCCGTTGTTGATGAATATCTTGATAAATACAGGGATATTTAATAAGAATCATAACAACGTCGTCAGAATTATCAGCCCAATTAGGGTCATTAATAGGCACTGTGCTTAAACATACAGAGAAGGAGACGCCGAATACTGTATCAGCAAATATTTTGACTCGTTAGATTTTTGTTCTGTACAAACTATAGGAACATTGCGAAGCTTAGAATGAGGACTAACTGCCGCGGTTTAGCCACAAAGCAGAACCGTGGCAAATGCACATGCTGGAGGGCTCCCGATTAATTTTGTCCTGTCCTGGGTTTTTCATAATGGCGTCACCCTCACCCATTTGAAAAGAGCTGCCATGTGGAGTATACAGCACGCCGTACACAGTTCACATCTGTATAGCGAGTGCTTAACGGTTCTTCTTGAATAAATTAGCCTCGGCGGCTGAGGGCGCTTTTAAATTGTAGAATGCCTTGTAATTAGATCATTTATTTACAGACAAATCTGATTACTACCCATCTCTTCTTATTCCACATCTATATGCGACCTATCTAATTGTCTTTTTCTGTGGGAAAGCTCACAATTCACAGGGCTCTCATGTTTATCTTGTCTCGGATAATAATGCACAATGTTTCCAAGAGTAGGCATTTCCGGGTCACCGTTTGTCTCAAAAATTGAATTGGCTGCCTTATACCGTGTTTGCAAACTGTTTGAACCACTGTGAATGGTCAAACAAATGCAGATAACGGTCCACCTAAACTTTTCCGAACAATAACTTTGTCTTGGCTCACTATCAGGCAAATTAGAACAGGACCGCTGACCAGAACCTTCCTTCGTGGCGGATTTGTGGCGTTCGAGTTGCTGCCCTGTTTTCCATTATTCCGACGAGTCCACTTTTCCCTCAGTGCCGGTTGTAATGTGGCGGCTGTGATTTGGTATAATCGGTCACCTGCTCTAATCCACTGGCAATCGTGGAAGCTGGCTTCATACGGCAAATTTTGAATCCATGTTAAAGCAGTCGTGTGGCAGTGATTATGATGTTTGATAGAAGCTCTTTACCTGCACTTGCGCTCGCAAAGGAATGCGGAGAACAATGCTATGAACGCCTCTCGGTTCCGCGTAAGCATCTCGGCTTGTCTCTTTTCTCCAGTGTGACACAGAGCGGATAATTTAAAACTGACGCTTTCGTCGTAAGCACATTGCTCGAGTTACTTGTGGTGAAACCCTGTCCGATTGTCCGATACCTGAACGTTCGTTTTCTTGAATAATCGTCATTCCCAAAGCCAGATGATGCAGTTCCCATCGTCTGTTCCTGCCTGCGCTGAATAGCATGCGTGTACACACGTGTATAGCCACTACGAAGACTTGAGTGTTTCGTTCCCTCCCAGCACTTGTTCATATCGTCAAAGTCAGGGTGGATAATTTCGTAGGGGACTTGGGAGTAAACAGGAATATACATCTGCTTTCCTCTCGTGCGGTACTCAGCCTTAGTAACTTGACAATAACGGCACGTGTGAACTTACTGCTGTATATATATTCATATTTCTCCACTGAACACAGGTCTTGATTTTCCAGTAAGTATCCCAGAAGTACCCACACCCTACTGAGTCGAGGCTATCATGGCACATCTGCAGAATTTCCGGCACAAGACTTCCTGATACAATAAACTTTACGCTCTCAAATTTCATATCTTCAGTGCTTTCCCATAAAATTTTTACTCGCTATGCAATCCTTCATTGGATGCTTTGAACTGGAGCCTCGAAGCCGCCTCAGCAAGTGGAAATTTATCGCCGGGCTTCTGATTAACGTCCAACGTAAACTGCTGTATTTCTTCTATTCATTGCACGAGCCTTCACTTTAGCTGATTTATCCCTAAGAGGTAAATCGGTGCCAGAGTGTCGGCAAATAGTCGGAAGCGGCGGCCTTCCAGATATCTTCAAAATGCTTCAGCCCCGTGACGACTGCCATTACTTATTTCTCGGTCGTCGTGTAGTGTTACTACGCCTTTGAGAACGCGTACAAATTGTAACCTACTACATGTAACTTCCATCCTTCTTTCTCGCATGAGTAGAGGACAGCTGTAGCTCCATAGTGTGAAACATCGGTGCATAACTCAAAGGACTTCCTGGCGTCAGCCAGCTAGAGGACTCGATCCGGAATAAGGCTCCGGACTAGGTGCTCGTAGGCTTTCTCACAGTCCTTGCTCAAGGTAAAGCGTACCTCTTCCTGACTGAGCATGGTGGGAGGCCGGCTCTTAGAAGCGTATTCTTTTATTAAAGTGCAAATATGGCCCGCTAGCCCGAGTAAGATTAGGCGAAAAGAAAGGCTAAGCTTTCGTGAGCTTCGTGGTATTCTGCAGACTTTTCTTTCATAGTTTTGGTTTTAGAGTCGAATGTTGTCCCGACAAGAAATTCTTTCTGGAAAAACCCACTTATTCTGTTGTTGATCTTCAATTTTGATTTGCTCAATGCTTTCAGGACGCATAATAGGTGTTTCTGGCTTTCACCGCTTGTACGACGGTAGATCATAATATCACCATTGTAGATATTCCACAATTTTCTTATAAAATCACTCAGAGCCATTCATCATCTTCTGCAGTTATGCTCCAGAGTTTCTATTGTGATAGCAGTTATATGGGCACTTCAGGCGCATTCCTGCCGTCGGCGTCTCCGTTGCCGTTGTCGTGATGATCCGTATAACGTCAAAGGGTGATAAATTCGTTAACGCTGCTGTATGTGCGAGTGAAATAGTGTGCGAGGGTGAGCCGGCGAATTTGGCTTATTCTCGCGTGCGCGAGTGACGAAGGTGGGCTGGAAACGCGCCCTTTCTCTCGCGCGGGAGGCGCAAGAGTGAGGCGAAGGAGATGGAAGGGAATCTTCTCCGGCGGCTGCTGGTCACGGCGTGGACGTGCGGGCGGCGTAGCTATAAAGCGATCTACCACGTGGCCAAAGTGCGCGCACGCGATTGCCTACGACAGCTTCCAAGTAATATGCAATGTTTGCAGAGGGCGGGCAGTGCTGATAGCTTCGTATGCGCAATGCTTTCGACTTCTCGTTCGCGTTGAAGCGCGAGATGGACAAGGTCAATTCGATAGCTGATGCTGCCACGATTCCTCACTCTAGCACTTTGACAGCGAGTTTCCGCTCTAATCCAGCGAGATGTGTTGATACTTAGATGTGCGCGCGTGACATCAAGCGTGTTTGTTTGGTCAAAACATGTTGGCGGGCTAGATGTTGCGAATCCATTATAGAACGTGAAAGAGCGATTGAACGAAGAGGTAGAAAAAACAGACGCACAGAGACAACAATGTCTCTGTGTGTGACAGAGAAGAAGTGACGCCAATAGAATGACTAAGGCACTATCATGACGAAGGCATGACGGCAATATAATATTATTTTTGAAGTGATGACAATATAAGAAGGAAAGCATGACGACGACGGCACCAACAAACTGATGGGAAAACTGTGATGATGATGTGGTGTGACGGTGATTTATTGTAATACCCTCAAGGCACATTACAGAGAGGAGTGGTGATTATTACAAATAAATTGTTGACAATATTCTTGAAGTTTGTGGTGTCAGAAATGGCAGTGATGGAGGCAGGGAGGTGGTTCCAATCATTCGTCGTTCTTGGTAAACAGGAATCAAAGTAAACGTTGGTGCGACAAGTTGGAACTTGAACCTTAAAACAATGAACTGTGCGTGACGACATGTATGATGGTCGGGAGATTAGTTCATCCTTAAGTGTTTCGTTAGTGTAATAAATTATATGAGGCATAGGCGAAAGTATTTACGACGTAACTCTAGGTTAGGCAAGCCAAGGGTTAGTTTCATTGACGAGACACTTGCATAACGAGAGTAATCCGGAAGAATAAAACGAGCAGCTCAGTTTTGAGTGTATTCGATGGTATTTGTCAGCTTTAGAGTAGAAGAGTCAAAAATAAAGCATGCACATTCAAGTTAAGGCCTCACGAAGGATTTTTACAGAAGTAATTTGACAGCTGCAGTTGCCGGTGAAAAATTACGTGCCGTAAAGAAAATTGGCAGTGACTTAGCTCGGCTATGCCAGGATATACCTTGCGAAAGCTAAGGCATAGCATGGTTAGCCTTGGTTAATCGTGACTGCAAGTCCAGGTTAGTCTGGTTGTTCAGCTGTGTTGTGGCGTTTAGGAAGTCGTTCGGCGCGCTGTTCGTCTGTTTCCTGGGCGATTCGTTTCCTCCTCATCTTGTTCCGATGTCGATTCTAGGCCTCCTGCTTATCAGAATTGTCGCCGCTCATAATGCCGCCTCAACTGTGGTTGCGGCGCACGCGAGCTCTTTTTTTTTCTATCCTCCGAGATGTTACCAGGCATGGGACGCAGCTGGCGAAGCGAGCGGAGGGGAGCGCAACGACGAGGAATGCAGTGTGACGTCATACCAAACGGCGGAAGCGGAAAGGCGCGGAAAGGCGCGGCGCAGCGGCGTTCCGCCTGTGGCTCGGTGCTACTAGTGGCGCATGCGCAGTAGTGACAAGAGAGCGAGAGAGAGAGAGAGAGAAATATCCATGGCGAGGCGCGTGTTTTGACGTCATGTGCCTCCTCGGAGCACCACCACGGTGAAATCGAAAGTTCGGGGCCCCAGTAAAGCTTTCGCTTTGAAACCCAATCATGCGGTTAGCGTTACCGTAAATGTTTTTATATGAATGTTCCATGTAAAATTGTGTGTAATGCGGATAGCAAGATATTTGCCTGATGAAACATTTTCCGCATGTATGTTGTTAATTTTGTACGTAAGAAGAGTGGTATTTCTGACAGCACGGGACACACGCATCGCCTTACATTGATTAGAATTGAGCTTCATTTGTGATCTAGAACACCATGATGTTACTATGCCAATATCTGATTGAAGAGTACCGCAGTCGCCAGGGTTGGAAATGACACGATAGAGAAAACAGTCATCGGCAAATATTTTAATTCAGGATTTAATTTGGTCTGGGAGGTCATTATTATAAATTAAAAATAATAATGGTCCTAGAACTGGCCCTTGCGGTACACCGGATGTTACTCGACCAGTGGAAGAGAAACATTAATTAGCATAAACAAATTGTGAACGGTTAGACAAAAACACTTAATCCAAGCAAACTAGTTAGGATCAATGTGGAGGTTACTTAATTTAGTCAGAAGTAATGTATGTGAAACAGTATCGAAGGCTTTGGCGAAGTCTAAAAAAATGCAGTCAATAATATCGTTAGCATTCATCGCCTGGAATAAATAATTAGTGAGTGACAGAAGCTGTGTTTCGTCGAAAAAGCCTTTTATAAATCCATGTGGTAGGGGGTAAAAATTAAGTTTGACTCGAGAAATGAAACCAGGTGTGAGTAAATTATGTGCTCCATTATTTTCATGGAAAGGCTGGTTAGGAATATAAGTCTGTAAGTAAGTTGGGAGTAACGATTGGCAGACATATGTGCGGGAATCACCATCCCTGCCTTCCACTCGTTCGGAAGGATGGTGGTTTGAAGTGACTGGGGTGGGGGGGAGCAAAGATTTCACTCGGAATTATAGATGAACATGTAATAGTTTCCTTAAGAAATTTCGAGTTGATACGATCTACTGCAATGCATGCAGAAACTTTTGAGGTCTGTATCAACTATACAACGCCCTCAAAGTGAATGGTAATAAGAAGCATTGTAAAATAATGCACATCAGTAAAAACAGCGTTTGCGCACAGCACAGAATCCAAAAATACTGAGATGAACGCGTCATTCAACACTTCACAACACATTCTGCGATCGATAGGTTCGTTATTAAGATCGCACAGTTCAATGGCACTATATTTTTTTACCGTTGACCACACTCCGAAATTTATGTGGGTTGTCTTGCACGAAAGAAGGCAACGTGCGCTCATAAAATGTTGTTTTCGACTCACCTACATCATCCTTGTAGTCGCTCAGTGCTGTTGTGTGAGCATTCCAGCGCTCATCACTGCCAGTTATTCTTGCTCGTCAGAAAAGTATTTTCTTTTTGTTCAGTAAACGTTTAAGAAGCGAGTTGAACCAAAGTGCGCGAGAAGTAGAATAAATACGTTTTTGCTCGATGAACCGGTTTATTAAGGAGTTGGCTTTTTCTTTCAATAATGACCAGTTTTCTTCAACCGATCGGGAGTAGAAACTTGGAATGTAGTCAATGATGAAAGATTCTAGTTAGTTAATAACTGCGGCAAAATCAGCATTTCTGTAACCACGAATAACTTTGGACGAGGTAACAGACGGAATGGTTAACTGCAAGAACACTCGATTACAGAATGGTCGCTAATATCCGGTAGCTAAGTTAGAAGCGAAACAAATTCTGCGAATGTAGTGAGGATTAAATCTAGGATATTAGCCGAGTGTGCTGAACATCGAGTAGGCTTCAGAACAAGCTGGTGAAGGCTAAAATCGAGGCAATAGCTGATGAATTCGGGATATTCAGAACAGCACTCTTGGCTTGAAGGGGGATCAATATGCCAGTTAATACCAGGAAAGTTAAAGTCCTCGAGGAGTATTAGTGGCATGGAAAAGAACCGTAAAATTAGAGTATTTAAGGCATCTTGAAGGTATGAACAAAATATGTTAGCTGAAGAAGGGGGCCTGTAAACGATGCAAATGATGCATTTTTTTGCGTTCGAAGCCTATGCGCGTTCACACTAGCCCTAATGGGAATGCAAGCTCAATTGCAGCAGTGGTAATTGAATCACGAACACCGATAAGTACGCCGCCACCACGCCGCACATCACGGCCATGTCGATAGAAACGGTAAACATCCTTCCATTTCAAAATTTCACTGTCTTCAATTTTGCTAGAAAGCCATGTCTCTGTCAAGATAACAATATCAGCACTGCACGTGTCGACGACAGAAGATAAAGCGTCCAGCTTGTTGCATACGCTGCGAATATTTGAATAAAAAAGAAATATTTTTTGCCACCGCACCATGACTCCGCTATGTCTTTGAATTGCTAGGGTCATCAGAAGGTGCAGTTAGGACAGAATTTCTTGAACGAAGTTCGTCTGTGTGGATTTCGCAAAATCGATCAGTTGTCGAACAGTAAACGTAAATTTTTCGTAGATTTGTTAACGGTTAAGGCGTAGCATATATTTATGCCCCCTAGCCTTTCAGAATTCAATCAGCTTTTTATATGACAAGCGTGTGCCGCGGCAGAAGTCTTCGCTAACAGAAATGCCAGAACCTTTGAATTTTTTCCGCTCAGTGAAACGCTTTTGCTTATGCTTTGAGAACGAGAATTTTATGATTATAGGCCGGTGTTCATTTACTGTGTAGGAACTCAGCCTGTGGGCGCGGGAAATGGCTTCGTCTATTAAAGTTATGTGTAGTAAACTGGTAAGGCCGTTCTGAATTTAATTTCAATTTGAGACCAGTTCTCAGCTGGGACGTCAGGAATACCGTAGAACATAAGGTTGTCCCGGCGAGAGCGGTCTTCCAGCAGGTCCAACGGAGAAGTCATTGCTGCAGTTTGATCTCGTACAGCTTCAACTACTCTCGGTAGATCATCACTATTTTCAGTTGTTTCATATAATTCCACAAGGGATTAAACTGTTGCGAGCCTACTGGATAAGCTGGAAACTTTTCCCTCAAGTTCTCGCTGATTAGCTCGGACGTCAGATAGCATCCCCATTACTTCGGTATGGCATGCATCACTTTTAGCCGACAAGGCGGCAATGGTATCAAGAATTTCCTTTCCAGGACCACGGTTCTGTTCCACATCCCCAGCTTATCGTCAGTGTCGACCTCTGACGTAACATGGTGATAAAGGCACCACGACAGTTTCGGAAAAGAATCCAAGGGCAGTCACGTGCTGAGGAACGCCAGAATCTATACAACAAACCAGAAGGGATTTTGAAGCGGCTGCATGGCTGCCGCTCCGTCCAGCCCAATCATGGCATAACGAGAGCGTGATGGCGAAGTTAGAATGACAATAGAATGACCAGGAGGGTGCCACAATTATGGCTTAACAGCAAATCCATGATGATGATGGGGTGAATAAGAATCATTCTGGTTTAGGCTAGTTGGAAGCAACTGATCCATAATAAATTTCGGTTTGTGCGCAACAACAATTTTTATGCACGGTATAACGACGACGCAATGACAATAGCATCACAACCGTATGAAGACAAGGGGGTGACGACGAGTGTACGACGACGATACCGTGACCACTGTAACACAAGAACTATGACGACGACGGCGTGAGCAGGACGACACTGCGAGAGTAGGATGGCGAAGCTCAAGCGACCGTGATAAAACGACCAATACGACATCATGAAGACTATAGGACAATGAATGCCTTACAACTGAACGACGGCAATGACCAGCAGAACGGCATGATGGCGACATGTCAAGGAATACATGACAATGACTTTCTGACGTTGATGCCGCGAATACAATGGCATGACAAAGTCAGCACGAACACGACTGAACGACGATAGCATGATTACCCCAAATGACTTCGATCGAATGAAGAAGGCAGCGTGACGATGACAGCATGAGGACAATGAGATGACGTTTCTCAAGTAATGACGACGACATGACGAGAGTACATTGACGAAGTTAGAATGACGATGCTGGAATGACTACCAAGTCATCACGATAACACTATGACAGAGAATGCATGACGAGAACAGTCTGATGACAACGGTATAAGGACTATAGGATCACAGCGAGTGTATGAAGATAATGGCGTGAGGATGATGGCATGAAGTGACTCGCATAACGAAGCTGGGCTAGCGGAGATGCAGCGACCTCAAGGGCATCACTACGACAATATGAGAACGACTGCCTCGCGACTGTATGACAACATAGGAGTGAAGATGGCATGACGAAAGCCGAATAACAAAGCTGAAAAATTATGGTGTCTAATATATTATATTATATTACATTATAAGCTTAACGTGATTATAAGGCACGCTGTCGGGGAGGACTCGGAAAAGTTTTCAAGCACCTGAGATTCTTTAACGAGCAGCCTATGCAAAGTACTGGGCACTTTGCATTGCACCGCCATCGAAAGGCGGTCGCCGAACCTGGGATTGTGTCTATCCACCTCGTGCTTAGCTGTGGTTGGGTGACAAAGCTGGAATGACGATGATGCAACGACCAGCTCACGAAAATATCTAGTCGCCCATGCTATCAGATAATTTGGACCACTGCGTTGGCATAGGAGATCGGATGACGACTTCATGACGACAATCAGATGACGTAGGTGGAATGGTAAGGATAAAACGACCACGAGAGCTGTGCGCTGGTAACTTGAGCCTTTGGGTCGGCGTGAAGGGCTTCATAGATAGATGGACGGATGGATGAATGGATAGATAGATAGATAGATAGATAGATAGATAGATAGATAGATAGATAGATAGATAGATAGATAGATAGATAGATAGATAGATAGATAGATAGATAGATTTAAAACGCCTAGAGTAGACAAACAATGGTAATCGTGTTAAAAATAATGGAGACCCCACGCACTGTACGAACCCCCGAACATGAAGGTTCGCTAAGATAGGTACGGTTGCTTGTTATAAAGATGTCTTTGTGCCATTGTATGTTCTATATGATTTCATGCACGGGGCTGCATTGCTTTTCTTAAAGCAATAGATAAAAATGAATTAGGCTGATTTCCCCATTTCGTGAACGATGTGAATATTCGTTTCGACACAACCACATCCACTCTGGCGGCCGTTTTCCTCGCTTTCTCAATACCGAGGCGCTTTCGGTCTGACGTCATGGGTAGAATCTTGAGTTGGTTTGTATGTCATGAAAAGTGCGAGATGTATCTCTTGAAGTTTACCGCCTACATACACCTTGCAGATGTCGTCAATAATACCTCTATACTGAGACATCAGTAAATGTCCTCTATGTCACGCTGAACTATACTGGGATCGGTACGCATTGGATATACCACGCCAGGATCGGCAGAGAATATGAAATCTATTTCATGGATAAACAAGAAATGAAACAAATTTCGTAGATTGCGTGTTAGATAGGGTAAAGTGGAGCGGCTATAAGTTAGTGAGATCAAACATTTCTCTCACGTTGAAGATACAAAAATTATATTTAGTCAAGAAGAAAGGGGCCAACCTAGACATAATAAAGATAAAAGCAGACAAATTCAGACTGGTGTCGTCAAATAATATACAGCTTTCAAACGGGAAGATGACGATAATATAGAAGTAGTGAATGAAACCATAACTAGGATGATTTAAGAAGCAGCAACTGAAGTGGTAGGTAATACACCAAGGCAATCAATAAGCATCGCTCTCCCATTAAACGAAACAGTTAATAAAGATATGGCAAATCATGAAATCGTTCAACTCAATAGATTGGGTAGAATTCGCCTAGCTGTCAAAACTGATCAACAAGAAATAAGGGTTATGCAAAATTATAACATGAGAAAGATCCATGAAGAAGTAAAAATGATCGCAACATGAACTCAGCGAGAAGAAAACTTGGCAACAAGGCAAGATGTATGATCTAAAAGATAAGCAAGGTAATGTCATCAGCAATTGGATGATATGAGCTGTAGAGTTCTGTACAGACCTGTACAGTACCCAGAGCAGCCAGGCTACCTTCATTCTAAATACTCATGAACAGGATACAGAGGCTCCTTCTATAACTAGTAATAATGTTAGAAGGGCCTTCGCAAGATATGACCCCGGAGGAAAGTGGCAGGACAAGATGGAATAGGAATGAATTTATTCAAATTTGGAGCAGATTTCACGCTTGAAAAGCTTGCCGATTTTTTTACGCAATGCCTCAAGGCTTCAAATATACCATATTGCTGTCTGATCGCCAACATAATTATATCCATGACAAGCAAGACGGTAAATAGTTGTAGAATTATAGGCGCATTTGCTTGCTTTCAGTATTGTATAAATTTTCATCAAGATAATTTCTCACACAATCTGAGAAACACTTGCTTCTATCTACCAAATAATCAACCAAGAGAACAGGCTACCTTCGGGAACTTATATTCTACAATGATTCACGTCCATGTCATTAAAAGAATAATTGAGAAATATACAGAGTACAATCAATCTCTTTTCATGGCCTTCAGAAATTATGAAACGGGATTTATTTTTCTAGGGATACCAATAGACATGGAAGCAATGCGTAATCAATGAGTACAGGAGATATACGTGAATATCTGGAAATACCTACAAAGATTCTTCAGCTACACTGGTTCTCCACAAGAAATGTAGAAAGTTACTATGAAGAAAGAGGTCAAGCAAGGAGACAATCTGACTAATGCTATTACCTGCAAGCTTAGACGTAGTCAAGCTATTAGACTGGGAAGGCTAAGGAATGTCAACGGTGAATATCTCAGCAACCTGCGGATTGCAGATCACATTTGGCTGCTCAGCGACGCTGGGTACAAATTTCAACAAAGTATTGAGGACCTTATTCGAGAAAGAGTGCGAGTGGTATGGAAGATTAGTATGGGGAAGACAAAGATGATGCTCAATAGCCTGGCAAGGGAACAAGAGTTGAAGATCCCTAGTCAGCCTCTAGAGTCTGTAGAGGAGTACGTGTATCTATGTTAATCACCACAGGTTTGTTAAAAAGAAAAGTTGGCTATCATTGGATTTCGAGAGAGCTAACATATGCGCCAGAAACGTGAAAGTTAGCACAGGAGCTCGAGAACAAGTTAACGACCATGCAAAAAACATTGGAATGAAACAAATTAATTGGCGACGTTAAGAGACAGGAAGACAGCGTTGCTGATCAAAGAGAAAAGGGGGATAGCTGATATTCTAGTCGACATTAAGAGAAAAAAAATAGAGCGTTGGGCAGATAACCGGTGGACCATTACATTGACAGAATGGGTGCCAAGCGAAAGCAAGCGCAGTCGAGGGCGGCAGAAAACTAGGTGGGCCGATGGAGTAAGGAAATTTGGAATTACCTAGCGCAAGACAGGGCTAATTGGAGATCGCTGGGACAGGCCTTCGTCCTTGGTTGAAATAAATGGAATATATTGATGATCATGATATATGATTACGAACTACACGAACGCAATTTGTGACGTACTACAGACCAATACTATACAAGCGCTTCGCTCCTAACGCAGCGCCGCTAACGTCCGAGCTGTTCTTCGTAGCAATGCCCTACGGCCGCAGGTTTTTACCTCCTCCCGTCAATCTGCGCTCCCCGACGCAAATGTTTTCGTCACGCCATTCCCATGTGCACGCGGCAGCTGTTCACATGCGAATGGGTTCACATGGGCTCAGATGGCCCTTCGTCTGCGTATACTCGGCGGGACACTGATGCCAGACGTTGAGAAGGCAGCGAAGCAATAGGTCCGCATAGTGAGAGATTCCGAGTCACTATAAACACAACAGTCAGCGACTTCGGTCCACCCCAATCACATGGCGCGGGCTCCAAGTTGTGCCCGGATTACATGCTGCATTAAAAACCTGACTAGAGTACATATATTGCACTGCTATCAGGATTGTTCCGCCATTTCATCGCATTTGATAACGCTGTTTCCAGCAGTGTTTTGAATAGAGCCAGAATAGAGGGCATTGAAGTGCCGTCAAGTGCTTTTACTCTTTCGAAGATTGGCCCAGATTTGACTGCGTCGCCTCCGGGAGTGGCGCAGTTTGCTTGGCGATAAACCGATCGACGCGAAGCGCCGGCAGGCAGGCGATCAACTTCATTAAGATCCTGAGAAGCGACTGCGAACCGCCCCCCCCCCCTTACGAGGCAGGAGCTGCTGCGGGCCGCTCGCACGTCGGGACGGGCAGGCCATGCCTGACCGCCGCGCCGCGGGCCCTCCGGACGGCCCGTAGCTGCGCGGCGAGGTTGGAGCTCTTATACGCCTCCTCCCACTATTCTTCGGTGGATATGATCGTGGTCCCGTGACGAGGGACACCGCCAGAACGTGTGTTCTAAAGTGCAGAAGGGACCTTCGCAATCCGGAAAATCGGGCTCCAACGAGTCCGCGTACCTGCTGACCCTGACTAGGCTTGGACAGGACACGGTCTGCAGCATACGAAGGGTGGAAGACTGAGGTCTACAGAGCTAGACGTGGGGCGGCAGGTAGACCCTCCTGCCGAGAAGATAGTGCTACGTAGTCTCGTTGAAGGTGTGGAGCGAGTCCTTGTGAAGCCTCGCGTCCGCATCCGCGCCTGCGAGCGGCGCCTCCCTGGCGCGGTGGGCGACTTCATGCGCGCGGGCGTGGGCCAGCTCGTTGGCGTTTGGACGCAAAGCAGGGCGGCCACCTCCCTCAAGAACGAACCCGCGGCGAAGGCGCTGACCACCACCCGGGAATCCGTGTAGACCTGCGGTCTGCTACTATCCCGGAGGGCGAGGGCCACCGCGACCTAGTCCGCCAGTGCCGGGGACGAGCCCCGCAGAGACGCGGCGGTGAGAAGTTTGCCCCTGTCATCCACCACGGCCGCCACGAACCTGTCGCACAAACCGTATTGGGCGGCGTCGACGAACGCAAAGCGCACTGAAAAAAAAAGACTACGATGGCTATGTTTAAGGCAGTTTTGTTTTACTGAACAGGGAAGCTCGTGCATATCTAAGGTTGCTCGGTTGTGGCCATCCGTAATATAACCTAATTGCAATTATTTAATGTAGCAGAAATAAGTTTTGCGCCTTGCTTATAAAGGTAAGGAAGATTTTATGAAAATAGTAGGCTTATGCATAGGGGCCATGACAGCTATCTGAGGCGTTGTTTCAATATAAATATACAGTGGGAAACAGTGTTTGCTGAAATACAGAAAGGAATTACTGTTATTATGCGAGCACTAGGGCCATGTTTTAGTAGTGCTGCCAAGTGTTCACGTCCATTCATTCTCTTTTTACTTTCTAATTTCACATTGACAGTGACTAAGTACGTCACGAGAACAAAACGCCAATAAATAATACGTCTGTAACGACCTCATTTAAAAAAAAATTAAGCCTACTATCATATTTTAGAGCATACCACCCCATTCAGGTGAAGCACATGCCGAGGACGTTTTGCCTTTAATAAACAAGCAAGGAATTCACGCGGCTCTGACGCAGCACTGCAAAAGATTATTTACAGAGCGCCTGTTTATTACCAGCTGCTTCCGGTATGCGATCTTTGGATACGTATTTGTTTTTTTTTGTCTCAGAACTAAAAGCTTGAGGTTGAGTCACCATAGAGTGAAGCTGCTGGAATAAATTCTCAGCAGATGCGTTTTCAGCGACAAAGCGCCAGCTGCGCAAGCACCCGCACGGGAAGCCTAAAGTAGGATGGGGAAAAGTGCGTGCCCTCAATGCAGAGGAAACAGTGTGCAACTGCTTGTGTGGTGGATATGTTCGTACTTGGCTAAATTCTGGCTTCAAAGCAATGTGCTGTAGTGACTCCAAAACAAAGGCCAATCAGTGCCACACGATTCAGCCATGCTTAGTGAAGAGCAAGTGATCAGGTGATTTTGTTTTATTTGTTTAGTGGTGGCTTTTGGTTGCTTTTGGGTCTCTCAAAGTAATCATTGTGGGCAGTGTGAAACCTCTCCCAGGAAGCTCGCACGTCAAAAGCTATGATATATCTCTGCTGCATGGTGCATACGCTACGCTATATTTTCTGAACGGGCCCCAGAAACATTTGTTTCTTCGTTTGACCATTGTTCTTCTTGCTAAGATTTCTGCGTCAAATGTCTGCAAGACAGTACCAACACAATTATTAAACAGTACATCGCTTCCACGAGCTCAGTTCTTCAATTCTGCATTAAGAGGAAGCTTTAGCTCGGGCCCAACTCTAACGCGGCCTATTAAAATACATGCCAAACGCAAAAACGTTTTTCTTAGATAACTCCTGGACCGATTTTAATGAAACTTGTTGCATTTGAGAGAGAAAGTTAAATTCTAGTGAAAGTTGCAAACGCAATTTCCCTTTAGGGCTTTAATTTTGTTAAAAAAGATTTTCAAATATTCGACCGTTTGAAAAAAAATAGGACGAATTTTACAAAATCAGAGCTCTCAATCAAGAACAGAAATCGTGGTTCTGTAAATGGCATCCATTTGATCATTCAAAGCGGACAAATTCAATATGTCATTTTATATCTTACGGGAATTGGTTACGTTGGTACCAATGGTTCCGCAAAAGCGGTATTTTCATATTATTAAATTTTTTATATTGATGTGTAACATATCAATTCTGTCCGCTTTAGATGTACTATTAGATGCAATTCACAGAATTGTATTATCGTTTCTTTTGTTGCTGAGTTACAATGTTGTAAACTTGGTAGTTTCGTTCTTTGAAAATTTCCGATATTTGTCGATTTTTACTAAAAGATTGACTACCTAACTCAAAAATTCGAAACCAACAGTAACTAGATTTTAAGTTTTCCTTTTAAATTCAACAAACCTCGTCAAATATGGTGCATGGTTGCCGAGAAAAACGAAGTCTCCTTTTAAATGTATTTAGATGGGAGCACTCGAGCTAAAGCTTCGTCTTAACAGTGGCACGCATCATACCCCCTACCCAAAGCGCTATAAACTCTAATAAAAGAAAAATAACTGAAACCCACTAGTTGTTAAACCCACTACCATTAGAAGTGCGAAGTTCTTCCACTAGCCTCATCGTACCGCTCCGCTTCATGCATTGTACATAATTGCACCGGTTCCGGTAATTACAACTTGTATAGTAAAGATGTACGTGTTGCTGCGCTAGTCGGTACCTATTGTTGAGTAGACCATAAATATGATCGTTTTGCGCAAACAAGAAATGACGGAAGGTAATGGGGCTCCCCTTGGTCCCTTCCGTCCTTCCTTGTTTCCGCCAATGAGAACATATTTACGGCTTACTGAGCAATAAAGTATAGGTTCGCGCGAAAGGAAACAGTTCGTCGAATCAGTCAATCAAATCAACTTGTCGCACGTTAGATCAACACCTTTGGGTCTGTCGCGGCAACTTTGCGCCTATGGCACTGCTCTAGGTCGCAGGTTCGATTCTGACCGCTGCTGCCTCATTTATGCGCAGTTATGACGTCGAGGTGGCACACATGTCGGTGTGTAAGCTGAAGCAGGCACTCGTGCGCGGTAAGGACAGGCTTCCGAGAGAGTCGTTTCCTGGCATAGTTTACAAGATACCCTGCGCAGATTACGACCACGCATAAATCGGCGAATCGGGCAACTTCAGACAGGGTCTGAGGCAGCATCAGGACGATGTCGAAAGGAAACGAACAGTTTCGAATACCCCTGCCGAGCACACAGATGCTACGGGCCGCAATATTGACTGGGAGCGCTGAAGAACTATCGGCCAAGAAAAAAACTTGAAATCGCGGCTGTATCAAGAATCGTTGGAGATACAGAAAACACGTTACACGACACGCTCTATCGAAGTGAGGGGAACTCTCCCCCCAGCCGTACACGCACTGCCTACGTCACGCGGTAAATACATAGGCTTCCATGAAATTATCTTCAACCCATTATGAACAAGACTTCCCTAGCGAAGCCGAAATGTCTTAAATATATATTCATTTTGAGCCTTTCTTTTGGTCGTTGTCGTTTCATTGCTTGAGAACTGTAATATAGTATGGGATCGCGCATCTGCCGCGCGAGCTCATCCCAATTTTCCTGCGTTCAGAAGCCCCCCCCCCTCCCCCCTTCAAGATCATTTTCATTAATTCCCTGCTAACATTATTGTTTATATAACCGTTTGTGGAAGTGCACAAGGCAACAATGAAAATTATTCAGTTGTGCACCAAAATGTTGTTTCGGCTGCATAATCAAATGGCAAAATAAAAGAGGAAATTAGGGAACCATGGCAGCTAGAAATGCGCATGAACATATTTTGAAATCATACGGACTAAAAGTGATAAGGATAAATGTAGTTTTGAAATAATAAGGAGCCTCCATATTTGCGATGATTGCGCGGGTAAATGCGATATATCTTTCAACGAGAAGACCACCTACTGGAAGTAACGCGTTTCAAAACTTCATTGGGCGTCGGAAAACGTGACATTTGGTTTGTTGACCGCGGCACGGAATGCTACAGCTTACGCAGCCATCGCACTTTTCACTGCATGCAAGCGAGTAAATAAGGCTCGCTCATCGTTTGTTGCTAATCCTATTGTTCAATCGGCCTCTCGTAGAATAGAGCAAGCACAGTACAATGCCAAATGTGTCGCACCTCACCGCGTGGGGAAAGCAAGTTTGAAGGTATCGTCGTACGAGACTCGCAAATAGAAGGAGGCGAGGGCAAGTTCTGTGTACACTTCAAAAAGGCTTGTACGCCACCTGCGAACAAAAGTGAGCCCCCAGAAAATTTCTAGAACCTTTATCTGCAATTCTCATTGGCACAATGACGGACTAGTCTAAACTCCTGGCTAGCTGACATGCACTCATGATGTACCGCGCATGGCGCTTTCTTTTTTCTTTCATTTTTTCTCCCAGCAGCAATAATTCAGTGAGCTCTCATTTGACTACCTTAATGGGTGGTTGGAGACACGTGTGCTTGAAGGAATGTGGGGGAGGCACGACGACTAGAGTGAGCCAAACACTCAAATCTAGAAAAATAATTCATTCGCGTTTTGCCCGCTTTGTAATCTTTCGTGCCGCCACATTTGAAAAATGTTGGAACGAAGGTGAAACAGCTTTATATTTTTTGCACAGATGGCGCCACCAGCAAACACGCCTGTGAGATTTATTATTTATTGGAAATCTTTTGTTTCAAGCACTTCTTAGTAAAACTCGTGAGTGCTAGTAATTACAAGATATTGTATTGCTCTACTAATGTGCAACACTCGTTGTGAATTTGCGTGTACATGAAAAATAATGTGAATTTACTCGAATATGGCCAGCAGAAAAACTAGCCAAAATCACTGCTCCCTTGTATATACCTTAATCAACATAATACAATTCTCTTCATATAATCGGAGAGAAGGGCTTGCTGCATGATTACTGAAAATTTCAGTTTCAGCTTAAATAGTTTTGCACTATCTTCGGTAATGCGCGACAAAGTATAGCCATAAGTTGCCAAAAAGTAATAATAACTCGCGAACTATTCCACAGAGCACAACTTCACATAGATGATAAGTGCATTGTGGCCTAGAAAACCACTAAAAATGGTTGTTTTACGTTGAAAAGGACAAAATATTTTAATTCATGAACTTTTATCCTTTTTCACATTTTCACTAGCGCCTATATAATGTTCTGATTGCTTTATATACAATATCTCCACATAGAAACCTTGTACAAGAATTCATTTAAAGATACAGTAAAGTTCATATTGTTATGTTAAATCGCTTTGCCGAAAACGCAGTACAAACAGTCTAGCACATCAAAAATTCAGTTTTTTGCTGAAACTGCTTTGATTGCCGTGAGGTAACGAGTCAGTCTATGGGATAAAACTAGTAGTCATTGGAGAGCGCAAAAAGCAAGCTAATGTAATTCACATCCGTCCAATAAACGCAGAAAGCACAATGCTTCCACAAACATTATCTAAAATGAGAAACGCTTGCCGCCGCAGTGGGACCGCCACTTAAACATTTTCAGTGGCTTGCATGCTGTGTTTTGCAAAAATAAAAGGATTCAATGCGCAGGCAACGTAATGAGGCAGATGCAGGTATATAGACCTAAAAAGTTGCAAGCACAAGTGTGCACGTGTTGCGCGTCTGTAGTTTTTAAACAAACATCACGATCGAGCTCAAAAATAAGTAAACACAAACACACGCATGTACTGCCTTAGCATATACAGACTACTTCCTTGTAAGTACACTTCACACAGATGCTTCAATCAACTAAAACGCTAAAAAGAGTAATGCACAGTTTGAGCATATCCTTTAAATAGTGGCTCCACTTTAATTATATACTATTCCTGCAGTAACACAACTTTATGGCAATGCACCTTTGTTAACAAATTAATTCACAACCAGCCAAGTGTTTTCACTCAACAAATAACACATTTGTTGTTAGTAATTTACATTTGCTTGCCATTTTCATAGCGTTTAACGATAGTAATTTTTGATGCCATTGATGTTCACTGCTGGAAGCCGTCCTCTTGAAGAATTGGAACTGAGTGATCTGAGAATGGTAATTCCTGGTTACATCGGCGTGTTGGAAATAAGAAAACACCAGACGCAAAAAATTAGGGCCATCGATAGCAGCTAGGCTATTAGGCTCTTAATAAAGGGAAAATGAGACATCCACACAAACATAGCTATGTGCTACAACGGAAACCCATAAGGGTTCCTGGAAAGAAAAGCTTCGCAGTTGATGAAAAATTCGTCCTGGTCCGGGACTCGAACACGGGACCATCGCCTTCCCGGGGCAGCCGCTCTAACATGTGAGCTAACCAGGCGGCTAGCAGACGGCAGGCGAAGTCGAATTTCTCAACAACTCAGCAGCACAGGCAAGAGTTGGGCGTAATAGTTATGCGCAAACCCGCAAGTATTAAGTTTTTATGTAAGTCTTGATTACTTCTCTCCACCTTGCGGGTTTCCGCAGAACTATTACGTTCAACTCTTGCCTTTGCTTCTGAGTTGTTGATAAATTCGACTTCGCCTGCCATCTGCTACCTGCCTGGTTAGCTCAGATGGTAGATCGGCTGCCTTGGAAAGGCGGTGGCCCCAGACCAGGACGAATCTTCCTTCAACTGCGAAGATTTTCTTTCGAGGAACCCGTATGGCTTTCCTTTGGAGCACTTAGCTACGTTTGGGTGGATGTCTCATTTTACCTTTATTAATTACTTGTCTGCACCTTGCGGGTTTCCACACAACTATTACGTCCAACTATTATGCTCTGCTGATTGATACTAGAGGCGCACAGGTAGTTCGCATTCAGCTTTATTGATCTGAAACATTTCGTTTGTGTTTAGATCCTTTCTTTATTTTTTCTGGATAAGCCTTGTGAAATCGTATATATACCACTTTCCATTGCTATCCCGTAGGGTGTCGTGAACAACCAATCCACAAGGTTCGAGCTCTACGCCAAAAGCGGGTCACCTGACATGGGGTTCCATCCAGCTGACTACGCAGTGTTCTGCCTTCTCACGGCGTTCAGCTTTGCCCTTGGCCTGTACTTCTCCTTGAGAAGGGCTGGTCCGAAGAGCCCCGCTTCCGCCCACTCTGGACTTCAGCACGAAGACGTCTTCCTGGGTGGCCGCACCCTCCCTGCGTGGTCTCTTGCTGTGTCCCTGCTGGCCTCGGTGGCAACGGGTGTCGGCGTGGTCAGCTTGTCGGCACATCAGTATGCCTATGGTCTGCACTTTGTTTGGAACATTGTTGCCATGGCATTCACCACACCCTTCATTGTCTACGTCTTCCTGCCAGTTCTTTATCGATTGAAGGTTACGTCGGTATTCCAGGTAAGGAGACGGTCGTGTTTTAAAGAAACGCTGCACCCGGATCCCCAGTTACCTGCCGTGGTAGCAGAGTAGTTATGGGGTTGCGGCGCTGACCGCGAGTTCGCGGGTGCGATCTGAGCGGTGGCGATGTCGTTCCATCGGATAGAGCCACGGACGCAGGAACGTACATCTGCCGCACAACGGGTGCACGTTAAAGAACCACAGCTAATTGACACACTCAGCGGCCTTCCAGTACGCCGTGCCTCAGACCATATCTTTAAGGTATGTGTAAAACCTTACAACAAATTAATTTGGATCCACGGTTCTGCTACATTTTGAATGATCAACGCAATTATAGCTGTGGCCGAACCAGTATTTTCCGGTGAAATATCCCTAAAAGAACTTAACTGTCTGAAAACTCGAAGTCTTTAAGAGGAAGCTTGAGCTCGGGTGCTCCCACCAAATACATTTAAAAGGAGAATTTGTTTTTCTCGGCAACCACTGCACCAAATTTAACGAAGTTTGTTGCATCTAAAACGAAAACTTAAAATCTAGTGACCATTTGTTTCAAACATTTGATTTAGGTTATCACTTTCTTTATTAAAAATTACCTAAAATTACGAATTTCGATAAAACGTTACTATCAAGTGTACAACGATGTAACTCGGCGATCAGAAATGATACCGATATTATGTGAATTGCATCTAATAGTACATCTAAAGCGGAAAAAATTGATATGTTATACATGAATACTAAGAAACTTAGTAATATGGAAATATAATTTTTTGCACAACCCTTCTGCACAACGTAACAAATTCAAAGATATAAACTGACATGTCAAATTTTTCCTCTTTAAATCATCTAATGGATGATGCTTATAGAACCGCGATATGTGTCCTTCAAGCAGAGGCATTAATTTGTCAACTTCGTGCTTCTACTTTTTTACGAACTCCCAAATTTTTGAAATTAATTTCTTTTACAATATTCAGGCCTTAAATCGAAATTTCGCTTCCAACAGTCCTTACTATTTAACTTTCTCTCTCAAATACAACAAATTTGATTAGAATTTGTCCAGCTGGTATGTCAGAGAAGTGTTCTTGCTTTTTACTTGTATTTGAATAGGCCGCGTCGGAGTTGTGCACTAGCTAAAGCTTCCTCTTAAGAGCCAATTGAACGAATTGAAAGAAGCTTACCGCGTGTTCCAATTCAGTCTTTGTTGGTATCAAAGCTTTAATTTGTAAACGAAATTATTGAAAGAGGAATTATGAAAACTGTGAAATACCTTAGCATTGAAAAATTCGTTTACAGACTTTTGACAGTCGAACAAATCGATATTCCTCAAACATTAGATAGGGTTAAAGTAAGGGAAAACAACATGACGTCTTACGTATGTTTTATACACAAGCTCATGCATTGGTCATGTTGTTTAACGTTCATTTCAAGCTATCCTTCTCGCTACAAAAGGGCTACATATGTCTATTACAGAAGGTTTTTTCAAGAGACCAATTTAGGCAACACGTGAATGATTGAGATAGAGTCATGGTCTGTCACGTGCATCCTCAAACCACACTTTCGCACTCAATTCCTGAGGTACAGCATGATTCCGCGGCGTTCTCTCGTTCTTCGCGGCGTTTCTAATATCTTGATATTCAGTTAATTTGGAATTCGTTTTTCATTAGTCGTGCGAATATTATGTCAGAATACCTATAAGTTTAGAGTGTAACTACTCTGTGTAAATGCTTGAAGTTGAATTTAAATTCGCTCAACAGTATAGTAATAAGGGTGGTCGAGATCTGAGAACTAAGTCTGCTGGGAACCAAGTCTGTCCACCGAAGGGAGATGGGGAGAGTAAGAGTTTGAAGGTATCTTGGGAGAGGTTAACCTGATGTCAGGCCTGGCGTGCTTAGTCAGGTGAATTGACGTACTCCACGTTTTTTTTCAAAGGAATTCGAGCAGATGTGATATGACCATCAAGCGCTTCTTCATGTCGGCTACATGAAGACACCATTTTGAAAGCGTAGCCTCTCTTTGCCTCTTCCTTCGACTTTCCTGTTGCTGTTCTGCTGCTCCTGCTAGTAGAATTGTTCCGCAAACTCGAAAATAATTTTAAATAAGCAACAAAGTGCAAAAAAGAGCAAAAGCGTTATCCTGGCTTCTTATCGTTCTTAGTATTCTCTTCACCAACACAATATGTTCCGTAAAGCAGACACAGATGAGCATTTTTCCGTATGATCGTTCATTTAGAGAACGCGTAGTTTTCTCGCGGAAACGCCGATGCCTGTATTGACAACGTTGGCAGCTGAACGAGGCGGTTATTTAGGCAGCTGTATCGAATGGGGGGGGGGGGGGGACCTACGCTTGCTTCCCATATGATGCAAGCAGTGCACCTCGGAAGCTAAGTACTGGGTTTGGTAAAAAGACACCCATTTTGGTAGTCGCATTTAATTGAGGGAAGTGCCGACTAGTGTGGCTGGCAGCATTATGTCAATACTGCTGCGTGTTATCGCTTCTCGCTTTTTGTACATGCACTGTGCGAAATGAGGAATGGTTTATTTCAAATCCGTATGGCCAAAGCTGGACTGCAGAAGCAGTTTTTTCATCGTATTGGCATAATTCGCTTCAGGTCAGCTGCTCAGCTCCGCCAGCAGTAGGCGCACGAACTCCGCGACTTTGATATATAGGTTTAACATCTGCTGAACGCGATCGGCATCGGCTAAAACTGTCTGTGCGGATGACGAGGGCTGAAGTTTGTGCAGCCAACAACGCAACTCCGCTTTCCGCCCCCATCACTTGCCCGTCCAAAGAGAAAGCAACATCTCGCGACAGCAACAGCTCGCGCCGTGCACAAGCACACGATCATCGACTCCTCAACGCACTCGTCGGTATCGCCTGCATGATCCAGGCATCCTCTGCATGGAACACTCCTGACGTCATACACAATGTGGCCTATAACTGAAGTGATGGTAAGATAGGGCGTTAGATGAAATTAATTAGGTTCGTTTGCAAAAAAAAAATTATCTGCAACTCTAAAACCTGTTTTATTGAGGACATGACGTAAGTGTTCCCAGGAACGCACCCAGGGAATTTCATCGACATCCATTGACAACGAAAAATCGCTGGAGGTGCCCTTTAATTTCAAGGTAAGGTACAGTACGTTCCTGGTATTTCTGAAAAATAAACACCATGCAGATATGCCAAGTGGACAAACTACGCAGGGCATGCAGAAGCAGAGCCGTAGTGATTAAAGCGCGCTGCAGGGTGCAGGCGACACTACGGAAGCGATCGACCGTCAAATCAAAATTTCTGCGCCCGCCGCTGTTGCGTTGCGGCTATGGAATTGCCAGAGGTCGCGCATTTGGTTCTAACCATGGCAGCCGCATTTAGACGAGGGCGAAATAAAAAAAGCACGTGCACTTACGGTTCTGGCATCGTTAAAGAACATCACGGTGTCAAAACTATTCCGGTGTCTGCCGGCGTGCCTCATAATCCGATTGTAGTTTTGGTGCGTAGAGCTCCATAATCCTGTTGAAGTTTAATATTTCTGCCATGATGCGATGAGCCATGTGAGAAAATGACAATGCTCAACCCTCTCAGAGGTTACGAAATATGGCGCAAAACAACGCCTCAAGCAAACATATTTCCCCGTGATTTCTGGGTACTACACAAACAGCGATGGTGCACGCAAAGTAGCGTTTAACACGAACTCACCACTCACGTGCTAGTCTGAACGTTGAAGAAATTAAGCTTTCGCCGACAACATCACCACTGAGCATCGTCTATTAAAGCAACCAGCGCAGAAAACTTTGCTTACATCGACTCCCACGGTGCATGGGATCTTCATAATTTTTCATCATGCATCTATCTGCATCACTTTGTCTTTTGTCGTTCTGTGCCCTGCTGTTTAGTCAGGGCGTCTCTGGTTATACGCCTGCAGTGCACTGAAATAATATGTTTGTGGCACGCGAGCGTCTTATAACACGGGCAAAAGAACAAGGACAGGCGCAGCGCTTTCCTCCTGCAAGACTGCGAGCTGCCTTCTCCCCGTACTTTCTTCGCACCTTAGAAAACAAGAGCACGTACGGGTAATTATACACGAGTCAACACATCAACATTTTGCTGTCTTGGTCGATGGTTCAGGAATGTAAATGAGAAAACTTGTGCGAACGGGACGGGAACAAAAGGTATACATACATAGAGGCGCTGTTCTGTCAATGTGTGCACTCCTTTAGCAATCCTCGTGTTTACGGAAGCATTGGGATTTACCACATGGTGGACTGTGGTCTATCAGAAAATTGGACTATTGGACGTTCTGATCGATGTCGTGGTTTAGAACTGTGCACCTTGAACGTTCTTGCGGTATTGAGGGCTCGGTGACGTTCTGGAAAACTTTTTTGTGCAATTACGCTTAACATGCGTGTATTGGGGCGAGTGCCTTTATTTGCTTGCTTGTCTATGTGTATATGCGTGCATGTGTAAGTGAGTTTGGGTGTGTACATTGCTGGCTTTTTTTTTACATCCTTTCTATTGTCACTATTATCATCTCATTGGAAGCAGCATTCTAAGCCTCTCTCTGGGATAAACTCTCCAGAAATCAATAAAGTGTAGTTCTGCCCCTTTGTAACGTGCTTATAAAATGCAGTTGCGCAAGCGCGTAGATCTTCAACGTCAAAGATATAGTGTAGACGGTGCCACTGACACTAAATGAGAGAAGCGCCAGTGGTTGAAAGCGCGAGGAAGTTCTTGAAGGTAGCGGTCTAAATCAAAGAAGAAAAATTAAGGGTACTAAGTAACTACCGATTCCAAGGCACAGGCCGAGAAATGCTAAAGAACATCAAGCAGCGCTACATTGGGGATACAACGGACGTCGACAGCAGCTTGTCATTCACGGGTGAAGCAAATCCCGCTCTAGATGAACCCATTACCATAGAAGAAGATCCCAGTTTTTCACTCTTCGGCGAGCCAGGACGCGTTTCCTTGACCAACAGAATGCAATATTCGCAAGTCCCGTACCGTAGACTGTCTCGCCACCCCACGACCATCGGCGAATTTTTTTGTTAAGAGTATCGGAATAAGCGCAGGCGGCGCGGGGGTAGCGCATTTGCTTGCTTTCTTCGTGGCGGCCAGTAGGCTTGATTATTTGCTTTTTTCGCATCGTTTGTGCAAGATGAAAATCAAGAGCAATCGCATGTGCTGCGTGCCGCAATACACCAGCAGAGCTGTGACAAGCCAAGTGAGCCTCCACTCGTACCTCAAAGATGTGGGAAAGAAGTAAGAACGGGTTGTCAAGTTGCCAATTGGCAAGCCGGTCACACCACCGATAAAAATGTGTGCATTGCGCATTTCATCGGCGGTGTCTTCTTATGGCAGACATGTAGTCAGAAAAAAAGTTCTGTGCTTGTGTGCATTTTTTATTTGTTTTTCTACGGGTAGTCGATGCGTTAGTTAGAAAAAATAGAGTTCGCGACAGTGTATTGCAGCAGCGCGAAGGGCCTGGCTTTCCTCCCGAATATGCATAGTCCGTGAGCGAGCATCTGACGTATTTGCTCTGGTTTCGGCTGCATCAAATGGTAGCGTGTGGTTGCCGTGGTGTCTCGTTTTGCCAGAAACGTTTCTTTTCGTTCTCGCTGAACCCCGTGCTTCGCCGGGCGGCCAAGCTCGAGCTACGCATTTGTGGCCAGCGCAACAAAGGTACCACGAGCGTTTAAAATAAAAACTGACAGGTTCGTGGCACTTTGCTGCAGCTCCAGAAAAATGCTACAGTAGGTACAAGCAGCCGGCCGTAGTAAGTATTTGACCGTGTTTTACCGGCAGCAGCCCGGAGTGTTGTCGCCGTTGTTTCAACCTGCCGGAAACGCAGGTGCTTACATTCTGGGCTGCATCTCGTGCGTCGTCGTGTGGTCTAGCTTTGCAGCTGGAGTGGCCCTGAAAACAAGACTCGTGGAACATAAAACACGGACACTGAATTCGCGACGTGAGCTCATAAAGCTTGAATCGTGACTCCTCATTCCGACGACAATGCAACTGCACCAGCGAAAAATAAAACTACAGGCATGCATGGCTTTCATTACATCTGCAAGCGCTAATATGGCGACGTGCAAAAACGGCGTCTAAAGATATCAGTTGTGATAACCTGAGTGATATGCTTCCTAATATTATCGAGTCTAAACATCCGCTCATAACAACTGAGTGCCTGAAAGGAGGTCGAGAATATCAAAAAGCACTAAAATGGCGCTTTGTCACGAAACAGCAATGGGTGAAAGGTAGGCTTTGCGGGCCGCAGTGATTAGCACGAAGAAAAAAAGAAACGACATGGTAACGTATCTCTAAAGAATCTTCCCGGTCGTAAATAAATTGCAGCCCTTGCGTCTTCTGCTGTAGATGTGACGTCTGGAGGCACATTCACAGCGACAGAGGATGCGGCGCAGGCCTTCGCGCTGCAACGAATGATTTTCTTGCCGTTTATAACTTCTTACCCTTCAACGAGGCACCATATCCGCGTTTCTGAGGCATCTATGTTGAGCATGATGACACTTAGCGATAGCGATTGTGAAAAAGGCAGAGCCATCTTGAAGCGCTAAGCCAAATATGAGCTGACGCGAAGGACGCACATGTGCTCAGATGTTGTATACCCTCTGTGGGCGCTATATTGTTACGGAGAAGAAGCCCGATGCACAAATGTATTTAAACTGTTTACATAAGGAAAAGCTAATCTCGCCGACTGGTACAAAGGCCGTAGCTCCTGCAGACAGTCTATCACTTCCTCTTCGTCACCCTCCTGCGCACACGCTCCTGTCTAAATGCAGCGTAACATAACCACCGGGGGCTGGAGCACCGTAGTGAAACTTCCTAGAAGGATAGCGAACTAGATGAACAGTACAGTTTTAAACGGAACACGTGGATAACGTCAGTTCATAGTTAGGACGAGGACGACGTGTCTGTAACACGGGCGATTTCGTAATTCATTTGATCTAATCGCCGTAATACCCGCTACGGCCCGGCATACCGTGACAGCAATTTTTCGGACTGGCCGACTGGAGTCCACAGAGGAACGAGGTTTGCGGGAGAGCAGTGAAGGTTCCAGCGGCAACTGACGCCTGAGCCGTTCGTTGTAAGTCAATCATAGGCAATCTGGCAAGCGATACGAGCTCAACCAGCAGCGTCATGGGCGTATTCCGGGGTACGTCGCGACACCGAAGATAGCAAAGTGTCCGAAGGCAATGTGGGGTGGCGACCAAACAAAAGGTAGAAGGCGAGAAACTTGTAGTATCATTACGTTACGAATTGTACACAAATGGCACGTGGGCCAAACAGTTTTCCTTATCGAGATGACCCTGCTTAAACGCAGAACAACAGAAGTATGGATGCGATTAATTTGTTCAGTCAGTCCATTTGGATGTGGATGACATGCGGTTGCGAGCGTGTGTCCGGTGGAGCAGGAACGAAGTATGTCTTCGACAACTTGGGACAGAAAGTAACGGCCATGATCTGTCCGCAGCTGCCTTGGCCCGCCATGGTGAAGAACGACGTCTTGAAGTAAACAGTCTGCTACTTTTGTAGCACAGCTGGTAGGCAGGGCATGTGTAACGGCATAGCGCGTCACGTAGTCTGTGGCAACGGCTATCCATTTGTTTCCTTTCATGGGTGTAGTGAAGGGGCCTAGCCGGTCCATGCCGACTCGGAAGAAAATTTCCAAAGGAACATCGATTAGATGAAGGTCGCCAACAGGTTACACGCATGGCATCTTTCGACGCTGGCAGTGGTCGCAAGCCGTAAGCCGGTCGCACAGAGCGGTAAAGGCCTGGCCAGATGAAGCGACGTCATACTTTATCGTAATTGCGCCAGGCGCTAGAGTGTGCAGCAATGTGTGCATTGTGGAGCTCAGCAAGAACACTAGAGCGGAAACGACGAGGGACAACTGGCAGCAAATCTGGTCCATCAGAGCTGATGTTACGTCGATAAAGATGTCCTGGCGCACAAACATTCTGGTTGAGTGATGTGATTCTCCTGGAGTCAAACGCTCAATGATGGACCGGAGAGAGTCGTCCTTCCGCTGCTCAGTAACGATGTCGGTAAAGTTAGAAATGGCCTGAAGGCAAGTTTTGGCAACCTGCTCGTGGTTGTCAGGAGGATCGACAGGATGACGACACGAGTAGTTGGCGTCCAGCTGTAAGCGGCCGGACTTGTACACCACAACGAAAGAATACCCTTGAAGCCTGAGTGCCCAGCGACCGAGACGGCCAGACGGGTCTGTCAGTGACGATAGCCAACACAAGACATGCTTGTCCGTGATGGCAGAAAACAGGCGGCCAATCAAGCAAGGGCGAAATTTAGCCACTGCCCACACCAGAGCAAGGAACTTCCGTTCGGTGTTAGAAGAATTGCGCTCTCTAGAGGACAAGAGGCCACTGGTTTAGGGCAATGACACGCTCGACTCCACTTTGCTGTTGGGCGAAGACAGCCCCTATGCCATGGCCACTGGCGTCTGTGCGAACTTGAGTTGGTGCAGATGGATGAAAGTGGCCTAGTATCGGAGGCGCTGTTAACAAGCGTATGAGGGTGTAGAAGGCGTCGGCGTGTTTGCGGTCCCAAAAGAACGCCGGGTCATTCTTGACAAGGTCAGTCAGTGGCCGGCCGATATCTGCATAAGCGAAAGAAGCTGTGCACATCTTTTGGGAGCAGGGTACAGGAAAGTTATTGTCTGCGTGAATCTTATCAGAATCAGGATGTATACCGGCATATACAATACGTGCAGCCGTGGCGTAGAGGTAGAAAACCCGCCTTGCGTGAAAGAGGTCCGTGATTCGAATCCCGGTGCCGCGCAATTTTCCACCGGAATAAAAAAAAATCCGCGTGTTGATAAAATTGCATAAACAGGCCTGGAGTGTGGCCTAATCCCGGTGACCAGAACCGGTAACGCACTCCCTCACCAGAGCAGGATTGGCCACCCTGGCCACAACCCAATATAAGAACACAGCAATCAAACTACGGCCCTCAGTCCCCAGCAGCTGCGAAGCAGCTGACCACGGCGGCGGTCAGGCCTGCAACGCAACAAAGGGTGCTAAGAAACCCTGGCTCCGGACAGGCCGCCATTGGAATATGAACCTGGCAACGTTTAACGCTAGAACGTTATCTAGTGAGGCGAGTCTAGCAGAGCTATTGCAGGAATTAGAGGGCAGTAAATAGGATATAATAGGGCTCAGTGACGTTAGGAGGCCAAAAGAAGCATATACAGTGCTAAAAAGTAGGCACGTCCTGTGCTACCGGGGCTTAGCGGAGAGACGAGAACTAGGAGTCGAATTCCTGATTAATATGAATATAGCTGGTGATATACTGGAATTCTATAGCATTAACGAGAGGGTGGCAGGTCTTGCTGAGAAACTTAATAAGTGGTACAAAATGAAAGTTGTACATGTCTACGCCCCTACTTCCAGTCATGATGACCAGGAAGTCGAAAGCTTCTATGAAGGCGTGGAATCGGCGACGGGTAGAGTGAAAACCAAATACGCTATACTGATGGGCAAGTTCAATTCCAAGGTAGTCAAGAAGCAGGCTGGAGTCAAGATGCAGGCAGTGGGGGAATATGGCATAGGCAATAGGAATAGCAGAGGAGAGTTATTAGTAGAGCTTGCGGAACAGAATAATATGCGGATAATGAATATCTTCTTCAGGAAGCGGGATAGCCGAAAGTGGACGTGGAGGAGCCCGAACGGCGAGACTAGAAATGAAATAGACCTCATACTCTGCGCTAACCCTGGCATCATACAAGACGTGGACGTGCCGAGCAAGGTGCGCTGCAGTGACCGTAAGATGGTAAGAACTCGAATTAGCACAGACCTGAGGAGGGGACGGATGAAACTGGTACATAAGAAGCCGATCAATGAGTTAGGAGTAAGAGGGAAAATAGAGGAATTCCAGATCAAGCTACAGAACAGGGATTCGGCGTTAACTGAGGAAGAGGACCTTAGTGTTGAAGCAATATTGTGGGCATCATTAAGGAGTGTGCAATAGAAGTCGGTGGTAACTCCGTTAGACAGGATGCCAGGAAGCTATCGCAGGAGACGAAAGATCTGATCAAGAAACGCCAATGTATAAAAGCCTCTAACCGTACAGCTAGAATAGAACTGGCAGAACTTCCGAAGTTAATTAACAAGCGTAAGACAGCTGACATAAGGAAGCATAATATAGATAGAATTGGACATGCTCTCTGGAGCATGTCCAAAAGCAGGGTAGAAGAAACTAGGAATTGGCAGGAAACATATGTATGCGTTAAGAGACAAAGCCGGCAATATCATTAATAATATGGATGAGATAGATGAAATGGCTTAGGGTTTTTACAGAGATTTATACTGTACCAGTGGCACCCCCGACGATAATGCAAGTGAGAATAGACTAGAGGAATTCCAAATCCCACAGGTAACGCCGGAAGAAGTAAAGAAAGCCTTGGGAGCTATGGAAAGGGGGAAGGCAGCTGGGGAGGATCAGGTAACAGCAGACTTGTTGAAGGATGGTGGGCAGATTGTTCTAGAGAAACTGGCCACCCTTTATACGGAATGCCTCATAACCTCGAGCGTACCGGAATCTTGGAAGAACGCTAACGTAATCCTAATCCATAAGAAAGGGGACGCCAATGACTTGAAAGAAAAATTATAGACCGATCAGCTTACTGTCAGTTGCCTACAAACTATTTACTAAGGTAATAATAAATAGAATCAGGAACACCTTAGACTTTTGCCAAGCAAAGGACCAGGCAGGATTCCGTAAAGGCTACTCAACAATAGACCATATTCACACTATCAATCAAGTGATAGAGAAATGTGCAGAATATAACCAACCCTTATATATAGCTTTCATTGATTACGAGAAAGCGTTTGATTCAGTCGAAACCTCAGCAGTCATGGAGGCATTACGGAATCAGGGTGTAGATGAGCCATATGTAAAGATACTGGAAGATATCTATAGCGGCTCCACAGCCACCGTAGTCCTCCACAAAGAAAGCAACAAAATCCCTATAAAGAAAGGCGTCAGACAGGGAGATACGATATCTCCAATGCTATTCACAGCATGTTTACAGGAGCTATTCAGAGACCTGGATTGGGAAGAATTGGGGATAAAAGCTATGGAGAATACCTTGGTAATTTGCGATTCGCTGATGATATTGCCTTGCTAAGTGACTCAGGGGACCAATTGCAATGCATGCTCACTGACCTGCAGAGGCAAAGCAGAAGAGTGGATCTTAAAATTAATCTGCAGAAAACTAAAGTAATGTTTACCAGTCTCGGAAGAGAACAGCAATTTACAATAGGTAGCGAGGCACTGGAAGTGGTAAGGGAATAAATCAACTTAGATCAGGTTTTGACGGCGGATCCGGACCATGAGACGGAAATAATCAGAAGAATAAGAATGGGCTGGGGTGCGTTTTGCAGGCATTCTCAGATCATGAACAGCAGGCTGCCATTATCCCTCAAGAGAAAAGTGTATAATAGCTGTGTCTTACCAGTACTCACCTTCGGGGCAGAAACCTGGAGGCTTACGAAAAGGGTTCTACTTAAATTGAGGACGACGCAACGAGCTATGGAAAGAAGAATGATGGGTGTAACGTTAAGGTATAAGGAAAGAGCAGTTTGGGTGAGGGAACGAACGCGAGTTAATGACATCTTAGTTGAAATCAAGAAAAAGAAATGGGGCATGGGGAATACATTTAATGAGGAGGGAAGATAACCGATGGTCAGTAAGGGTTGCGGAGTGAATTCCAAGGGAAGGGAAGCGTAGCAGGGGATGGCAGAAAGTTAGGTGGGTGGTTGAGATTAAGAAGTTTGTGGGGACAACATGACCACAATTATACATGACCAGGGTTGTTGGAGACGTATGGGAGAGGACTTTGCTGTTCAGTGGGCGTAACCAGGCTGATGATGATGATGGTGATAATGATGATGATGATGATGATGATGATGATGTATACCGACAGCACTGACAAGGCGGCAAGAACTTTGACTTTCCCGGGTGCAAAATTTCACCTAGAAGAGTAATGTTGAAGGTTAGCCTCTCTAAGAACTTCGAGAATAGCGGCTAAGCGACTTAGGTGGCCGTCAAACGTAGGGTAAAATACGATTGCATCGTCCAGATAACATAAGCAGTTGGACCACTTATAGGCCCGAAGGAGGCAGTCCATCATCTTTTGAAAGTTGCTGGGGCATTATGAAGTCCTAAAGGCATAACCATAATACGATAAAGGCCGTCAGGTCGAATAAAAGCGGTCTTCTCACGGTCCACTTCATCAACCGAAATCTGCCAATAACCGGATTAGAGGTCGATTGAAGAGAAGTATGTTGATCCGTGAAGGGCAGTCGAGAGCACCTTCAATTCTCGGGAGATGGTAGAAATCTTTTTTTTCTGACCTTGATTAGTTGACGGTAGACGACACAGAATCGCCAGCTGTTATCCTTCTTTTTGACCAAGACAGCCGGCTATGCCAAAGGACTCAAAAAGGGCTCAATTACAACCCTGGTTAGTATCTTTTCTACTTCACCTTGGGGCGAATAGACAATTTATGTGAGAGGAGTGGTCTAGGACGTCTCTGGTTCAACCACAAACCGCCTTATTGAAGAGCATCCGCCGTGCCTGTGGGAGGCAAGTGCAACCGCTGGGTACCTAGCGGCAAAGTAGGTACAAGCGTGCTCCTGGCCTGGTGCTCGGCCATTATAAGACCTTTACCTTGGCAAGGGGCTGTTTTTGCCCAACCTCAAGGCGTCGTCAGCTCAATAGGTGCATTTTGGGCATCTCATGTGAAACTGTCACCACGGGAGATGCCCAAACCTCATTGTTGCTCTGCTCACGAGTTTCGACGGAAACTTAGGACACAGGCTCTATCCCCAAGCGTATCACTCCTGAATGAAGCTTAACGCCTGTTCGGGGTGCACTTACGTCCATTTCAACCAGTGGCTGCCCGGTGGTGGTGAGAACTGAACCCATAACGTCCACAGCCGAAGTGAGCGCTCAACATCTAGGCCACCGCTCCGCGAAAAAAAAAGTCATCTTCCTTCCACAGCTTGGCTACGGCCACTACTCCAACTGAAGCGTCATAAACCGCGCAACGAAAAAGCAAGTGTGTGGACTCCTCCTGTGTGAGCAGCACAGGTGTCAATAAACGTCTTTAGAATCCAAAGAGCAGCTATAAGCGGGCCCACTACGGCGAGGACCAGCACGCCGCATTTACAGGGTTACCCTGAGGAGCACGGAAACTCACACGTACTGCTTCTCGCACGTTTTCCTCTCAGAACGGTACTCATTCGTGCAGCAGTGGTGAAGGCAGCAAAATTTTTCAGTTTTTCACCAAGCTGTTGCATGGGCTCTTAGGTTAACGCACCAGGCAAGCGATTAAACCTCCTCATTAACAGTTTTCATCAATTACCAGAAAATAAATGGGGCAGTACATCATCTTTATTATGTACTGATTGTGCAAATGCTACGAAATTGTTAGCATCATTTCAGTGCTTCACGAATTATCACGCACTTCAACGCCGTTTGCTAACAGCGGCTGTGTGTGCTGGCGCTAACTTCGAATATATTACGAGTCTTTTATGCGAAACAAGTCTCGAGAAGCACATTTTAATGCAATGTCTTTTCCCGTCGTGCGCCAGCTCGCTGGCGCTAGGGGTGGTAGCTTGCAACTTATTGCTGTGTAAAAAAAATTTGCGAAGGAAATGTGACACTCCAGCATACAAAATAACATTTCGGCCAACATTCTCGTCGTTCATAGAAATAGACTACGAAAATGAAATGTTCGCGAAAAATTCCATTTACAGATTCTTATTGTCAAACCTATAATTTAAGTGAACTTATTCCCAATTAATCCTAATTAGTGCGGAGCTTCTCCGTATCTTGCAAAGCTTCTACGAAAACAAGCCTATAATTTTCTACAATATTGGTTCTTACTTGGCTTTACAGTGAGGAAACTACTTTTTAGTGCCTCCTTGGATTTTTAGTCAGGAAACTTATAAATCTAAACGTCACTATGAGCGATTCTTCATGTGAAGAAAGCCTACAATCTGCAACCCGCACAACAAATTTACCCAAACTTTTAAACTTGAACACAATCTGCATTCGCAGCTAAGTGGCGCCCAGAAGATTCACATTGGCCAAGCTAAAGCTCTCGCTCGTGCCACATGTGTGTTTTGACCCTCGGGCACTGCCATCGATGCCAAAAGCCAATTAAAATATTTGATGTAATATTTCTCTGATATTTTTGCCTTCGGGATGCGAGATCTGTTCAACCTAAGATCTTATCGTTAGCTCATAATTTCTCCTCTTGTTATTTTCAAAAGCAGTCCCAAGGACCAATTACTTTTTACCGTGTTCTTTCTTTTTCATTTGTACTTCTTGTTCTGCAGTATCTGCGGATGCGCTTTGGGAATGCAACGGGAATCTCGGCTTGCGTCATCTACTTCTTCTTCAGCGTAAGTATCTCTCCGACAACACCTTGCTTTTTCGGATATATTGTGACTATTCAATGCCGTTTGAAGAACGGAACTTAACTACTCTAAATGTGTGGATATTATAGCAAAAAAAAAGCAAACTTACGCTTAGCATTACTTTTCTGTGCAGAGGTAAATGTCAAATGCCAAATTTCTACGCTATCACAAGGGTCTCGGTGCGTAGCACGAGATTGTGGGCTTGCTTAAAGTTGTTCCTGTCGCATTCTGCTGATAGCTGCCTGTCGAAACCCCTGTCATGCTTAATTTATATCTCCCTTAAGCTCTTGAATGCCGCTGCCTTTCACCGCTAGCTAATAGCGTTAAGGGGAACATTTAACTCCGTGTCATTTCCAATGGCGCCTATTCTGGTACATGTAAATAGGATACTTTTCTTACGAGAAGACTGGACTAACGAGAATAATCGCATTTTAGAAAAACAGTATAGGGACTGCAAATCAAAGCTTCGATTGAAAGCCTGCAAATTTCAACAGAAGTTTCTAAAAAGGGGTAAGTGCAAAAAAGTCGAAGCGCGATGTCTGTTATTTGTAACTCTGCACCCGATCCGGTAATAACCATTCTTTAATGTGCATCCGTGAGAGCTACTAAAGTGGACAAATTTATTGTACGAATTCAGTGTTTACGGGAAATTCTCACAATCATGTATAGACATTTCCAGCATTGCCCCTTCTGCTATCTTTGAAATCTTCACCACAGTAAAGCAATGTAACTGAATGGGAAGGAAAAAAATATGTATATCTAACGGCCTACAAATTGACAGTACATGGAAGTCAAGAAAGACGAAGTGTAAGCGTAGTGTTCGGGATATGCTCCCACGCCCGCAACCTCCTTCTCGCGTCACACGAGTCGACTGGATAAAGACCTGGCAGCCACCGCGTCTGCCGCACACCAACATAGAAGTATTCCACGCCACACTGGGAAACCCACTCTCACAGATCCGCCACCGAAACAGACCAGCATCATGATCGCAATATTGGAGCCATTAGACATATGCAAGTACCCCGGATGAGCTGGGGATGGGCCCGTGGAGAAATGGTTTCTCTTCTTAGAGCTTCACGCAAATGCTACAGCATGGTCGGAACGGGAGATTATCGCCAACTTCAATGAATACGTGAAAGATGAGGCCTTTCGCTTCTACCTAACCGACATATTTGATAACAATGAATCATAAAAGAAAATCAAACATAAATTGTCATGTCAAATTATACACCAAAGGCCCATCATTATTCACCAGCAACAGGTGTTTGATTCACCTCATCGCTGTCGCACACAGTGGCAACGTTGCATTGATAAGTGAGTACATATGAGAAGATGGCAGGCGAGTTTTCGTTCTCGTGATTCTCCGCGAAAGAAGACGCGCGATCGTAAGCCTAGCATGAATCGCACATCCCGAATAAAAGCAATTACACTGCACACTAAGCGATATGCACGCGTATTTGTTCCTTGGAAACCCAACGTTGAACCAGGTCTGACAACCGCACATTATTCAACAATATGTACGCCTTCAGCAGGCTGCAGTGGTCGTGTCGTGGTTTAAGCGCCTTACGCATTCCATGGCTCGTCTCGAATGTGCAAGCCGCTACGCACTCACGCAATACAGGCGACCTTTCTTTGGAAGAACATGGTCAAGCCACATCCACTGCGACATCCTCTCTCAATCAACAGAAATTGGAAACAGCAGGGACAAAAACTTCTGTATGCGCACCATGAATCGAGCAAATACCGCTACAATCAGTTCTGTTGAAACGAAGCCAAATTGCCTACGGCTAAAACGAAATCAGAATACATGTACCAGCACCAACGCACGGGCCTTTCAAGGCGAAGACAATTGCAAGCAACGTGCATCTAGAGAACAAGCTGCTTTGCGACTTTCAAGCCTTCTTTTGGGCACTACGACTCAACAAGTCGCTGCCACTTCAAAAGCATCGCACGTACCAAGAAGCATCGTACACTGTCCAGTGACAGAAGCGAGCAATATGAATGACGTCGCTGCAGGCTGGGAAGAGCCTTTTCAGAAGCCTGACACACTACACTTCACGCCAGACAATTCTCACAAGAAAGAGCACTGTAGAAGCTACCCATTCCTGTCCACGTCGATTTGCGGAAGCATTCAAAGGCATATTTTGATAGATACATTACCTCAACAGTTGTCGCAAGAACATCACGAAGATCAACATCACCTTCAACAACTTCAGTGACCCCCCACCCCCCGACAACTTCTCAACACACAATTACAAAGAGCGTCGCCGATGCGACAAGAGAGAGGTCAAAGCGCAAGCCTACTCAACCCAAGCCGAACTCAACGAATACGACGTTTTCAAAAAAATAATAATAATAACGTCGCTGAGGATGGCTTCAACCATTTTGACGGATTGAAGTGTCCCAAAACCTGAGCATGCTTTAAGCTTTCCCTGGCTTTGTAGAAACTAGCTTCCCGTTGCCGTTCCCACTGCCATTTTGTGCCCTTCTACATGAGTCCGCCCTTAAACTGGCTCTCTTAACTACTACACGTAGAGGCAAGAAACAACGCGCGCTTTAGATACTATAGATGAGAGGAATATTTACAATTATTATTAGGGTTATAATTATATTCGAGTGCTGATTGCCGTGTTATAGTTTGTTAACGAAACTACCCCTCAATTCTAAATACCTTAAGGCAGTTTGTCGTGTGCGTATCATGGCCACGCATGCTTATATCGCCTTTCCGTTTCTCTACCACGGTTGCGCTTTAAAACCACGGCGCTGCAAGTTTGCTTTCCTTTCCTTCCCTCTTCTCCGCCCTTAAACTGACTCTCTTAACTACTACACGCAGAGACAAAGAAACAGCACGCGCATGCGATCGCATAGATGAGAAGAATACATATATATAGAAAAGCATCAGTCATAGCTCTCGAAGTATAATATAATATAATATAGAATAGCTCTCGAAGATAGCTATTCCGGCGGCTAGCTTCCCACGCTATGCGTGCCGTCCTCGCACCTGTTTCTGGCTCTCTTAACTACTACACGCAGAGGCAAGAAACAACGCGCGCTTTAGATACTATAGATGAGATGAATATTTACAATTATTATTAGGGTTATAATAATATTCGAGTGCTGATTGCCGTGTTATAGTTTGTTAATGAAACTACCCCTCAATTCTAAATACCTTAAGGCAGTTTTCCTAGTCTCTAAAGCCGCTCGGGTTCACGCTGCTCCTCTGGCGGCCATTTTTCCAAGAAATTATGCCTTCCAACCACTGTCGACTGTCGCGGACAACACCAGCCCCTTTCCACATAAGTATGAGGCTCGGAGCAGGAGCTATAGCGCTTGAAAGTAACCGCTGGCTTGACGAACCAACCGACTGAGCTACCTTTCCGGGCAACATTGAAGGATCACGAGTTCAAATCACATGTTATGTTCCTTTTTTTTTAAAGGTATTTTCCTTCCTTTTATCACACTACGGAAACCCTCCTAAAAAAAAATTCTATATCCTCAATTATGTGTGGCCACACATGTGCAGGTCATAAATACCGGGTTCTCTAGCCGAGTGCCATCCATGCGGTATAACCGAGCTCAGATTGGTCCACCTTGACTGATCAAATAGGGCGCCACTGTAGGTTAAATGAGGCGTACAACTCCTGCGGGACCCTCCGTGGTTGCTCAGTGGTCATGGTGTTAGACTGCTGAGCACGAGGTCGCGGGATCGGACCCCGGCCACGGCGGCCGCATTTCGATGGGGGCGAAATGCGAAAACACCCGTGTACTTAGAATTAGGTGCACGTTAAAGAACCCCAGGTGGTCGAAATTTTCGGAGTCCTCCACTACGGCGTGCATAATCAGAAAGTGGTTTTTGTCACGCAAAACACCATAATTCAAATTTTAATTTAACTCCTGCGGGGACGGTAGAGTATCCGTCTCCAGTGCAAGGGGACCGTGATTCAAATCCCGGTGCCGCGCAGTTCTCCTCCGGGAAATACAAAAAAAAAAAGAAAAAAAAACCGTGTGTTGAGAAATTGCACAAACAGGCCTGGAGTGCGGCCTGATCCCGGTGACCAGAACCGGTAACGCACTCTCTCACCAGAGCAGGATTGGCCACCCTGGTGCAGTACTTGGCCACAACCTCCTATATGAATACAACAATCAAACCCCGGCCCTCAGTCCCCAGCAGCCGCGAAGCAACTGACCACGGCGGCGGTCAGATCTGTAACGCTGCAGAGGGTGCTAAGAATACCTGGCTCCGGACAGGCCGCCATTGGAATCTGAACCTGGCAACGTTTAACGTTAGAACGCTATCTAGTGAGGCGAGTCTAGCAGTATTATTGGAGGAATTAGAGGGTAGTAAATGGGATATAATAGGGCTCCGTGAGGTTAGGAGGACAAAAGAAGCATATACAGTGCTAAAAAGCGGGCATGTACTGTGTTACCGGGGCTTAGCTGAGAGGCGAGAACTAGGAGTCGGATTCCTGATTAATAAGGAAATAGCTGGTAACATACAGGAATTCTATAGCATTAACGAGAGGGTGGCAGGTCTTGTTGTGAAACTTAATAAGAGGTACAAATTGAACGTGGTACAAGTCTATGCCCCTACATGCAGTCATGATGACCAGGAAGTCGAAAGCTTTTATGAAGACGTGGAATCGGCGATGGGTAAAGTCAAAACAAAATACACTATACTGATGGGCGACTTCAATGCCAGGGTAGGCAAGAAGCAGGCTGGAGACAAGTCAGTGGGGGAATATGGCATAGGCTCTAGGAATAGCAGAGGAGAATTATTAGTAGAGTTTGCAGAACAGAATATTATGCGGATAATGAACACCTTTTTCCGCAAGCGGTTTAGTCGAAAGTGGACGTGGAGGAGCCCGAATGGTGAGACTAGAAATGAAATCGACTTCATACTCTGCGCGAACCCTGGCATCATACAAGATGTAGACGTACTCGGCAAGGTACGCTGCAGTGACCATAGAATGGTAAGAACTCGAATTAGCCTAGACTTGAGGAGGGAACGGAAGAAACTGGTACACAAGAAGCCAATCAATGAATTAGCGGTAAGAGGGAAACTAGAGGAATTCCGGATCAAGCTACAGAACAGGTATTCGGCTTTAACTCAGGAAGAGGACCTTAGTGTTGAAGCAATGAACGACTATCTCATGGGAACCATTAAGGAGTGCGCAATAGAAGTCGGTGGTAACTCCGTTAGACAGGAAACCAGTAAGCTATCGCAGGAGACGAAAGATCTGATCAAGAAACGCCAATGTATGAAAGCCTCTAACCCTACAGCTAGAATAGAACTGGCAGAACTTTCTAAGTTAATCAACAAGCGTAAGACAGCGGACATCAGGAACTATAATATGGATAGAATTGAACAGGCTCTCAGGAACGGAGGAAGCCTAAAAACAGTGAAGAAGAAACTAGGAATAGGCAAGAATCAGATGTGTGCGTTAAGAGACAAAGCCGGCAATATCGTTACTAATATGGATGAGATAGTTCAAGTGGCTGAGGAGTTCTATAGAGATTTATACAGTACCAGTGGCACCCACGACGATAGTGGAAGAGAGAATAGCCTAGAGGAATTCGAAATCCCACAGGTAACGCCAGAAGAAGTAAAGAAAGCCTTAGGAGCTATGCAAAGGGGGAAGGCAGCCGGGGAGGATCAGGTAACAGCAGATTTGTTGAAGGATGGTGGTCAGATTGTTCTAGAGAAACTGGCCACCCTGTATACGCAATGCCTCATAACCTCGAGCGTACCGGAATCTTGGAAGAACGCTAACATAATCCTAATCCATAAGAAAGGGGACGCCAAAGACTTGAAAAATTATAGACCGATCAGCTTACTGTCCGTTGCCTACAAAGTATTTACTAAGGTAATCGCAAATAGAATCAGGAACACCTTAGACTTCTGTCAACCAAAGGACCAGGCAGGATTCCGTAAAGGCTACTCAACAATAGACCATATTCACACTATCAATCAAGTGATAGAGAAATGTGCAGAATATAACCAACCCTTATATATAGCTTTCATTGATTACGAGAAAGCGTTTGATTCAGTCGAAACCTCAGCAGTCATGGAGGCATTACGGAATCAGGGTGTAGATGAGCCAGATGTAAAGATACTGGAAGATATCTATAGCGGCTCCACAGCCACCGTAGTCCTCCACAAAGAAAGCAACAAAATCCCTATAAAGAAAGGCGTCAGACAGGGAGATACGATATCTCCAATGCTATTCACAGCATGTTTACAGGAGGTATTCAGAGGCCTGGAGTGGGAAGAATTGGGGATAAAAGTTGATGGAGAATACCTTAGCAACTTGCGATTCGCTGATGATATTGCCTTGCTTAGTAACTCAGGAGACCAATTGCAATGCATGCTCACTGACCTGGAGAGGCAAAGCAGAAGGGTGGGTCTGAAAATTAATCTGCAGAAAACTAAAGTAATGTTTAACAGGCTCGGAAGAGAACAGCAGTTTACGATAGGTAGCGAAGCACTGGAAGGGGTAAGGGACTACATCTACTTAGGGCAGGTAGTGACCACGGATCCGGATCATGAGACTGAAATAACCAGAAGAATAAGAATGGGCTGGGGTGCGTTTGGGAGGCATTCTCAAATCATGAACAGCAGGTTGCCACTATCCCTCAAAAGGAAAGTGTATAACAGCTGTGTTACCAGTACTCACATATGGGGCAGAAACCTGGAGACATACGAAAAGGGTTCTGCTGAAATTGAGGACGACGCAACGAGCTATGGAAAGAAGAATGATGGGTGTGACGTTAAGGGATAAGAAAAGAGCAGATTGGGTGAGGCAAGAAACGCGGGTAAACGACATCTTAGTTGAAATCAAGAAAAAGAAATGGGCATGGGCCGGACATGTAATGAGGAGGGAAGATAACCGATGGTCACTAAGGGTTACGGACTGGATTCCAAGGGAAGGGATGCGTAACAGGGGGCGGCAGAAAGTTAGGTGGGCGGATGACATTAAGACGTTTGCAGGGACAACATGGCCACAATTAGTACATGACCGGGGTAGTTGGAGAAGTATGGGAGAGGCCTTTGCCCTGCAGTGGGCGTAACTAGGCTGATGATGATGATGATGATGACATGAGTTTATTTAGCGGCGAAAGTAGAGAAGACATGTTTGGCAAAAACTGGCATAAAATGTCTGCCTTCCTAAAAAGTAGCGCACCTCACCGACATTATGTGGGCGAGATGCTTGAACAATAGCCCTAAATTCATCTCGGTTGGGTGAAGGTCCTCTCTGTCTATTCGATTAACAAGTTAAGTGATGGGTGGCTGTCGAAAAGTGCACATGCCATACGTCAGCTTAACTCCGTGTTCTCGGAAAGTTTCTGACACATTCTGCAGACGTTCACTTCCATCTCCACGCATCTCCAAAACTAGTACATGATCGAGGTAGTCCTGGAAGCGTAATAAGCCTGAACGTATATATATATATATATATATATATATATATATATATATATATATATATATATATATATATATATATATATATATATATATATATATATATATATATATATATATATATATATATATATAGATACATCGCATCCAGTTTTCTTTGGAAAGTAGTGGAGCAGAGGATATTCCCAAGGGAAGCCTATTAAAAGAGAACAACCATTTGTGCATATTAATGACGCAAAGCTTTCTACAGGCTTTATCCAAGGGCACTTGATTGTATGGATCACGCCAATCAAGGATGATGAAATAAAACCCTCCGTTTAAAGATGCGAACGCATGTTCAATAACTAGGAGAAATCACTGCTAAACGGCGCATGCTGGGTTCAGCCTGGCTTTGAATTCGCCACAAATTCTTATCGCTGCGTCCTTCTTAAAGGGAAGCTGAAAGGTTTTCCAGAAAAAATGAGTGAACATCTGTACATAATGGTTTTCAACCCTCCGAATTCGAATATCGTATCGAAATTGAGCGAAAGAAAGCGCAAATATATTTTATTTCGACGAAAAGTGCAGCAGCGGACACGCCCAGCTCGCGCGTCTCGTTTCCGCCTGTGATTGGTCGGTGCGCCTCGTGACGTCTACTCTGCCGCTGCCGACCGCTGCCGCTACACATGAAGTGCGGTGCCAGGTAGTTTGGTGCTGTTTTTCTGAGACGGTAATGGAAAATTTAGGGAGACTGCGTTTTTCTGAGGAGTTCGGCGTTACTCCCTACATGTACGAGCCGATTGCGAAGAGCCGGCCTCTCGAAGAAGCAAACGATGCTGGTGCGAGCAGTGCTTTCGACGCGAACGAAAGCAGTCTTTGGATCTCCTCGTGTTGGAAATGCTCTTTGGTGAGTATGTTTTTTGCAAAGTACTCTAGTGATCTCGCCGATCTTTCGCCGATCTAGTGAGCTCGTTTCCGGTCAAACAACTGTAGTGTTGTGTTCCTGCATGCTTCCTCGTGGAACGTAAGCAGGGATGCGATCGTCGGCATTTGTGCGGCATGTCCAAAGCTGTCGGCAATCTACAAAGACGGTTTCAACGCGTGAAAAGCTTCCCGGTTCATGCAGTACGTGTAGTGACCTTCATCTGTTGACTACCACTCACGTTGACTACCACTCACGTTAATTACCACTCACGTTGACTACCACGCACGTTGACTACCACTCTACATACACGCAGACGCACCAACAAAGGAATGCAGGGTCGATCGAAGCAGATTACGATGGCACGCACGCAGAAACAAGCGCGGTCAGGCACGGTCGCGGACGCTGCGAACGAAGCAGAGTTGACGTCACAACACCGCGGTTTCCGGTCTCCGCTCCGCTCGCTCACTCAAAGGCGGGCGGAGCTACAGCGCAATTTCAACCGACGATTACGTCGCTCCTAATTGAAAAAAAAACCCAAATTTTACCTACATGGTTTATAAGGTTCCCGCATCCGTATATGAGCGTCTTATTGAATTCGACAGACTCTTCAGCCTCCCTTTAAGCACTGACAGGATGGGAGTCACCCATCCCGAATGTTGCACGGGCGAAAGTGCGCCGGCAGAAACCAGCCGGTCCAGCTTTTGCGATACCCTGTCCTTTAGCGCGTAAGGAAAGGAAAGGAAAGGCCTTACAGAATTCTGGCAAGGCTGCCTCCTTCAGCTGCAAGCTGGCTGGAGTCCCCTTGATCACGCCGAGATCCCTAGAAGGCACATCGTGGTTGTCGCCGACAATGTTTGTTATTGTTTCTTTGGATCCTTGCACTATGTCAGGCCAGTCTTTTGCCGACGACAGGAGAACTAGGACCTCCGCTTTGTCAAGCAAGGAAATCAAGCCATGGCCAAAAAGATTTGTTCCAGAACAGTTGAGCACATTAAGCGGACAGCATACAGAGACAATCTTGTCTTGCACAGAGATGCAATTCGCCCGGCACTGGCAGCGGCACAATATAACATGATCAGTGCACATGTGAAGGTTTAAGCACAAGAAGTCCTTGTCAAAAACTTCCCGAGAAATGACGCAAAGAAACGAGCCCGTATCCACTTCCATGGGAAGTTGGACACTTCTCCATCTGAGAATGCGCCATATCGGCGGCTGGAGGCGGCTTTCTCGTACAGAAAGTAGGGTCTTTATATTGGCTCTTTCACTGTCGTCTTTGCGAGGTACGGCGTTTTCGAGAGCCAAAACTATTCCCTGCATTACTTGCGGCGCGACACAACCTTTATTGGCCGCGATGCGGCCTGTCTTTGCAAGATGACCACGGCGGCCGTAGCAATACCACTTTGCTCTGATCCAACTACAGACAGCTGCTTTGGTGATGTTGGCAGTTTCCACATCTACCACACTGCTGCGTCCCGAAACGGACTCGTGGAGCTTGAAAAGAGTTAGCCTCGAAAGCTTGTAGCTTAAGCATGGGCGTTGATTCGGATACCATTTTTCCAGCATCGCTTTCAGCGGCTCCGGCAGAAAGTGTCAATGCTTCGGCCTCTTCTAGCCTTATATACTTTCTTTTTCGCTATAATTTACTTCCGCAAGGCAATCGAGCATACGTCGAAGACAATGCGATCCTTAAGCATGCTGTCAAGCGAGTTGCCGAAATTGCAGTTTTCGGCTATTCGACGAATAGCAAGAAGAAACGGGACAGTGATTTCGCCGGGAAATTGTGAGCGGTTGAAGAACTTGTAGCTCTCGGTTATCTCGTGTGTCTTAGGATAGTAGTAACCATTGAAAACCTGAACGACTTCCTAGTAAGTTCATTCTTTTCGTCCCGTGGGGCTGCTCTGCCACAGAGCACCTTGACCGCCGCCTTGCTAGACAACGCCCAAAGCAGTAATGCTCTCTTCTTAGACGAGTTCCTCATGCTATTTACATCTAAATAAGCTTCTGATTTGCCGAGGTAATGCTTCCACTTTTGATTCGTCGAATTTCGGCAACTTCGGGAAGGCCATTGCTGTCGTTCAAGGCAGCCGCGGAACTCTTCGCCGCTGTTACTTTACGAGCTACTCAGCCGCGTGAAAGCAGACGCATCCACGGCTGGTGGCGAGTGAAGGTTTATTCTGGCAGCGCAGGCGAAATATAATCACTGCTGAGGTCGATGAAGAAAAAATCAAAGCCCCTTTCTTAGAGCAAGATGTTTGAACGCGAAGATTCCCCAATGAAAATTGAAACAAAATCAAATCAAAATCAAAGTCCAAAGCCAACAAATGCAAACTGCAGTGTTCTACGCAGATCTGAAAGGTGGTTTTCCTGCAGTGCGTTTTCAGCGCTGACGGACGAATCAGTGAAATATAGAAAGCTTCTCTGTTGTCATGCTTTTGGATAGGAGCTCTCGAGGTAAAGCTCCCTTTAAATGTGCGTACAACCACTCAGCTGGTGCAGCCGTAAAAAATTGCAGTCGAGATCGCACATTTTTTGTCGGGTACTTGAAACGTGCCCACGTCGTAAACCCTCTGTTCGCCACGCAAAAGGCTCGTAAGCGAACAGCGTCAACTAGTTTTCTATAGCTTTTGGTATTGCCGGCGCTGCGATAGTGTACAGGTGGCGTGCAGTGCGATTTTCTGTGAGAGGTAAGAAATCTTAATGCCAATTATACGCTTTTATGTGCGAATCTGTTACACTGTGAGTCATACACACTGAGGTGACTAAATACGGTTTTTGTTGTGCTCATGCGCAGTAGTTATGTGTTGATTATTTTATACTTCCTGACGATATATCGTCCAACTTAGGTTTTCCGTGTTTTCAACTGGCGTATAGATTTCGCGTCGAAGTAGATTGCTTAATTACAAGCTGTCTCTAAATTTAGCGTGAGCTGTACTTCGAAAGCGACAGAAAAGGAGGAGGAAAAACTTTATTTTCATCAGATCTTAAAGCTGCTTGAATTACTGGGTTATTTCTTCTGCCAGACGGCGTGAGGTGGTGATAAGCCCTTCACTTTCAGCAATCTCCAAAGGCCAGTTCACGGTCCACAGCAAGACTGCGGGATCCTAGCTGGACACCGAAACCTCCCAGTCCGAAGTCTTATGTTTGAATTTTACTCTTGGATTTAGCCCAGTGCAGTTGATCAATATGTGTCAGGTCCACCTTATGGGCGACGTAGTTTTCCGACTTAGGTGAGAAGCAACCCGACTATATTAGTGAGTACGTGTAGGGTTGGCAAATTAGCCAGTCTGCAACTGTCGCCAATTAATCTGTTGCAGTTTATCCAGTGACTGAGATACTTTTGCCTACATTCGCGGTATTGCATAGTACTTTCGTGGAACGTCGCCATGGCATCCTTTGCTGAACCCAGGTAGAGGCCTCCCACCGCCCGGCTGACGAAACCTCGGCGATAATTGTGGGTAGCTTCATTTCCTGGGTGCGAGGAATGTGCAGGGAGCCAGATAAAGTGAATCTCGCGATCAGGTGGTGGATATTTGTTTAGAATTTGCAGGGCGGGTTTGTGAATTTGGCCACTGGCAATGTCTTTAACTGTAGATTTAGAATCGCTGAAAATGATTTTCACGCTGGTGCCATTGATAGGCGAAGCTGTAGCGTCCCCTTCTGCTTCCTCTGCATGCATGCAACTGTTGCTGCAGAGTGGGTCAGGCCTTGATTGTTGACTATGCCTGTAGAGAAGGCATCTCGACTTTGGTATTCCGCACCGTCGTTTTTTGCTTTCGCAACATAATGTGTAACCTCATGCAGTATTTCATGTACTCATGTGAACCTGTCGTGTGTTTCAAACGCATTTTGTTTTTATTTGATTATTTCTTTCTTACACAATGATATGCTATTACGCTTTTTTACTAGTGTTTATGATAACAGCAGCTGATTTAAGACCGTACAAAAAACACCTGACTTCTGTACACTGTTCGGTTTATTTCTGTTGGCGTGCTGTATTTGTTATGCGCCTTCTCTGCCAGTACTAGGGAGTGCAGAGCTCGTCAAGCGTGATAGATGGCTTTTTGTCTGTACCCACCAAGTGTCTTTGATACTGAAATGACCGACCGACCGACCGATCGACCGACCGGTCGCTCAGTCGGTCGGTCTGAAATGTAGAAGCTGAAATGTACATGTGATGGAGTCTAGTTGGTGTTGGTCAGGTTTTGTGCCTGATATTGAGTTCCTCCAATGCAAGCATGATTGCTTCATGCTTAATGTTGTCAAAGGCTTTTGTTAGATCTAGGGCTAGGACAGCTCTAGTTCTTTTCCTTTGAATAGGGTGTAAAACCTCTTCTAAGGGTCTTATCATGATGTCTTGTGTTTATGGATTAGCTCTAAAGCCTATCATTGTGTGCGGGAACTAATTCCTTCATCCATGTGGCTCTGCAGCCTGCTTAGAATTACGCGCTCTAACACTTTGCCTGAGAGATATGGTGAGAGATATGGGCCTGAGGTTCTGCAAGTCAAGCTTCTTTCCCGTTTGACGGATCAAGACAATCTTCGCGTGCCTCCTTTCTTCCCCCCCTTTCCTGCATTCTTTAAAGTATTTAGTCATGACTTCGATCGAGGTATCATCTAAGTTTCTTAGTGATTTGTTTGTAACCCCATGCACGCCTGGAGGCGAGGAGGTCCTGAACTTTTGAAGTGCATCTCTCACTTCTGACTCTTCGATCTTCTCATCCAGCTTGTAGTTCGGGGTTCCTGAGTAGCCTGACCTAGAGACTTTGTTTGATGCGTCTACGTATCTTTGTCTGAGATTCTAGACGAGTTCTTTATCTGTGAGTGCTTGGTTATGCACTAGTCTAATGATGTCTTCACTGGGCCCTATTTTGCTGTTCTCCGGATCCAGCAGGTATTTTAGGAGGTGCCAAGTTTTCTTGAGGCCAAGTTAGCCACTCATTCGGTAGCAAACTTGGCCTCATTGGTGCCTAAGAAGCTATGGTGCATAATCTTCTACCTCTTTAGATAGCTTAGCAGTTTTATAGCGTAATGTCCGATTGAGTTTCTGCGTTCGCCACCTTCTCTGTAGACTGTGCTATGCTTTCCACATGTGTATCAGCCGAGTGTACACAGGTTGGGGTGTCTTTTGGCATAGCATTGATTCGGTTACTGATTTAACAACACTGATACGATCTTTGACCCATTCCTCTAAGTTGCTTATCTGATTCTCTGCCTTTTGATCTCTGAGTTGTCTGAATTTGTCCCAATCCGTAATTTGGCAGGTACAGTAGTTGCCACTATGTAGTGGTCGCTACCTACCTAGGTTAGTCATGATGTTATGCCATGTCACTTGACCTATACACTTTGTGACCGTCAGTTCCGGAGATATGTTAACCTGTGTGCTTCTGCCAGTTTTAGCAGGGGTCACTGGGCCTGTGTGTAGGCTAAGGCGCGCATCCTGGAAGTATTTCCAGAGGTGCGTGCCTTTCTTATTGTTGGCTTTGTATCCCCAGGACATTTTTTCTGCATTAAAGTCCCCTACTATGACTAGTGGATTCTGTATAGAAATTTCGGGTGTCGTATTTATTGCTTTGATAATGATAGGGCGTCCTCCCTTCGGTTTCCTTTATGTATTTAGTATAAATATGACGGGTATGTTCACCGTTTGTGGAATTAGTTCTAGTAGAAGAAAGTCTAAGTCAGACCATTTTAGGTCATGTTATATGGCCGTTAGATTTTCCTGGAATAATGGGGCCATATGGAATTTCTTTGAATTTTTGTTTTTGTAGTTTCTATGGTTGCGTAGTTTAACATTACCAAGTGGATCCTGCAAGGCAGTAATGTCGGGAACTTTTTCTTTTAGGTTTTGTATGTGGAGCTGCAGGTTACTTCATTTTTTTTCCGAAGCTTCTACAGTTCCATTGTCATTATGTAGTGCCGCCATGTTGAAGTACATGGGGGGCTTATAGACGCTGCCTGGTACCTGAAATCGCTGCACTCTGCTCAAAGGTGGATGCAAAGCTACCAAAGGCTTCTCCTTCTTTCCTTTGTCTCGCCTCAAGTGCTTCGATTCGGCTGCCAATTTGTGTGGCAAACTGTGATAAATTTTCTCCAGCATGGATTTAACTTCATCCATGGGTTGTTTTTTCAGTCGGTAGAGGCCGCTCTGTTGCAGGGGGGGTTGCGTTGTGGGGAGAATGATCGCGAAGAGGCTGCGGATGCAGTGGGGCGGGTTTGATAACTATTTGCTTAACAAACTCGTCCGGTAGGATCTCCATCCCATCTGTGGCACATTCACGTGGCATACCAGTCCTCGGTGACCGTAGGCATGCTAGGCTTTCTCGGACGGGGGCGGCACAAAAAAGACCCAAAAAAGGGCCAAACATTCCACTACGCCCCAAATATGGGTAACGGTTTTGCTCCTCCTCATAACAAACCCTTTAGAAGTGCTTTTCAGTTGGTGTGTATCGGAAGGCCGTGAACAGAGAGCAAGAACGACGAAGCCCATATGAGGCACGTCCGAACGCTATGCAGGTCGTCTTCTTCCCCCTTGAATGAAGCGAGGATTCTTTTTATAGCGAAGCGTTCTTGTCCGAGTAAGTTTGCGGCGTGTATCTGGTATCTGGCCTCTTTTGCGAAGCAGCCAGTCAAACGCAGCCAGTAAGAAAGAAAGGAACGTTGGACTGGATAGTCATTGTGCATGACATTTTCCCAAACTAAATAAAGGTTTTGTTTCTAGCAAGAAAGAAAGAAAGAAAGAAGGAAAGAAAGGAAGGAAGGAAGAAATCTGCTTTGCTCCTACAGGGCTGGCCAACTTTGTTCGAGATGTGAGGTTGCACTTATAAAAGTGCTATGGTCAAGTGTGCGCTTACACTATGCTAAACTCACTCTATAGAGACCCACATATCCAGTGTTACTGGATACGTGCCTGTATATACCTGTATTCATAGATATGCATGGTTACATTTATAGAAGGACCTATAAAATACACACGTCACAAGAACAGTATGTGTTTTGCTGCAGAAAAAATCTATGATTCAAAACTATTATGTGTTAATTCAAGCACGCTTCGAATTACGTAAGGTTCAATTGCAGTCGAGTCTGATTAATACCTTTTTCCTTTTTTCTACAGCTTACATTAGGTGCAGTCAGCATCTACAGCGCAGCAGTTGGAATGTCAACAAGTATGTACATTTGCAGCGTCCACGAAGTAAGAATGTAGAATAGAGTTAACCCAGAAGACGATCCCGACTGTTGTGTGAGTTGGCAATAACTAAATTGGATTGAATGTTGTCTCAGAATATAAGGACGTGTGATGCCGTCTGACTATAAGTTTTCTGCATAGCCGGATCCGCCAGCTGATGCAAACAGATGGGCGTACGCCCTTACACTTGCGCTTCATACAAGCATGACGATAGCAAAGCAAGAAATGACCCTGAAACGGTTCAAGTGCTAATGAGAATTAAAGGATTTGGATTGCAGGAGGAAAGGGCAAACCGAGTAGCCCGATTTTGCTTGTGACAACCCATTTCTACACTGCAATTAAAAGCGCTCTTGTTGAGCCTTGAGCTGACTACAAATTACAAGTATATTGGCATCGCTCTTCAGTCAGAGTTATCATGGAATAATCACGTTGATGTTAGCCTTGGCTACACTAACTCTACTCTCGGGCTTCTTAAACATAATTTAAAAGGAGCCCCAATGCATAATAAAAACTAACGTACACAAAATTAATCCATCTGAAACTAGACTACTCCTCTGTCCTTTGGGATGCCCAATAAACTTACTTTGTCAGGCACATCGAAGCCTTGCAAAACCGTACTGGACGAATAATTTTTTTTCAGATGATTCACGTTATACCCCCTCACTTCGTTGAAGAATAGAGCTTAGTTAAACAAGTTAGCACTTCGCCGTGAAATTTCCCGCCTATCCCTGTTTTATGAGGTGTATCACCAACCTTTACTTCATGAAGATTTCTTTCTGTCCCTACCAGCTATCTTTCCACGTCGTGACCACCCAATGAATGTCAAACGCATTAGGAGCCAGTCATCCCATTATGCACATTCATTCTTGGAGCGCGCAATAACTGAATGGAACGCCTCGCTATCAGACATTGCCACGGAAACCGACTTCAGTTTCAAGATCTAATTCCCTCGGGAGCTACCGCCTAATTGTATTGTTTCTTTATTTTACAATCGCTTCCCTGTGATGTCAGTTGCTGTTTGCTTTTCAGTGCGGTATCCTTGTTTTTCCTGATATGTCCTAAGGGTTCTCTGCAGTCTCTATTTCTGACTGATTTTGTATGTTACCCATTTTCTCACTGTATATTTTTTACATACGTCAAGCGATCAAAATGAAGTAGCTGATCTGATACGTTTATTCGGATAGCTAGATGATAGTATTATAATTGTTAATATTGCTGTTAGTATTATCACTGGCAGTAGAAGAAACAGAAACAGTATTGCTAGTAAAATTAGTAATTTTACTTTCTCGCAAGTGCTCAACGTTCCCTTATCCTTGTGCAATGTGGTTATCGGAGTACTTGGAACTACCTACACGGCACTGGTAAGCATGCTCGGCTGTCTTTTTCAAATGTGCCTTCTGCACGTTTTCAGATTCTCAATCGGACGTGATTTGTCACTTTTCATAGATACTACCTTGGCGAACGGGAGAATAGCGTAAATTTAATTTTCCCAAAGCGACAAGGGGTGCTACTTACTTTATCTATATTCGCACAAAAAAAGTAAAATCGCGAAAGAGAGGACAGCACAGCACCCATCCCGTTGTCATTCGCACACAGTCTGTTCAACTTCATTTGACCCAGCAAAAAATATGCTTTAATAAAGATATTTCTTAGCGATGTCACATTGTATCCACCTCCAGCCTGATGATAAATCATCGAAAGAGCATTTGAAAAAGTTCGGTTAATTGTGTAGGCGATAATTCGCCCAGGATTTTGAAAGACGAGGGTTCTTTCGTGATCTGGTTTAGGCGCTGGCATCTATGGGGATAGAAGAGAAAGACTATGGAGAAATTAATAAAGAACCATCTTCCGAAGCACAAGTAAGGTCAGGAAGGAACGATGGTGCTATCCACATACTGATGTATAATAATCTTACATATCAGACCTTCTCAGTATCCTAAATATTCGACTAATCTCATCGTCGCACCTCAAGTAACATCAGCATATAAACAATTATCGTAGAGATTAGTTTTGAAAACAAGATCTCCTTAGCTCAATTCACGTGGCTTTAGGGTACCTAGGATCTGGATATATTGTAACAACGTACAAAAAATATGGGCCGTCAGGTGACTTGTAGATGTCGTATGGACTCGGGAATGATACGAAGTGATACCTCTTCATACTGAAAACACGTAGCAGTAGGCAGTATCTAAGTATAAAATCAATATGCAATCAAAAATGAGCATATTTATCAGGAAACAGAGTGTGATGTGAGTGCCTTTGTCGCTATACCCTTCGGTCGTGCCAACGCCAAGTCCCATCTCACTTGTTGTCCCATCACCAGCGGGCGCGGAGCATTCGAGTTCGGGTAAGATCACTTGGAGCTACAACTAAATATGCGCAAAGTGCTGTAAGGGAAGAAGACTAACGCATTCGAAGAATACGATGCGCTGAGGTACGTCAGAGACGTTATTGGGGATAACTTCGGCACGAAACAAAGAGTAGTTCGGACTCAAATAAATCCACCAACATTAAAGGAGCCTAAGAGATCAAAACTTAGGATAGTTTTATTGGGGAAAATGCTGAAGGAAATCTCCCTAATAATACGGCCATAGGACGCGACGGAGTACCAGTACCGCTAATGAAAAACCTGGCTCCTAACGGCAAGGCACTGCTGAATAATGCCGTAGAGCAAGTGGTTAAAAGGAAGAAAAGTGCGGTTGGATGGCGTTACAGCAAGATGAACCTCATCTAAGGCGCGCAATAATGGGGAACCGCAAACAATGTGTCTACGAGAGCAGCAGAAATTTCTTTGCGGGTTCCAGGGAAGATATAATCCATACTAAAGCGAGCTTTGAGAAAGGCAGAGCCTTCCACAACCTCTTTCAAGGAGCAGAAGGAGCCCGTGGTGCATATCTGACAGATGACGACACAAATATTTCTGGAAGGTAATTGAATAATCGAAGTCGTAACGACTCTCTTAGAAATGGTTCGTTTACACCACGAAAGAAGAATAACCGGGAGACAAATCCTCTAACAAAAAGGCGCACTAGGCTAAAACCCCTACTGTAAGAGAATAAAAGAACGTTATCACGTCGCATGGTGTAAACACGTGAGCTCCATACATAGGTAGTAAACACCCCATGTTGGCAAGGTTGCAACCTAAGCCGCGAGCAATGTAATAGCTGCAGGCTTCAGTTGCTAGCGGTAGTTTAGCTTCAGTTGGCTAAATATGGACAATTACCATCCCTGGCAGGTGTTAAACTTACGTTGTACTTCTGCAGCTTCCGCTGACCAGTGTGCATTACTACTGCGATATTCAGAGAGGTGCACCTAAGTACTTAAAGTCCTGCCTCCACTGAATACCTGCGAAGTAACTTGGCATCGTACGCCATAGACCAAACAAAAACACTCCGCTCTTCTCAAAGTTTACTGCTGCACTAGAGGCTGATCTAAACTGTTGTGTCATGGCAAGGGAATTCTCCAGATTTTTCTTGACAGCACAAAAGAAGGCTATGTCATCTGCACAGGCAAGTACGCGGATCTCATTGGATAACAATTTAAACCTGTTAAAGACATGGTCCTTCAAAATTCGTGCGCAAAATGATTGTAAGTACAGAGCGAATAAAAGAGGGGACAAGTGACAACCTTGCCTTACCGATGCCCCCAGGTACGTAGATTCGGATATGTTAGCCCTGTTTTACCATTAGCATAACAGACAGTGATGTCCTTAAAATAAAAAGAACCAATGCTTACGTGCTTCGCCACACGAAAGAAGAAGTAGCGATTAAGTTCATCAAATCCTTTTGCCAAAGCAAACTGAACTAGTTGCGACCTCACCTGCACTTTCTGCTGCACACTCTAGCAAACCCCTCGCAATGTAGAGATTTGTCTGGATTGATCTTGCTCTAATGCCACATGTTTGATAGTCTCCCGCCACTAATTGAATTACGTCTTGAAGGATACTAGCTAATACATTCGCATCTATATTATAATCCATGTTACAAAGCGATATGGCGCAATACCTCTGGACTTTCTGCAATTTGGTTGCATCACCGCCTTTTGGGATAAGTACTGTTGATAGAGTGCGGTAGGTAGGTATCTAATCCAGTAAGCTTCTTCATACAGTTTAAGCAGAAAGGGAACCGATACAGAGCAAAAGCACTGTGGAAATTCCGCGCTCAAGCGATCAGGCCCAGGAGTTTTGCTTTAACTAGCGAAGCAATGGTTGCTTCACCTTCTATGATACATATGCCTCTATCAACACCACCACCTTTCTTTACAAAGCTGTGGCAGCAACGAAAGAAACATTTTCGTTACAGCTTCACTACAAATAACTATATGACACTGGAAAATATTGTCATAAAGATCCGTGAACGCTTTGATCATTCTAGCCAGGTCATTAACAATCGCTCCGCATACTCCATCTCGAGCAATTGCTTCGACAGAGTATGCCGACGCTCATCACCAAGCGAACAACTACAAGGCTGTTGCTCCAAATACCGACGAGTACGTGCACGGACTAGTGAACCTCTGTATCTCTCAGTGTTCATTGTCTGTATTTGTGCCTCACTTTTGTAATCGTCTTCAATTTTTTTGCCACAATGAAGGCATTGAAGTTCGTGTAGCTGATCTAGCAGCTTCCACAACTCTTTATATTTTCCTTTATTCTGAAAAGGCAAAAAGGCAACTTCTTCAGTGGCGACCATTTTAACTTCTTACGTGAATATCTTCCACTGCACAAAGAGAGATAAAGAACTGCGAATTAATACTTCAATAATTATTTCCGGGACGCGCTTTAGAAAAGCCTTATGTGAGAGTAACATATCAATTTTCCATAAGATCCAGCTCATCCGCAAACTTTGAAATTACCGGTTGCCAAAACAAACCGACACTAAGCAATGATCACTGACGAACGCAGGGTGCACATTCTAACCATACGATACACAAATGCGATCGAACATTGCATGAGATGTACCTTGAAGGTGTGTGTAGCGAAATGGGGCTGTTCCGTGTAGTCCTACATCAACAAGCTCGTAGTCAGATGTCATGGCATCCAAAACGTTAACCCTGGTATCCTGGCGCTGCCTTGTAGATGAAAGATCAGGTGCACTACACAGACAATTAAAACCACCTAAGGCAACCAATACACGGTCAGTGCGTAAGTGCTGGGTCAACAAGAGAAAGTAGTCCTCGCTTTCACGTGCTCTACTTCGCGTATACACAAAAAACACCTCCAAACTTGACCTTTCATACTGACATCACACCATAGAACGCACCCTTCTCTATCAGTCATCATCATCATCAGCCTGGTTACGCCCACTGCAGGCCAAAGGCCTCTCCAATACTTCTCCAACTACCCCGGTCATGTACTAATTGTGGCCATGTTGTCCCTGCAAACGTCTTAATTTCATCCACCCACTTAACTTTCTGCCGCCCCCGGCTACGCATCCCTTCCCTTGGAATCCAGTCCGTGCACAGTCTTTATCAGTGCATAGTCCCAAACACGCTGTATCACCGCGTTTTCCTTCCAAATAGCATACATCCTGCAGAGACAACAATCGCGTGGCTGACACACACTTTATACTCCGAAAGAAATAGAGCTACAACAGCCGCTGTGTCGTCATCGGATTCAATTTTTGTTTCGTGAATTGCAACTACATCTAACGCTGGGTTGCGCAACAAATGTAACAGCTGACCCTACCGTCGCTTACGTAGTAAGTCACGGACATTGACTGTTCCAAACGTTAAGGGAAGGGGGCACGCAATTTTTCACAACTGAGGCTGACTGCCTACAGGTAGCGCTGCTACCCTTGTTTTGGCTTTCCGGGCCCTTTGAAGAGTCGCAGCTGCAAGAACTATACTTGAACTGCAGAGGCATCTGCACTCACAGGGGCCCCGTGAAGGTGCGAAGGTTAGGCCACGTGCCCACGAGTATTTATTTCGCGTCAAATTCGCTCTTTGAAACACCTGGCGTCTATACGTCGCGTGCCACTGCTCTAGTTCTTCATCCGGCCAGCTAGCTTATTAAGGTGCCCTGTTAGGCTGTAGTGCCTTCGGGGTACGCCCAGGTCTTGTTCTATTCATGCAAAGTAGAGAAAGAGCGCCTATAATTAAACCACAATAATATTGCGCCTGAATGTACCCACAACATAGTGTTTAGCATGTTATGAACATGCTAGAACGAACATGTGCACATATCAAGACATTATCATTATCATCAGCAGCAGAATCACGGTAGTTAGTTCTCAAAGGTATGTGTCAGATTATCACATGAACAAACAGTATCAGCTTAGGGCTTCACGAAAAAATAGCATCAACAAAGTGGGAGACAGATACAGGCATTTATCATATGCTGGAAATGATTTCCTGGCTGGTCGGCTCGCGTGCTACTCCAGGTTCTGGCTGATAATTATGATATACAGAGTGATCAGATAAACAGCACATGCAGTAACACACCCGCACGCACACACGTGCCTGCTCACGCGTGCAGAACCACCAGTAGAAGATATACACGTAGCAAATACGAATTTAATACCTGCTATTTTTATAGAACAGAAGGCAGCGAAACTGTGGAATGTGAATAGAGTAAGCAGCAAAAGTAAAACCGATGGCTCGAACTCGGGGACCATTGATTATGACCACAGCTTGATGATCTGGCAATCCTAGCCGCTGCACTACGTAGGCACAGTGTACATATGCTGTTATGCAGCAGGTGGAAAGTGCACCAACAAAGTGAACGATGTTGATTGTGTGTACAAAATCGTGCTAAAGCTCGTTAAAAAGACAATGTGACTCAATTTTGCAATTCTCCGGCAACCATGAGCGAAAGCGCGATATTATGATCAACTATGGTGTCCTTGAAGCATTGGCGCGTTTAATATAGGTTCCCTAAGCAGAAAAATTATGCCTGGCTCTGGTATGGCAAACACCAGGGACGAGTGGAGCTGGGACCAGGCAAGTAAAGTAGCGCAAAACAGCCCACTTAGCCTAACTTTTGCTGGGCTTCCCCGAGCTCTGCTGGTGTCTGGTATTTGAGATAGCAGAGCTACGCATAAGTTTTTTCCACTGCGAGAAAGAGGACCGCCGAAGCGAGCGTGAAAGCTTTTATCGGAGAGCAATGACCTCAATCCCTCTGTGTCCATGCCACGCCGCTCCTACTCCCCCGCTAGGCTTCACTAGCCTTCGCCTTGTCGTTATGCTGAGGGATGCTATTTTTATACTTGGCCTTCACTTTCTCAGCTCCCTCTCCCCCAGCTCAGAAATGTGGTGAACGTCAAGAGAAACCCAGCGAGGTTCTAACAGCGCCACTGCAAAACAGAAACGAGAATTCCACCCATGTTAGAAAAGCTATCGAACTATTTAAACTAGCCAGCGGATAAGAGACTCACTGTCGGTCATTGTAATGAGAGTCCTGCAAGGTTCAGTTGAATCAGAGCGTCACAAGATGCCATCAGCTTGGGCGCTCACCTCGGCGTTTCTCGGTCTTACGGTACGAGTTTACGCGATCAAGTTTTTATTTTGTAAATTCTATCCAATTATCTAGCTGCCCATTCGCAAATACAGGGAGGACTACGAGGTGTCGTATGGGCCGACTGCGTCCAGGGCATCGTGCTCTTCGCAGCGCCTTTCGTGATCATTGCAAAGATCGCTTACGATTCCGCGAACCTGGACAAACCTCTGAGACCCCTGAGTGACTTCGACAGCAAGAACAGTTTGTTTAGGTGAGCACGAAACTTCATTTACTCTGTTTTTGATGCCTATATATATATATATATATATATATATATATATATATATATATATATATATATATACGCAGGCAAGAGACGACGAACTTTTAGGAAGACTGATTTACTGAACGTTTTCGGCTGGTCCACTAGCAGAAAACGTTCAGTAAATAAGTATTCCTAAAAGTTCGTCGTCTCTTTCCTGCGTATGTTACGTCGGGTCCTGCGTGCTGAACTTTGAAGAAACACCCTATATATATATATACACACTTGCGTGGATGTACGTCTCTAAACATCCCCCTCGAGCCTTCTGGGAATAACTGCGCACGCGACAGCACAGTGCTCAAACAGAAAAGCACTGTTCAATTTCAAACTTGCTGACTGCACCTTGCAACACTTCTCGTAGGCCTTGTAGTTCAAGGTGGAGTATTACGTGCGAAGTGTTTTGCAAACCGAGCTGTGTACTGCCTTGATGTCAGTATGTCGTCATGTAGCGGTTTGATTCACAACGTATCCCAACTCACAACGTATCCCATCAGGCATACTTTTCAAGAAGCTCTTTAAGTTCTTGAAGAAGCTCTTATGTTCGATTTTATTTGCTGTCAGCCATTTCGACAGTGAAGCCAGCCACATGTTTCCATCTCGCGCCATAAAGTGCAAATTAGATCGAGAAAAGAAAACTTCGGCAGAGTTACTGCTAACGTGTGAGAATGCGAAAGCATTATAGTCGTGTTGGTGAAATGCTTTATTTTTTTTTTTGCTGTGCATTCCTTGTCCACGCAAGCTCTCACCTGCGTTTTATATGCGCCTCGGTAAGGCCAAATAAAAACGCCCCAGCCGTAATACTATTACATTCGTCGTCATCATCATCATCATCATCATCATCATCATCATCATCATCATCGCCATCATAACTTATTGGCCCTTAAAGACCCCTCCAAAGGGCATTACATAAGGTGTTCTAGACGATAAGCTGCTTTTAATCAACTCTAACGAAGTGCTTCTTATTATGCTGTATTGTAATTTTACTGAGAGGTATTTATGCTTAACTGAATCAAAAGCCTTTTTGGTCCAGTAAGAATCCCACTGTCAAACGTTCATCTTCTGTATTAGTAATTATTTCATCATTCATGCGAATTACCGCCCTATCCGTTGATTTTCCCTTCTGAAAAATGTACTGTCGGGTTCATATCACGTTTATCTTCTCAAGGAAGGAAACTAAACGCGTGCTTATAGCATCTTGAAAAACTTTAGAGAAAACAGAAAAAAATAGCCGCTATTCGTAAATAAATTGCGGTCACCTCTTTGTGCACATATTCAGCTTATCAGGAAAAATTCCTAGGGTAAGCATTTGGTGGCAAATATGAGAAAACATCGGCGCCACTATATCGCAAACGTATTTGACTGTTTGTGATTTAACACTGTAAATTCCAGCCATACAATTATTGGGTAATTTCAAAATTAACTGCGCTACTTAAATCGGAGATGTGTGGGAAAAAAGATTGTTTTTACTGATTTTTCTTGAAGATACAGTGATACGCCATACCCATAAACGCTTGCGTCCCAGACAGCAATTGTGAGAAAGTGTTCGTTAAATTTAATTCTCAAGGAAAGACCCGCGTACGTCGTACCATCGACTTGTATTTGATGCACAGCTTTTTTTTTTTACATAAGTTCATTGTACACTTTCCATGTTGCGTCTGGGGTCAGTCTGTTAGAAAATATTTTGACATAGTAGTCCTCTGTCGCTTTTTGGAGTATTGACCACTTTAATGTTTATCAACTTAGCAAAAGGTTTATTTTTACTGAATATTCATTTGTGCAACGCCTTATCTGTCTAAGGTTTTGTAGACGTCCTAAATTTAACATAGATCATCAAAGAGAATGCAGTATTATATGTGCTTATAAATTTTTCTATAAAATTTGAATGGCTCACGTTTGGGTCATTTAAGTGAATACGTCGGTCCAATATTCCTCCAGTAACAATAGTGGAAAACTTTTGAGTGTGTCCGCGTTAACTTTTATTACGTAGCTGGCGGCGTTTTAGGCGTTGCTGTCTTTACGTTCGGAAGAAAAAATAAAGGTAAATAATCGCCTATATCAGATGCCATGACGCCAGAGTGCACATCAGAAGGCAAGAGATTAGTGAAGCATATATCTTTTGCAGATCTTTTTTATCTCCTTTGTTCCACTGCTTATGCCCATTCGGTGGATGGATGGGTGGATGGACGTTATGAGCGTCTTCTTTGGAACGGGGCGGTGGGTTTTGCCACGAAGCTCTTGCTATTAAACTGCCTAATGTCCTACCGAAGTTAAACAATAAAATAAAAAAATAATCACTATAAACTCCCACACCCAAACTTTCTAATATCCTCTTGCTAACTTTGTTTTTGTACGTCTCCGTTTTCTGTCGTTTCCCTACTTTCGTCCACAAATCCTCCAGTCGGCTCCTCCTAATGCCTATTGCGGAAATGCTTGTTTCCACTGCTCCTGCTGAACCCAAGGGCTTCAAGGAGGCCAGTGTTGCCTCAATCGCCCGCTGGGTAGACGTCTTCACATTGTTATAAAACATGCTCCATAGTTTCCCTACCTTTACCGTAGGAAGCACATGCTTCTTCTTGCTTCTTATATCTCTCTTTATAGGTGCGCGTTCTAAGGCATCCCGATCTCGCTTCGAAAAGTAATGAGCTTCGCTTTGAGTTATCATAAATTGTTTCTTTTCTGATTTCGTTTTTTCTTCTTAAGTAGTTACTCATGACAGGTTTCCTTTCCATTGCCGCCACCGATGAGATTATTTCAGCCTCTCTGACTTTCCGCTTGACCGTCTTTGTTGCTGTGTTGCCCACCCTACAGGCCACATACTTGCTGGCAAGCTTCCTAGTTCTTTTCCTCCACTGTGAATCGATGTTTTTCCTGTACAGATACCTGAACACTCTCCCAGGCCATTTACTTTCTTCCATAATCCTCAGGCGTTCTTCATACTCAATCTTACTGCGAGCTTCCCTCACTTCAAAACTAGTCCAGCCCGATCACCTTGTACAGCTTCATCTGTAGTGTTCCCGTGAGCACCCGATACGAGGCGACCCACTGACCTTTAGTTCCCATCGAGTCCTGATTGTACCCCAGATTTAAAGCTAACAACCGCATTTCCAAAATAAGTCCTGGAACCAATACACCTTTCCACAAACCTCGGAGGACCTCGTACCTATAGTATCCCCATAGCGCTCTGTGCTTCACTATGGCTTCATTTCTCTTCCCCTTCACTGTTATTGTTTTTTCCTGTTTTTCATATATCTGTTGCCCTCGTTTATCCATATACCAAGCTATTTATATCCTGTTACCCCAGGAATTTTCTGGCCCTGTATCTCCACTGTCTGTTCACTGTTTTCATTGAATACCATAACACCTGATTTTCTAACACTAAATTTAAAACATAAATTGTTGCCTTCCTGTCCACAGATATTAGCCGGACCTTGCAAATCACTTTGCTTGTTAGCTAGCAACACAATGTCATCCGCAGAAAATAAGCCTTGGAGCTTCTGCTCAACTGCTGTACCCGCCTGTTTGTATGAGATTAAACCCGATATTACTTCCTTCTAGCGCCCTCTCCATCCTCCCCATGTACATCAGAAAGAGCAGCGGGGATAAAGGGCACCCCGGTCTCAGTCCCTCGTTGACATGAACTTTCTCCTCGCTTTTCATCCCTTCCCATTCAACGCAAACGGTATTTTCTAGGTAAATCTCTGTCGAAAGCTGTAGACAATCACCACCTAATCCTTCCCCTTTCAGAATAACCCACAAAATGTTGCGGTCTACGTTGTCATAGGCTCCTTTATTGTCTAAAAAGGCCGCATATAACGGTCTCCTTTCTCCTTTTGATATTTCAATACACTGAGCAACAACAAATAAGTTATCATCTAAACGCCTAGCTATTCTGAAGCCATTCTGAAGTTCTCCCAAAATGCCATTATTCTCTGCCCAAGTTTGAAGCTTTAATTTCATTACCTGCATTGCTAGCCTGTATATTACCGATGTAATGGTCAACGACCTATACGAGTGAATTCTATCTTTCTCCCCCTTGCCTTGACAAATTAACTTCATTCAACTTTGTAGTCATCTGTCTCGCATTCGTCTATCTTTTAAAGTTTGTTCCAGTGCTTTCACCAGAGCTTCGTTACTTTTTGGTCCCAGTTCATCAACCAGCCTAACGGGAACCTCGTCTAGCCCTGTGGCTGTGCGCTTAGGAATCTTCTCTTCTACTTTCTTCCAGTTGAAATTTGTCAGCACGAGCTCCTTTCCCACTTGGGTCTCTTTCATGTTCTTTTTTTCTTCAAGTACAACCTTGTCATTGCCTTGGAAAGATTCGGCTGTTATTTTTCGGATATAATTTATCGCCGCTTCTCCTTCTAGTCTGTTTTAATCTTAGTCTAGGATATGTTGTTGTATTGTTGTTGACTTCCTGCCTAATCATTTTATGTCGTTGCAAAATATTCTAGGTGTGGCCTTCATTTTGTCACGTATTTCTGACAACCAACGTTCACTTTCACCTTTTAATTTTGCTTGCGCCAGTATTTGAACCATAGACTTTTTTCTCGCGGTATATTTCCCATTTACTGGTTACTTCATCCTGCGGCAACTGTGCCTTCTTTGCCTGCCTGTGCTCTCGAGATGCTTTCTGTCGTTCGGCGATCGCTTCTCGTATATCCCTGTTCCACCAGCTTTTCGGTTTCTTTTTTCCTTTCCAACGAACATGTTCTTTCTCTTTCCGTATTTCTGCCGTTATTACACTTAGAAGCTCACCATATTCCCGCTCTTTACTTGGCCATTTGCCAATTTCTTCCTCGACTCTAATGACTATATTTGCTATTTGTTCAGCCTTCAGATTTGGACTGCCCATTTTGCGCTCCTTGCTCTCTTTCCCAACTACATATCCAATTTTTAAGGTGGTGCGTTTGTGGTCACTCCCTATGCTGCTATACCCTTCCTCATCAACGACTATTTCTCTCAACTTATCATGAATTCCTTCTGTCATCAGACTGTAATCAATGGTCGACTGCCGGTTTCCCACATCCCACGTGATCTGCCCTTCACACTTAGGCCCTGTATTCACGATAAGAAGGTTATGTTGCTCACAAAGGTCTAGCATTGACTTCTCGTTGTTCTCGGTATAGCCATCTAAATCCTGTTTGTGGGCATTCATGTCACCTAATAGGACAATTTCAGCACCATTCCGGAAACGCTTAATATCTGCGTTTATGCATTCCACTTACTCTTTATTCTTCCCTGTGCAATTATTTCCGGTCAGCAAATACGTAACGACCAGTCAAGTTTTTTTCCCACTTATTTATTTATTTATTTGTTTATTTATTTATTTATTTTTTTATACAATACTGCGGACAAGAAATCCAAGCAGGGTGAGCAAAAAACAAAGATGATATACACAGAAGAACAAGATGAAACAAGTGTCTAACACGTTTTCCACACAAATTGTTTGGTCGTAAGGTAGACGATTAAGAAAAATTTTAACTTGATTTCAATACAACTATAATAATACACGAAATAACAAGATTTACACAAGTTATATACAGCGCACGGGCGCTGGGGGTATGCTTCAGTTAGTTTATTCCAGTCATCTATTGTTTGTAGAAAAAAAGAGTACCGGAAAGTGTCAGTCCTTGCGAAAATAGGTGTTAGAGAATGAGGGTAGTGGTGCCGAGTGGGTCTGCTTGTCAAGGGGGATACGTATTTTGCGGTGTCTAAGGCAATCCTATGATTAATTAAGTTTGAAAGAAACGCTAGCCTACTTTTCTTTCTTCGAATTTGTAGTTGTTCAATACCGTTATCGGTTAGTAATGCAGTGGGGGAGGCACTAGCCTTAAATTTACTGTAAATAAATCGTACTGCTTTTCTTTGAATTGTTTCTAGGTTCTTAATGTTAATTTTTGTGTGAGGGTCCCAAACTATGGAGGCATACTCAAGTTTTGGCCTAATTAAGGAAAAGTAAGAGAGTAGTTTAACACTAGACGGAGCAGACTTGAGTTTGTGGCGCAGAAGGCATAGTTTCCGGAAAGCGGCAGAGCAGATGCTATTTATGTGCAAGTTCCATGATAAGTCACTCGTTAATGTTAAGCCTAAATATTTATAGCATGTTACTTTCAGTAAAGGTGATGCAGCTACATTGTAAGTGTAGTCTAAGGGGACTTTTTTGCGCGTTATGGGGAGATAGACACACTTAGTTGCATTAAGAAGCATTCCCCATTGCTCACACCGTTTCAACACGTTGTCTAAGTCAGAGTTAAGGTCATATTGGTCAGTAATGCAGGTAACTTCTCTAAACAAAACACAGTCATCAGCAAATAGACGAATGTGAACTGGAGTGTTAACGACATTGACAATATCATTAATATATAGTAAAAAAAGTAGAGGGCCAAGTACGCTCCCCTGCGGAACGCCAGAAGTTACCGGAAGGCAGCCAGAGACTTGTTCTCCCACCTGAACGTATTGGTTGCGGTTGTATAGATAGACTGAAATCCAGGAAATGAATAATTCTGGTATGCCAATCGTCCGAAGCTGAGTAATTTGTTTATCGTGTGGGACTGTATCGAATGCTTTGCTGTAATCTAGGAATATTACATCAATTTGACTGTTCGTGTCTAGACAAGCTGCAAAGGTGTGAACTATAGTAACCAATTGTGTTGTGGTAGAAAATCTTTTTCGAAATCCACATTGATGATTTGATAAGACTGAGTTTTCTTCTCAGAATTCGTGTAATTTGTGAGCTATTATGTGTTCGATAAGTTTACAACACGAAGATGTTAAGGAGATCGGGCGATAATTTTGTACTAATACACGGTCGCCTTTCTTGAATATAGGCACAACTCGGGCTGACTTCCAGTCATCTGGCAACTCTGCTGATAGCAGAGAGACACGAAAAATAATAACTAAGTATTTAGCAACAGACTCGGCAAAGCGACGAAGAAATATGTTCGGTATATTGTCGGTACCACAAGAAGTTTTAGTCTTAGAGTCAAGCAACATAGCAAGGACGCCAGGATAAGAAATGAAGTTTACATTTACAGAATGGTCCATGTTTCTGGTGGGTAGAGAATCAGTATCGGCAGAAAATACACTATGGAAATAGTCATTGAAGTGTTCAGCAATGGCGGTCTGATCAGATACCAATGAACCATCGACAAGAACCTGTGATATGGGTTTCTTTTTTTCGCTGATATAGTTCCAAAACTTCTTTGGATCATTTCTTATGAAGTTTGGGAGTGACGTATTGAAGTAGTAGTCTTTCGAAGTAAGCACCGCACGTGCAAGTTTATTTAGAGTGTCGGATATTGTACCTAATAACCAAAGATGCTCTTGACATTTTGAATTTACTCTTTTCCATTTTGGCTCCCTGAGGGATGAGCATTCAGGCTCCCCCTCCCTTCCTTTCCGACTTTGTTCTGTTGCACCCTTCCCAAACATAATTCTCAATAACTGGCGGCTCTTCGGAGTTTCTTAGGTGGGTTTCTAACGACATACACCCCTATTTGTTCTCTATTTAACTGCTCCTCAATCTCTTCCCACTTTTCATTTTTTCTGCCGCCCTGCATGTTTATGTAGCCTATTGCATGGCGAGCTCTTTCTTGCTTTCCTCCTTTGTTTTGCTATCGACGGCAATGCTTTTATGAGGTTCCCCTAGGGGACCTTCATCATTGCTGTCTACTCTGGCCGCCTGAGCACCCGCGGGCCCCCTAAAAAAGCAACCGGGCGACCCCCAATTCGCCAGCCTACTTCTTGTGCCAGCCTGTAATTGAAGTGGATTCCGTCTCGTTTGAAAGCACCACACCTTCTGACTTCCCTGTTCACTTCGACAACCCCGAAGCCTTTATCTTGGCTCATTTTTCTTATTGCCTCATTAGCAGCGATTACGGCTCTTTGTACGTGACTGTCACGCACAGGCACCTCCGGCACCCCGCACACGACGATCTGCACCTGAGGGGATAGCTCGAGCAAGTCGTCCACCCCCTTCGCCAAGCGCTGGGCTAGTCCTGTCCCTTTCCTGTTCAGGACGTCATTTAGCTCATGTGCTACTATGACAAGGTTGCGCACGTGAGCATTTTCCGCGAGCTTTTCCTTAGCTCGCTCCATGACAGAATCCATTGTCCGCCCTGGAAATGTCCCTACCGCCACTCTTTTATCGCCTTTCACCCTCTCCACAATTGCTTTCGAGCAACTAGCCATGTTTGAGTCGCCAGCGATAATCACCCTTTCACTCTCTCCTACCTCTCCCTGCTTCTGTTTGTCTTTTTCCGCGGGATTCGAACTTGACAAGAGGTATTGTCCGCTGGGCTCCTCTTTTTTCCGCGCGGCGGCCTCCAGGTAGCTGCCGCTCTTTTTAGCTAACCCTTCATCCCGCCACCCGAATTCTACGTACCCTGATGGCATTCCCTCGCCTGTCGCGTGGGAGGTCTGTGTTGCGTTGTCACGCACATTCTCGTTCACAATGACGGCCCTGTTCAGCTTTTCCTCGGCTGCTGCAAATCTCTTTTCACCTACCTTCCGTGCATCACGCTCCCTGTCCACTCATTCTTGAGCTCTTGGACCTGTTTGACAAGCTCTTCCTGGAAAGCCTCCATTTTCTGCAGTCTAGTATCGACATCACATTGTGTGCCGGTTGGTTCAATGCCCTCTCCATTCTCATCCGTATCCTCATCTGCCTTGAGGAACCCCCCGCGCACTGCCTGCTTTACCGGCTTTCTCGCCATGTATTGCGCGGCTATTTGTAAATACTATAATACTATAATAATGCTGCTACTGATGCGAATACTACAATACCATACGACTATATCAATGCAGAGCACGTGCCTTTTAGCAAGAACCGATACGCAGAGGATGCAAATCCTCAAAATGTCGCAAAGCAACTCTCAGCACTGTTTTAGAAGCCACCAATGCCGCGGAGACGGAAGGTATGACCCGCTCTCGCACGCGCTCAACCACGCAGCCACGCTCTCACTGTCCTACCAAAAACACGCACAGTAAAACCAGCTAATAGCTATTAATATTTCCACCTCCAAGCTACCATTTAAAGACTGCAAGTACTCAACACCCCAACCGGCTGCACGTGTTGAAGCAGGTGGCGCGAAAGGACGCTCTAACAATCCTGCAAAACGAAATGTGCACGAAACACACCCGCGCACCCCAAATACGAGAGAAAAAAAAGAAAAAGAATTCAAAAAAGATACAAAAAGAATTGAGTGGTCTTTCTTTTGAAAGACCACTCAATTACTATTTAAAGACAAAAAATCAGCAAATCAAAAACAGAAGCAAGATCAAAGCATGCACAAAAACTTATGATTTCGTCACTGCCACGGAGCCCCGTGTAGCACGTCCATTCGCCACAAATCCAAACCCAAGCGGTGCCCTTGGCTAACCGCGCCATCTCTGGGCAGCCGGGCGCGCACTGAATTAAACTTTTATTGCTGGAGAGCGCACCGAAGAGGACGGCCGCAGCAGAACTTGTCGGCACGCGTAATCGAGTCTAGGCTTTTATTTATTAAATGTGAAACATCTTCTAGCGACTTCTAAGCTAATATTTCTGTAAAAAAGCGAGCCGTCAGCTGCACTGATGCGGACTACTTTCGAATTGAGGCACTGCGTGTAAGTTCTTCCTCATGCTTGCGCAGAGCCCCACTAGCAGCATTCGCTGCATTAAGTAGACGAAGGAGCATGAAAATTTAAAGAACAAGGCCCACATATTCGACATGTGTAGTAGTCATGAGAGAAGGGTGAGACGGTCACACGAGGAGTCACATAACCACACGTTTTTAATCGACTCTCAGACGTATTCTATGTTGAGAAGGCGAAAGTCATTGACCGATGGCTCACAGTTACGGGGCAGTATCTCTCCCTGCTTTCACTATATGACAGCATCTTCACCATCTCCCCAATAGAGCAAGCGAAGTTCACTGCAGCAGGCCAGCTTCCCACGCCTTCCACTTCTGGCATGCATGTGGTAAGTGTCTTAGCAACACGAGCGAGCGCCTGCAGCACCTTCACTGATACTGGCCTTTCTGCGTCGGGGATAGTAGGGGGTGCCGAACTAGTTGGAGCCTGTTCCTGCGTACAGCATCAGTGTCTGTGTTAACACATTAGGACCGAGGCTCATCTCCTGGGGCTTCCACAGTGGCATTGCTTTTGAGGTCTGTCCATCATACGTTGTCTCCGTCGAAAAGCTGCGGCAGTTCGAAGATTCCGTGACGTCTTTAGAAGTATTCACTTTGACGTTTACGTTTCGGGTATTATTCTTCGAAGTTGCGAAGACTATTCTAATCCGGTAGTTTGGGTGTCGGCTTGGTGAAACTAAGGGGAAGCTTTTTTTTACCAGAAGACCCATGAGTAGTTCCGCAGGAAACCCATTCTTCAAAGGAGTCGACCTGTAGGCTAGAAGCGCCACGTAAGAGTGTTTCATCTTTGTCATGGAAGTCTTTACAATTTTTATCACATCCTCAGCAAGTCCATTACTCTTCAGTATAGTGAGTGCTAGAAGGGATGTGCTTGCAGCTGTAGTCTTTATCAAAGAGTATAAACTTAGTCTACTAAAGCTAAACGAAAACATCAGCTCCTACATTGGACCACCAGACACAACATGTCGGTCGAGCAAACGTATTTGTGAGCCGAAGTGTCGTTCATGTAAGAGTCGAAAGACTTAATTTAAACAAGAGCACATGAAAGCTTCCACGTTTTCTTCGGGCTGCGTGTTTTATGTTTTGCGTAGAGCCGCTCTGGAAAGAGTGTCTGTGGCTGCAACACCTTTACGTGGAATTTATAATATATCCTAATCGTATCGTTAAATTCTTATGTTTAGCCTGTTCAATGTGGGCGTGAAGTTCTCAAGGATGTTCGAAGTGAAGATAGGAACCAACTGCTTATGAGCAGTCACCGGTTTTAACAGCTTGCTGGCAAGGTAATCATTGAACTTGTGAGACGCCTAGACTAAAGCAAGAACCTCTTTCTCAATTTGAGCTTAACGCTTCTCGGTCTCTGAGGCATAATCGATGACAGAAAACTTGCCATTTTGCTTCTGCCCGGACGTGTTCGTATGTTAACAGAAAGCGATCATCATCACGATTGGCTCCAGCATTGTCGTTTTCTTCCACAGCTGGCTCGTTGGCCCACCTGGGAGCGACCGCGCGAACGCGCTCGTGCCAGTGCTGCCGCGTTCGTCGTCGTCATAATTTATTGAATGAATGAATTTTTTATTTATGTATTAAGAAGCACAAGGACGTTACCAATTTTAAAGCGACGCTATTAAGCGCTAGTACCCCAGGAACGGGTCCATGTATATATACACACGAAACTCTCCATACGTGGGCCGATCCCGACGATATACCGAAGAAGTGTAATGGCGGACCGACCCGCACTGGAGGTGAAGCAGGCGTTAAGCACTCGAAATACGTGGGCCGATCCCAAAGACAGTGCAATACTGGGCCGACCAGCAGCGGAGGTGCAGTAGGCGGCAAGCACTCCCATGCGTGCGCTGATCTCGAAGATAATGAAATGCCGGGCCGACCCGCGGCGGAGTTCGCCATTGAGGGGACCACATAGCTTCGCTGGTGATCCTTGACATAGTGTAAGGGTACTGCGTTTCTTGTATAAAGAAATCGGGATGCGCCTTGCATAGCTGAGCGCGAAAGGTTTCGCTGCTGTTTGCGGCTGAATCCATTGTTCTTTGTGCAGCTTGCCGAGTCCCCCGAACAACCTGCAAGCATGAATTTTTCCAATTCATGCTTGCACTCTATCGACCCTAACTAGCGACTTTGCCTACTCCCTGGACTCTCCTGCCGCGAAACAACTTTGCTGTTTCATGTGTGGTACGGCGTCGAATTTTCAAATTCTTATTCACTAATAACTGGAATGACCAACAATGCGGCGTGCACTTTGTACGCATGCGATGAGACTGTGGAGCACCTTCTGTGTCATTGCCCATCCTTTGACGCTCGACGACTTACTTTACAAGCTAAGCTCAGCCTATTACATAATAGAGTGCTTTCAGAGAAATAGCTCCTGGGACCATGGCTTATGAATTCTTGCATGCAAAAGGCCCAAAAAGCCCTTCTCCACTTCTTGAAGGCTACTGGACTCCACGAACACTTGTGACAATGGGCATTCCTCTGCGACTTACTCTGTGAATGAGCGACCCTTTATTATACTTTTCTCTTTTCTTTTTATCAGTTCTTCGCCTTTCATCCTCAAGTGTAGGGTAAACAACCTGGCTTGTTCTTGGTTAACCTGTCTGCCTAATCCCTTTTCATTTCTCTCTCTCTTCTTTCTGAGTAAGTTTCTCGGCAATGGCGTTTAAAAATGCCAACATCCGGAGCCTTTTGATGGCTGGCTTCTTTAAATAAAGAGTGCGGACCTCACGTAGGAAGCAGTCATCCCGAATAGTAGTAGGCTCACGGTAGATGTACGCAAGTTGTGTCGCGTTACGGCTGGAAGAAGCTTTCCATATGGAACATGTAGCTGGCGAGGAGGAGCTCATGAAAGGTCCGTCCTTGAGCTTCTCGAATATTTGCTTTGGGAGGTCAGTTTCGTCGATCAGCGCCAGTGCCAAATTCGAAATCTACTGCCTGGCCCAGAACCAAAACTGTTGCCGGCCACGTTCCAGCATTTGACCTCAATTGCTTGGAGTAATCCTGCTTCTAAAGTAACTTGTTCGATTGCGACACAATTGAGGCGTCGTGACATGCATACGGCGGCGCAGTGAATATTCCAGTAATTCCTGCAGACTTCCAAGCGGAATGGGCAAAGAATGCGGGGGTGACGCTTTTAACCGCACCAACGGCATGCTTTCTGTACGCTGTTTTTACCTCAGAATGAAGATGGCTTGTTTGCGCCGCATGAATAACTGCTGTCTTTGTCCTGTTTCGAAATATGCCAACTGGTTTGGCAATCGGACGCAGCAATGGTTGCAGACGGCACTTGCTTGTGGATGTCGGTTTCTTGCTGACGGACGTGCTTGATTTGGCGGAAGGATTCCAGATCATTTTGAAAAGTGAAGTGCACGTCGAGCTCTAGCGTGGCGGATAGCTGCTTATTTATTATCCCTATTACCGGCTGTTCGCGCACGAACTCTTCTTGAAGAACGCCGAACTTACAATCTTTGGAAAGAGTTTGAATGGGCCCACGCACCGTCTTGCTGCACTTCGGTATTAAAACTGGGCCGTTCCTAGGTCATGTTCGATCGCGGGATAACGTATTTGTCCATGTGCTCTACGACTGCATCGAATTTCTTGCAGTTCTCTTCAGAGAGGGCAATAGTGGCGTAGATTTCCTCGGCTTGCTCGTGAACGATGTAGAGTAGCGCTTCAACATCATGTTTCTCGGCTTCACGCATAACCGATAAAGAGTTTGGAAACGTTCAATTCTTTGCTTCCCCTTCAGCCGCTGGTTTGACGACGAAAAATTGAAGGCGTCTGGCTGCTGAATTACGAACGAAGGTATGGCATCGAACATTAGGGGGTCGCGCTGCTTGAGTTCCGAGTGTGCATATAGGGAGAAGCTGACCGCTGTTTTCTTACTGGCGTCGTCCTTTGCACGTTGTATGGCTAGGATCCGATGTCCGCTGGTAGAACCTATTTTTTCTGACACCATATTGTTGCCAGAACGGAAGAACGAGACGGAAAGACGAAAGTAACATGACAACACGTTTTAATCTCCTCTCGAACGTATTCTACGTGAAGAAAAAAAAAGGCACGCGCTGCTAGATCACCCACCGTGTACCATCACGGAGAACTATCTCGCGCTGCTTTCATTAGATGGCGGCATCTACAACAAAAACTGCACACGCAACATTAACCAGTGACCTAAGACTGCTGAAGTTTCAGCCGTAGAATTTTTTGTTTTTGTTTCGTCATTTCCAAAGGCCAAATTCTGCATGTTTTACGTACATTCGAGCCTAACCTCTTTTTTTATGAAGTAGCAAACGCCTACAACCACTTCTATAGTAATATTTCTCTAAAAGTGTGGCAGTTTCGCTTGAAAGTCGAAGCACCGATTCCGATATCAAGACAGCCATAATAAGTAAGGATAATACTGTTATTGGCCATATCAACTTTTAAACACTCACTTACTAATTGAAATAAAAAGCGGAGTGTTAGCGCGCACTGACAATCACGCACACATCAAACTCGCTGTCAAAACGCTGCCGTGAAGAAGCGCGGCAGCAGCAGCAGGAAGCAAACTGACCTTCGTTCTGTCTATCGCTTCAACGCAAACTGACCGGCGAGAATGCAAAGCTATGAGCCGTCGACCCATCTAGATGCTGCTCGCAAAGCAGATCGCTGTTATGATAAAGCCGGCGAGACCGCGCGTGAACGAGAGAACGTCGTTGCTGCAGAAGTGCAACGCTCAGCCTACGTCCCCTCTCCCCGGTTCCTTGCGCGCGATGGAAGACTGGGCGCGTCCTCACCTCTTTCCTGAATTGCGCAAACGAGATTGAGTCGAGATCAATCGTCTCACCCTCGCAAAGCTTCACTCGCATAACAGCATACGGCGCGAGGTGGCGGTGTTAGCTTCCTTGGACTTTATGCGGAGCGTCACGCCGACGGCGGCGATGACGGGAAAAATGCGTCTGCAGCGTCCATATAATTGATCTCGCAATTAAAAGCAAGCCGTCAGCTGATGGCACTGAATGCCATCGAATTGAGGCACTGAATGTAAGTTCATGTATGCGCAGAGCCCCACTTGCAGCATTCGCTACATTAAGTAAACGAAGAATTACCAAAACGTGAAAGAAAAAGTCCCGTGTATTCCAAGGAAGCAACAAAAAGGAATTTATAGTCAGTGAGAAAGCACACTGTACAACAAGTAACTCGTGCGCTTGTTCGCTAAAAAAGATGAATGTGACTTGGAGAGCACTCACCGCAGATAACTGTTCAGTTGAGCGTTGACTGAGCTACTTCGGCTGAGTAACCGTTCTAGAAATTCATTGATCGCACTTTCGGTTTCCAAATGTTTCTAATTCCGAAGCATACAAAGAACAGCTGCCGTGCGTACGCATTTAATATTATCATGAGATTTTACGTACTAAAACTATTTTCTAATCATGAGTTATTCCGTAGTAGATGACTCCGGAAAATTCTACCGCCGGGTGTTTTTGACGTGCACCTAAATCTAAGTACACGGGTGTTGTCGCATTTCGCCCCCACGGAAATACGTATGCATTCCCATGAATACCTTGCACGCATACGTCGCGAACCACTGGTGCAAGATTTTGGGACACGTTGCTATACTATTGAGCAGAGAAGCATCGAATGGAATGTGCTCTGTTTTATAGGAAAACACACATCAATGCTGTGGAAGCAGATGCGGTAGCTGTTGCAACAGTGTTGAGCACGCCGATTTGCGCTGGCGGTGCTCACTCAGGTTCGCTCCACCGCAACTCACATGGAAGAAACTCTGACGCGAGGAAACCGCGTATTTAGCAGTTCCACGTGCTAAGCCCGACGTATCTTAGTGTGAAACATGCCGAGATCAACAAAATACGTCGCGCGTACCTCGATAAAAGAACTACCGGATCCATCTACACAACTTACAAAATAAATTGAAAGGGTACGTCGGTACATTTCTATCAACCGCCTTGATTGCTTCTTCGTGGTTTGGTTGATCGTTACATATGGTTACCGTGGCATCTCTACATGCCCTACTGAGCGTTTTTAGCGGCGTCCTTTGTGATAGCCTCATAGTTAGACCCAAGGAGCATGCCGTCTTGGACATGTGTTGTTCCACCTACACTAAACAACACACGCATAACCGCTTACGTCCTCGTCGTTGCGTTTACCCCTTATTTACGGGACATCGTAGTTTCTAAACACAGCGTTCACAAGCTACCAACCGTGTAGAATGAGCACAGACGTACACTAGTATTGCACTCGGCTTTCTTTAGGGACAAACAGCATGGGAAATAATCATCCGCTATTTAATTCCTGCTGGAGTCGAGTCTCCTAGAATCAGCTTATTATTATTATTATTTTGGCAATACTATCATTACCAGTTCTTTGTCCACATGATGATTGTGCTTTTATGACGGCAAACATAATTATTTTGTTAATTTCCGTGCTGGTGGCTTCCTCCGTCTGGCAAGCCTGCTTTTGCCTGCGTCCTGCTTACGCAGGTCGTCAAGATCCAGGTTGGTGAACTGGGTCTCCTACTGCTGCGGGGTGGGGTAGGGGAGAGGGGTATGTCTTATATGAAATTTGTTACATACCTGGTGTAATATATCACTTTATTCAAATTTTTGTAGTCCATTTATGTTCATGTGTCAATTTCTGCCTTTATTCCTAAATCTTTATAAAAATTTTATTCACGGTTATTGATTTGATTTAATTACTTCCGATTTTTTTTGACAGCAAGAGCCCAATTTGTTAAGCATGTACTCCCTATGTATTTGCCACTGATCACAATTATGCTTGGTATGACACTTATAAAAGCTCCTTCAGCGATTACAATAATCGTAAATAAAAAACAACATCATATAGGTACATTGCTCTGTAAACTGGTCTCGCTCACTTGCATTGCAGCCATTCCCATATGCCATGCAATTGAAATTAATAAGCAGTTTATTAGTTGCCTTCCTCAGTAATGGGAGTGAACAAATCCACTTCTTCCAAGCAATGAGGTCCTTCACTAACAGAGAACACTGATGTGAGCGCTATTGCGTATGTTTTAGCGGTAGCTTTCCTGTAGGAGCTCGTTATAGTATCCATCCAACGGCTCTGGCTATTGCATTGCCACAAAACCGTATGTCCTCGAATGCTAGGTGTCTGAGAAATTTCTATAGTGCCAGTTTTCAAGATGAGCCGGTGCTCAAATTCTCTAATACCACCTTAAAGTCTGGGGTACATCTCAACCCACTAAAAAAGAGAAACAGCAGGTTCCGGGGGCAATGGAATTCGAAACCAGTACTTCTCGCCCATGCACAAGTGTGCGTTTCTACTCAAATAGGTTCTCGATATAAGCAAACAAGCTGTGTTCAGTAACAGTTACAGGCGTGCCTGTGTTCACTTTGGTAAAAATAACTGATCTGAAGAAGAAAAAACATATCAAAGGTCGACATGCCATGACCTTGATGCCTTTCGCCTGCTTTATCCACTGTTCCACCAGACTGGAAGTTGACGCGAGCAGCGACGAGACCTTCTGGGCGTACGTGGTGGCCAGCATTCCTTTCCACCTGGTGCGAGAAGGAATGGACCAGATGGTTGCACAGCGGTTCCTGGCAGCCCGAAACATACACAGCGCCCGCAGGTCGGCTCCCCTTTTTTTCCCAAACTTCAATTCCTCGAGTCGGCAGCCTCCTGATGCGGCGGTACAGCCCGCTGATCGGCACTGCATTGCGTCGCTGCGCCCGCGGTCACTGTGTTGAAATGTGCGCTGCACCCGTCGCTTTCATTGTAAACACATCGCTGAACCGGCATCTATTGACGAAGTATTGGGATACTAAGGAATTAGTAACTAATCATTCATACCTTAGCGCTCTCCGTGAAAACATCGCTGGTTGTCTACAGCATAGTTTTTTTTCTAAGCTGACATCATGCTTCGGCGCTGTGCAGCAAGTTTCCCATTCTATGAGCCCTGTACCCAGAAGTGCTGGTCATTATGCCCGTGACACGTAGCACGTTATCTCAATGCGCACGTTTCCGTCATCTTGTTATTTGCCTGAACATACATTTGACAAAAGAAAAATAACTTCCAGACGAGTTGCCACGAACGACTGCCAACAACACGCAAAACCGTTTAGCGGAAGTAAAATTATGCTCCTCACTTTTTCGAACGCATAATTCACGCTGGCGATTGTGCCAGGCTACAATACTGCAGTAAAAGAGGTCCCGTAGTCTACGGCTTTAACTTGCAACAGCAATCCGTCGCCGTTTTTACCGATACAATTACCTTTCTTTGAGCAGGGTTGTGTGGGCCGGAAGCGCCTTGGTGGCGTTCTTTATCCTGACCATATCGCTGACGAGCTTGGCACTTACTTACTGGTACCGCGACTGTGATCCAATGCTCATTGGAACCATCACTCGCTATGATCAGGTGAGCCGTCTTGCAGGGTTTGACAGCCGGCGTACCTGCGAGAAGTAGCATGAATTCATTGTCACCATCATTAACAATCTACATGTCCACTGTAAGGCAAATAAACTAGCAAAAAAAAAACTAACAACTGATTGCCTGTCCTCCTTATCATCATCATTATCGTCAGCCTGGCTAAGGCCACTGCAGGGCAAAGGCATCTCCCATACTTCTCCAACTACTCCGGTCATGTGCTAATTGTGGCCATGTCATTTGTCCCTGCAAACTTCTTAATCTGCTCCGCCCACCTTACTTTCTGCTACCCCCATGCTACGCTTCCCTTCTCTTGGAATCCAGTCACTAACCCTTAATCACAATCGGTTATATTCTCTTCTTATTACCTGCGCTACCCATGCCCATTTCTTTTTCTTAATTTCAACTAAGATGTTATTACCTCGCGTTTGTTCCCTCAACCAATCTGATCTTTTCTTATCCCCTTAACGTTACACGCATCATTCTTCTTTCCATAGCTATCACCACCAATAAATCGGGAAGTAAAAAGATGCTTCTTGCATTCGATGTTTAAGGGCAAACATGTATTTTAAAGCGACGAACATGCGAAACGCTGTGCGAGGGCTGCTGGAGGAAAATTTCCGTATGCAAATCAAGTATAAAATTATCTTTAGCGTCCAACAGAGATGCACTCAAAAGCAAAGCAGTGAATATATATTTATAGATCATGTTCATAGAATCCTTGCCACCTTTGTGTTTCGACAAGATATGGCTAAGTTGCACAAGTAAAGGCTAATTAAAAATCTCGCATAATTATTCCATACATGACTACCTGTGCCTTCTATTAACTAATGATCTTCCTTGAAAACATCACATAGAACAGCAGACTGAATAGCAAACAGTACCTTTGAATAACTGCTAAGAATCTTTGTCAGTACATTGTCGTTACTATTATAATCGCTACAGTGGAATAAAAACGAGCCTTCTTAAGCTATGTGACGTGGCAAGGCAATTTACTGTTTAGCCAAGTAAATAAGAGGATCCACAGAACTCTTCAATAGGGAGTAAAATTGGCGGGTTGGTTTAGGTTCTTGACAACGGCAGCGCGAAGGTATGGAAAAAAAAAAAAAGAGGACAAGCGCTGAATTGTGTCAGCGCTTGTCCTGTGAACTTCTTTTGTGTGCGCCGCAGTCAAATTCGCGCGGCCGCCAAAATGAACTGTTCAGTCGCTTTCATCTAATTTAACTGCAATTCGGCAAGCAGCTTAACATAATTTACAGGAGCTCCAAATCTCGACCGGCTAGTTCTACACGTAAAACGCTTCGAGGTTGCTTGTCTGATAAATTTAAAAATCTGTTAATTATACGCAGTCATCATTAACTACGGTTAATATTTATGTTGCCAAAAGGACGCTGGCATCTCCCAGTGATTCCAATTACGCCTGTTTTGCGCTAGTTGAAAACAAGTAGCGCGTGCGAAATTCCTAATTTCATCAAATCACTTGCCGTCCTTGGCTGGGCTTCCCTTCTCATGTCACCGATTTTCTAACTCTAACGATCCACCGGTTATATACACTATACATTACATGGCCTGCGCAGTGCCATTTTTTGTCTTCATGTCAACTAGAATATCAACTACCCCCTTGCTGGCTCTTTCATCCACATCACTGCCTTTCTCTATTCTTCCGCTACGCCTAATATTTCTCGTTCCATCGCTGTTTCCGCTGTCCATAACATGCTCTCCAGTTTCTTTGTTAATGTCCAAGTTGCTGTCCCATATGTTAGGGCCGGTAAAATGCAATCCATTTCTTTTCAACGATCACGTCAAGCTCCCTGCCATGGTTGTATAATGCCTGCTGTTTGCGCTTGAATGCATTTTTATTCTACAAATTCCCTTGTTATGGTCAGGGTCGCTTGTAGGAATGTACCTAGATTAACGTGTTTCTGCGCAGATTGTGTAGGCAGATTTCTTGTACCCTTGTAAGGCTATTAATCATTACCTTTGCCTTGTGCGTAATATTCTTCAAGCCTACTCTTACCCTCGTTACACGTTGTATTTGAGGTCACTGGATCAAATCGCAGCCACGGCAGCCGCATTTCCATGTGGGCGAAATGCTAAAACACCCGCGTACTGAGATTTTGCTGCACGTTAAAGAATCCCAGGTGGTCAAAATTAATCCGAATGCCCAAATGCGGCGAGCCTCACAATGAAATCGCCGTTTTGGCACGCAAAGCCCCATATATTTTTTAAATTGTATTTCAAGAATAAAGTTATTTTTTCTTCCAAGTGATTCATGAACTGAAACTATTGTGCCAGCTGTCGACGATGACTACGCCATGCAGTAATGAAGATTTCATTCAGGCTGCGCTTCTCTGTCATATGATCAGAATAAACGAATAATACCATTTACTATCACCCGCATAAGTACAATGGGAAGTTCCTGCCTTTGTCGATATTAGTATTGTTAATTAAATCACACTGACCGAATCTAATTTTACTTATCTGTTTTCCAGGTAGTTCCGCTATATGTCAGTGATAACTTGGCTGGCATTGCGGGCCTACGTGGTCTTTTTCTTGCGGGTCTTTTTGGAGCATCCATCAGGTACGTTTTCTAAGACTTTAGGCAAATAATATGTGAGAACTTCAGCATACTGCTTCCGCTGTGCTGCTGCCGTTACCGCTTGCAATACCTGCTGTCATCTCGCGTGCTGGCAAAGTCGTGCTGTGCCTGCACATAGTATGTTATTTCAATTACTGCAGTCCTTTCAGTTACTGCACTTCGTGGACAAAAGGTTATTGACTTAAATGTGAGGTGCAGAGAAGATCAAACTTTATGTTGCAGCTGGCACTACAGATGCACCGTAGGAACAAATGCAAATTTATCTACTGCCGCATTCTGTAGAGTTTCGCCTAAACAGCTAACGAAGATACTAGCATTGCGGCTGAAATATAAATTAGCATGGCGAGCGTTGTACTTAATTGGTTACCGGAAAGAACAGTGCATCTGTAAAACTTTTTCTTTATCTTTAAACAATTGTAAGCAGTTGAGAAGTCAGTCAAGAACTTCAGTGAGGTCCTGAGGAGTTTTAAGCCGTTAGAGATCCCATGCGGGGAGCTCCTCGGGCCGAAACCGTAGGCGACGCCCAAGTCGGGACGGGAACGTGGTGACGCTCCGCCAGTTCTTGGGCCCTCTGGACGGCCTTGAGCTGGAGTTTGAGGTCCACAAATGAAGAATATTGTATTAGACACATTTCTGGGACGCTATCTAATAAAAAAGGTCAATATTTGTCTACGCATTTGTTTATTCTCTGCCGTAATCTGTTGTCTGTAAGTGGCATTGCAGTTCCTTGAATTTGCTTACAATGTGCTTCCGGCAGCTATGTGTTAACTAGCTAGTAACCAGCTAACTGCGAGCAACCTTGCGACAAACTAGTAATGCAAACCAAAATTTTGTTTGCAACAACTTTGCAAGGCACGTCATAGCAAACATGTCATAGCAATCACCCAGACTACGGAAAGCAACCAAACCTCTCCCTCACGCGACGTATCGCCGCAGTAGCTTTGGTGTTCCTCTGCTTAGCCCGAGGGCGCGGCGAAGGGGTAAATGCAAAAAACACCCACGCATCGTGCATTGGGTTCACGGTAAAGAACCCCATGTGGTCACAATTAACCAGGAATTCTCATCTTGCCTCCGTCGTGTCTCATAATTATATCGTCGTTTTAGCACGTAAAACAACATAATTTTTTATTAGCCTCTCACCCACCCTTACCTTTCTGATATGGTAACGTTGCCAGCGTCATTCCCAAATGTGGTACGCTATCCAGTCTTCTGTCTTCATGTTGCTGTGGTATTGTACCTTTAATAGAAACGCGGCTCAATTAAATGATAACAGATAGCAATATCTTACCTCCTTTTTTGAATTTCGACATATATCGCAAAGCATTTAACATACAATGGCATATTGACGGCGGTGTTCCTATTGCTACCAATCCTGCTGTCGGATGCACACTAGTAAACTTCCCCTCAGCGCTGAGCTTCGGCTCTGCAGTAATGCGATCTATCCGCGGAGGCTCATTGGAATTTGCTACAGCCCCCGAATTGCGAAAACGCTTTGTTCAGTTTTTTTGTTGATTGCTTGACTGCCCCTACCGCTGCTTGTCAAAATAAGTCCATCCTGCTTTTTGGTGATTTTACCTTGCTGGAGTAACATGGCCTGGCTTCGCATAGATGCTGCGAAGAGATAACATCGATAGTGACCGAGTCGACAGATGCCTTATATTCGGACTATCAAATTCGAGCACTGAGCATTACCGATCATATTTCAAATATCCTTGACCTTGTCCTTACGACGCACGCTGTAAAGGTTTATCCGGTTGCCTTCTTCCCTGGTCTCAGTGATCACAGAGTAGTGACTGGTGCAATCATTTGCCACGTACATGCAAGCAAAAAGTGAAACACTTACGTTATATAAGAGATATTAGGCTACGATGATTGATGAACTTATAATAATAACAACTTTATTTCTATCTACTTGATGAATGAGGCTGCAAGTAAAGGCTGCTCGAGCACGAGGCCCGCAGCCCCCTTAAAGAATATTCGGCAACAACAATTCATGCACGCACACACATTTGCGCAATATATATATATATATATATATATCCAGATGTGCCCACATACGCGCATATACACATGTACATACATACGTGTGTACATACAGAACCACTGGTGTGCAGATCAAAAATACTCAGGTAGCTTGTGTAGCTCTCATGGTGAATACAAATGAAAGAATAGATGCCGCTGAACGTATATATCTGTATATATATACACACGCATTCACATACCCGTATATACATACACACTCATATGCATACCCATATATATACACACGTATATACACGAACATATATACATTCTAACCGAAAGGAAGTAGACTTATCCTGTAACTTAAAAATCCTGCACATACAAGTCTCTCAATTGCTGGGCCGTTATTTGCGTGACATCAACGCCGAGATTATTATATTTATTTAGAAGCATTGGCATCGTGTATGATAGCTTTTTCCTTAAATAATTTGTTAAGGGTGTGACCACCCACCATATTTTTTATGACGGTAACAGAAATTTGTCATTGAGTTTGAGGCTCTAAAGTTCTCGTGGAAAGGAGCAGTTCAGTTTAACTTCCCGCCTAAATTCAGTTGTTAACTTGTACTGGCATAATTTTAACAAGAAATTATTTTTGCTTCCTGAAATAAGTTTATAGTGTGCGAGTTGTAGTGGACATTAAGAGCGGCTGAACGAACTTCTTTTGCAAAGCAAGTAATTTCTGCCAATTAACAAATGTAGTTGTACCTCGTACTAATAAGCAATAGTAGAGTTATGAATAAGAAGAGAGTTATAAAAGAGATGTTTGACTTTAAACGGCAACAGCGATTTACATTTCCACGTCATCCCAATGACTTTAGATAACTGGATTTTGAGAGCGCCAATATGTTCGCCCCAAAGAACATTACTCGTAAACGTTGCGCCGAGAGTTCTCATACTAGTAACAATTTCTATTGTTTTGTCCCCATACACAATGTTAACATTTGAATTCACTGGTTTAACTTTATGTTTGAAGAGCACAGCTTTGGAGTTTTTTGTATTTATTTCTAATTGGTTCATTATTGACCAGTCCCTCAGCTTCGAGAGCATGGGGTTCGCTTCATACTCTATATCTGTACAGTTTGTTCTTGAAACAAATATATCGGTGTAATCAGCATGCAGGACATATTTCGCCTTTAGGTAAACATTCTTTACATCATTGATATAGGCGTTAAAAAGAAGGGGTCCCAAACCACAACCATTACAACCCTATTCAGCGAGCTCTTGGTATGAACAACGCAATGTCTACTGTGACTAGCGCGCTATAACGTGAAGCTATTCCAAAGTGTTCTATTTGACTTCTGCAATCAGGCCGTCCGCGATTGGTCAAAAATCTTTTGGACCACCTCCACGTCGCCTGTCTGTCACGCGATGTCACGAAAACCGCGATAGCTCTCCATGTGATGTGACGTTACACACTGTTTGTGCATGATTGAACCGAACAAAAGAAACTAGTTAATTCTTATTCGACGCCTTTTCGCCATTAGATCTCGGCTATCGGTGAAAAGTTTTAGGGCTGCTCTCGCTTCACCTGCCTGTCACGCGACGTCACAAAACCGCGAAAACTCACTGCGTCAGAGCGATGTGTACGCGCTAAAGAAGCAATAATATTCCCAAGAAAACCGATTCTTTTTTCTGAATAGCTGCAGGCTACCCCGTTCCGAAAGGAATAAAAAATGGCTGCCGCCGATCGCTCAGGCACTGGCTACTCGCACCTGCCGGAGAGTATAGGTTTATTTACGTGCAATAAAACTTCTTGCGTGGCCGTGAAACGTTTTCGAGCACTTTCGGACCGTTTACTACCTTACTCTGCCAACTGCTCATTGCTGAGGATTCGTTGCATGCACCTTCCATTGCATGCCGCCGCGAATTTCGACCAGCCACCGCAAGCTAAATAAGGGAAAGCGGACCAATCACAGACGCCGGTACAAGCCTGCTCATCCGGCTATCAATTTTCCGTGCGCGGGCTCGGCCCTATCGAATCCCTCTCCACTTATACGTACTCCTCGCCTTTTGTCAGCAAATTAGATAAGACAAGCCTCTTAGTGTGGGCAATGTTATTCCTGTTTAAAGCAAATAAAGGCGACCTCCTATGAAGGAGGAGAGCATTTGTTTTGTCTGTTCAGAGAACCCTGCGGGTCACCACCCGATGCTTGCGTCGGCGGTTAAGCAAATTTGACGTCAGGAAATAGAAATAAAAACGCATTGGACTAGTTTTACGCCATAGGGCCCCTGGTTACGTTTCAAATGGAAATACAACGCACTATACGATAGTACGTTCCAACCATCGTAGTTACAAAAAGTACGCAAGGAAGCCGATTTGTTATTAACCTGAAGCGCTTAAATAATCAAAAAGCGACTACTTCGATCAGCAAAAAAAGAAAGAAAAACCTGAAGCCAAACATACTTGGGAAAAGTACTACGCAGTTACAGAAAAATACAGAAGGCTACATGAACAACTGCAGGATATATTTTTGTCACTCCACCCCTAACTTCTATGCTCCATACTAACTCAGGGCGATTTTAGAGCCGATGAGATGTTAAAATGCCACTTCACTACGTTACGCAAAGAGATGCGTTTTCACAAGCTCACCTTTTACTGACTTTACGTATTATATATGTTATGAGTTTCCACTAATGAATTCTCCTGGATTATGACCAAGTGGCATTGTCAAGGTGATGGACCCCCTAAAAAATTCGTCTGAGATTAGTATAGGCCTTAAAGTGTCTAAAGACACAAAGCACATTACAAGCTATACATTGCCGCTCAAATTTCTCGCTCATAATTGTGATCCCTGCTACTGGCGCGTCGGATAGATTGCTCCAGTCTCCAAGAAAGGTGACCATTCCTACACTGGCAACTATTGCCAGAGTGAGAAACAGGGTGTCAATAAAATAAAGTATTCTAAAATGAATAATTAGCTTTGAAAACAACCTAGTTCAGTTTCGAACTGAAGTAGGCATAAACACAACCGTTTCCTTTGCAGCACCGTTTCGTCGGTGATCAACTCCCACGCGGCCACGTTTTATGCCGACGTCGTCGCTCCGTACACTAAGCTAGGAGTGAAGCAAACTATGCGGGCGACACATTTGCTGGGTGAGTCAGAGCCACGGTACGGTGCACGGTTGTACGGTTCGCGATGCTTTTTGCTGCGCTCAGCGGACCTGCTGCGCATGTTGCTTAAAATGCCACCTGTGCAGTCCTGCGTAAGGGAGCCCACAACTGTTCTCGTGCCTTTAATAGCCACATGCGGTGCCTTGAGCATGATTGCAATAACCCAGGCTTAGTAAAGGTATGCATTGCCTCGCAACTGCTGAAAGAAAAATATTCGCTGCCATTAGGGGAGAAAATGTCTATACAGTCAATGTTCTACCAAGCGCAATTTATTTGTGTAGGCTGTTTACCTAAATCATTATTCGATTGTATCCTTAAACTCGTGTTCTGATGGGTACTGATTGCTTGCATCGAATTTTAGGTTCTTATGCGTGTTTCACGCTACTAAACATTGTATAAACTTCGTTACCCTATTATTTCTTTCCTTCTTTCTTTCTTTCTTTCTTTCATTCTTTTCTGTTTTGTTTGCTTCTGCTAGATGTTTTTTATGGTACCTAATGCCTTCATATATTTACATTGTACAGATTTCACTCATGCTTGAACTTTTCCGTCCCCCCCCCCTATGTAATGGCCTAACGGGCCCTTAGGGTACTGAAATAAATAAAAAAGTAAAGTTCTCCTTCCATCACTGTTGCTTAATTACAGCCTTTATCTTTCTGTAAGCCTCTCTCTTTCGAAGTGCATAGCGACATCAGACGCGTACGTGTACGAGTACACATTAAACTCAGCTGTGGGAGGTGACACACTGAGGAGAAAAAAAAAACGCCTTTATATTATCAGATGCAGTCTTGCCAAAGTACGAAGAAACGTGCTACCAAATTAGGCCACCTCTGCATCTTTCTAACCAAATACCAAAGTTGCCTCCAAATACATTGTTAGCAAGTAACCCGTAAAGCTTCGCAACTGCAGAAAAACTCAGAAAGCTCGTGAACTACCCCTCTTACAAGCCTAAACACAGCAATGTCTGAATGATGTGCTTCGTCTGCTACATTGAGAGACCACAAGGGGCTGGGTTATTCTGATAACTACCAAAAAGTGGGTAGAAACGTGGAATGAAAAAAGCACGCAATTCAATGTTTTCCTGTAGGAGGTGTGGATTTCGGTTTTTTAATGCGGGAGCATTCTTCGATGAGTACTCCAGTGAAGTATATCCGCCCCATGATGCCTTATATCTGCAAAATGAATGCATAATTGGTTGACGTGACCTGTGTAATCTTTATAATAGCGCAATAGCAGGTGATCGGTAGTGTTAGAATAAAAATGCTTCTAACCGGGATTCGAACCATGGACCGCAGCATACGAAGCATTCTTCGGCGAGTACACTAGGAAAATCCTTGCGTCCCATGACGCCTTCTATCTGCAATATAAATGGAAAGCAGGTCATGTAACATATGTAATCATCGCTATATTAGCGTAATATTAGACAATTGGTCGCGTAAGAAAAAAAATACTTCTGGCCAGTATTCGAACCATATGCAGTAGCCTGGCCTGGAGAAGTCTGCGTGAGCCACATTACATTGATGGGACGGAAAGCTGCTTTGACATCAGGTCACATCACACCCTGTTCAAGTCAAAAGTAATATACTTATATCCATTTGCTCAGTTACCTAGAGTCCTACAGTGAGCATTCTTTGGGGACTATCCTAGCAAAATCAGTCATTTCCATGATGCCTTACATCAGCAAAGTAAATGCATCATTGGTCAAGTTAACACATGTAATCGTTATACAAGCTTACTGATAGACATTTGGTAGCGTTCGAAAACGAGAAACTGTTACGTTGCCGTCACCGCGTCAAGGTCCTGACAAAAATGAAAATAAAGTTCGCCCATGTAATAGTTATAATAATGTAATGGTATGATTGGTAGCGTTAGGAAAACAAGAAAAGTCTGGTGACCGCGCCATCACCGCGTCAATGTCGTAACAAAAAATGAAAATAAAAAATTAAGAAATCAGAAAAGCTGTGGTATGGCAAAAAAAAACGGTTGTGACGACGTTTCCGCTCACTTGTTAGGATATATATATGTTCAAAAACGTTAAGGTTGATGCCTCTTTCATACGAATCGGTAGAACACGATAGTGAAACGTGTATTCACAGAAGCTGTTCATTGCACGCTCCGGAGAACTGTGCAAATCCGCCAAAAGCCACAGGTGTTCGCAAACCGTACAATCGCAACCGAACTGGTTGTCAATAAATCACTTCTTTGACTCGCCACCCGCTGCAGCGAAAAGCGCGCGATTTGCGGGTCGGTGATCGCGTCACACGTTTGGTTAGCGTGTGGCGTCCTGTTGGCGAGCGGCGTCCTGCTGCCGAGTCGCTTCGGCGAAGGCACAAGCATTTTGGTCCGGCTCCTGTAATGTCTTGGGCAGCCAGTTGAGTTGAAACGTGCTCAGTTTCAGGAATGCGAGTGGCAGAGATCGAAGCGTGCGCCGCGAACGCGCGAAGGCGTTCCGCTTCATGCTGGCGTCTCTCGCCTGACCAAAGCAGTTCCGTTCCGTTCCAAAAACTTTTATTTCCATCAGAGAAGGAGACCCCCTACTCCCTGCCCCTGGCGCGCAGGCCTGGGGACAGGGGTGGGGGTCTCCGCGACTAGATGCAGGCAAAGAGTTGTTGGCTCTTCGCGGCCTCTGCCGCCAGATGGATGGCTCTCCTCTGCATGGCGGAGTCCGCGCTTTGCAGAAGGGTGTCCCAGGCTTCTCTACTATTTATCCCTTCCTTGACACCTGGGGAGTCTACGCATTGCCAGATTATATGGTCGAGGGTCCCCCTCTCCCCGCATCTCTTACATTTATCGTCTATATCTTCGTCTTTCAGTACGTGTGACGCCCATACTGGATTTATGTAGTTTCGTGCTTGCAGTCTGCGCCAGGCTCTCGCCTCTCTATTTCCGAGCTCCTTGTCCGGAGGGGGGACAGTTCTACGCTGAAGCTTATAGTTTTCGATTATTTCTGTGTAGGTCTGTAGTCTCTCGTCTAGTTCCTTGCAAGCGGGCGGCTCTGTTCCTGCCCGGAAGTAGAGATCTCGGGCTAGGAAGTGTGCCGCCTCGTTGCCTGGGACCGACGTGTGAGCTGGTGCCCATACGAGGCTGATTTTTCTGTCAATTTTCTTTCCTGTTAGTACTCGTATCGCTTCTGGTGCGATTCTGCCTTTTCCGTAATTGTGGATGGCTGTTTTGCTGTCGCTTATTATGTAGCTCGCCTTGGTCCCGACACAGGCAAGCGCGATGGCTACTTCTTCCGCTGCTTCCGGATTGCGGCTGCGTATTGTTGCTGCTGAGACTGCTTCGCCTTGGCCATCTACCACCGAGGCTACTGCCGCACTCAGTTTGCCGCTGGCCGCATCCGTGTACGCCACTATCTCCCTATCTATTTCGCTGAAGCGTCTGACCAGTGCTTCGGCTCTCTTTTCCCTCCTTTCTTTGTTGAAGGTGCGGTGCATGTTTTTGGGAATTGGGCCTATCCTTAGCTGTTCTCTGATTTCTCTTGGGATGTCACGTTTCTTTTGCATGCCTCTGTCTGTCTGCAGCCCCACCATGTTCAGGATAGCTCTGCCTGTATATGTTTGGCTGAGTCTTTCCTGTTGGGCGGTTTTAACTGCTTCGGCTGTTTCTTGCCATGTATTGTGAATTCCCATTGCTAGGAGTCTCTCAGTGGAGGTGCTTATGGGTAATCCGAGTGCCCGTTTATAGCATCTTCTGATTATCGAGTCTAATTTGTCTCTTTCTGAAGCCCGGATGTTAAGGTATGGTGTGGCGTAGCTAAGTCTGCTGATGACGTACGCTTGTACTAGCTTAACTAGGCTTCTTTCGCTTAGCCCTCTCCCCTTAAGAGCTATTCTTCTGAATATCCCGGTGACTTGTGCTGCATAACCTTCCAGTTTCCGTATGGTTTCGTCGTTGTATCCATTGCTTTGGATGAAAAGTCCTAATATTCTTATCTTATCTACTTTGGGTACTGGTTTGCCCCCAACCGTGATGTTGAGATCGCTGTCTCCTTTCAGCCTTAATGATTTGGGGTTGTACATTAAGAGTTCCGATTTTTCTGGTGAGCAAGTAAGCCCCCTAGTTGCTGCATACTCGATTACTGTGTCCGCGGCTGTTTGCAGTTTGTTTTCTATTTCCGCGTCGTTACCTTTGTTTATCCAAACATTTATATCGTCTGCATACATGCTGAAGTTTAAATTTTCTATTTTCCTTAGTTTAGCCGGGAGGCCCCTCATAGCCAGATTGAAGAGGAGTGGGGAGAGTACAGATCCTTGCGGGGTACCTCTGTTTCCCAGTTCTATTTCTTCCGATTCCAAATCATGGTATCTAATCTTTGCCGTCCTGTTTGTCAGGAAGTTCTTTATATAGTTGTAGGTTCTGCATCAAAGCAGTATTCGCCCGCAGACGTCGTAGCATTTTTGTGCCACTGAGAGCAGCAGTGTTGTTACTTGGTGTTATCGTAAGCAAAGCAGTAGGCGACGTGCAAGCACCGCTGATGAACGTTGAAGCTGCACACCATAGGCGACGAGGCGTCACAGACTAATCAGACGCGAAAGAAAAACCACGTGCGGAAACTGTGTCGTCACCTCAGCAGAAGGCCTACAACGCCTACGCCAAGCTACACCGCGTTGGAGCAACACCGCCTGAAAGCTCAGGTCCGCGCGCTATGCGAGGCCGCGTCGCTCGCTTCCACCGGCGCGCCTGGTGTCGCTTTTTTAGGATGGTTTAGTGCATCTCTATTGACCGCTCTATTAAGCGCGAGTGTGACCGCTACACAAGCGTGAAAAAGAAAGATAGACATGCGCTCATTTATAAACAAAGGCAGAACCTGCTGTGAAAGAGCTAGGGGTCTGGTCAGCTGCAGTGCACTTTATAAAGAAGATAGACGAAGTACTCTAGATGAGTTAATAACTGCGATACAAATCGCGGGGTGACTTCTGCAGTGCAGTTTGGCCGGCTTCTGCTTGATCGGCGCGCACCACGTGAATTCGCGATGATGTAAGAAACACTAGCAGCTCATCACCTTCATGCAACATGTATAATAGTACCCACTGCAGCTTTCCAAGATTGTTGCTCCCACAGGGCTGTTTATTATGTGCTAAAAATTCTAGAATGAAGCAAAATTTAAAGTCGTCAACCAAAACACAAATTTCGGTTTATTGGTCAAGGGCATTCAAAGGCACCATAAACAAATCACCCAATATCAAAATACACGCAGTGAAAAAACAACTAATAAAGCATCAAGGTAAAAAAAGTTGAACTGCAAGGTAGCAACCAGACTTGTACAAAAACATACCCTTTAAGTATCACGACATAAAAAAAAAGAACTCTACTCATAAACACACTTAACATTTGGATCATGTAACATATCGGGGAAGAACAGGTCACTGCAACAAGCATCTTTAAAGTAATTCTGTCAGCAATGCAAGCCACCCTCTGTGCGTCCGCGATTGATCAAGTATTAAAGCAATCATGGTTCGCAGTCAAAAAATACAAAAGACTTTGACCAATATGCAGACTTAGCACAAAACATATTTGCTGAAAATATTTGCAAGTGACTAGAATTAGGAACTTGGTTCCTTTCGAAAATATGACACTGCGAAAGCAAATCAATGCAATAAATACTCCACATACAAAAAGCACATGCACTGGGAATACAAGCAACACACTGACTGGTGATGTATTAAACTGCAAACATAAAATTATAAAAAACAACTATAACAACAGCAAATTACCCAGGCAAAAGTCCAGAAAAAGAGGAGAAAGCCATGAAAATAACCTAACTTTTGGAGAGGACAGTTAGCTTCCTTTTCTGAGTTCCGCATTATGAGATGACGTTCCCCGCAGGGGCGTCTGCGTAAGCAGGCGTTTGGTGTGTTGCGGCACCACATACCCGAGCACACGAGGGTTGGACCCTCCCGCGTGTAGCCGTGCGCGGCTTAGCCGTGTCTGGGGAAAAGGGGATCCTGGGGGTTGAGCCGATGCTGGGTGTCTGGACCTTTAAGGCCCCCCGGCGGAGGCAACACACCTCTTCGGCCTCGGCTTCACATAGACGGCACCTCCAGGCTGACCCACCTGGAGGACATCGGCAGTCGCCTTTTCCTGTCTCTCCCTCCTCGAATCTTCGTCTTTATCTCTCACTTTTTGACCTTTCCTGTATCCTTCTCTCTTCTTTTTACTTCCTTTCTCCTGGCGCCAAGGGTTAACCCTGTGTGGCTATCCAACCTTGGGTACACCATATTCGGTTATAGTGATGGCGTACGACTGGCGTCGTGCAGACTTGTACGCAAGCTCGGCCGCGTCCCCTCGTTGGGCTCCGTGGTGGGCGGTCGGCGCTGTTGCCGAATGCATACATTTTTTCATGGAAACTTCTTTCCCCTCCCTTACTGATCGCCCTCAGAAACGAGGGCGCACCGAAGATGTCTTCAAGTTTTTTGGACGCGAAACCCAGAACTTTCCCCACTTCCATGTAATTCATTCCGAAAAGCCAAACAAAGCAGTGCGAAACATCTCACCATTCCTTGTTTCAAAGTCCCTAAGTGATATTTTTGGTCCAGGTTACAAGGTGTCGAGGATGGCAAGCGGCGACCTCCTCTTGGAGCTCCGTGATGTAAAACAGTATGAGAAACTACCGCAACTAGTGTCATTTGGAGAAACCCCCATAACAGTAACCCCGCACCGTACAATGACCACCACCCGTGGTGTTGTGTCAGATGATGATTTGCTTGAGCTGACTGAAGCGGAACTACTGGAGGGCTTCAGCGAACAAAATGTGATCAATGTCAGAAGAATTAAGATGAGGCGGGATGGAAAAGAGATTCAGACGAAGCACCTAATAATTACTTTTGGATCAAGTATCTTGCCCGAATCAATCGAGGACGGCTACATCAAGCTCCGTGTCAGGGCGTACGTGCCAAACCCACTCCGATGTTTCAAATGCCAGCGCTTCGGCCACAGCTCGCAGAGCTGCCGAGGCCGCCAGACATGGGCAAAATGCAGTGCCCACGAACACACATCTGAAGCTTGTGAGAATGCTCTCCACTGTATAAACTGTGATGGGGAGCACGCCGCGTACTCGCGGGCGTGGCCATCCTGGAAAAAAGAAAAGGAAATTGTAACAGTTAAAGTAAAGGAAAATATAAGTTTCAAGGAGGCACGCAGGCGGGTATCGTACCTGCCCAAGAAAACCTTTGCCGATGTGGCGCGTCAGGGGGCAGCGTCACAACGGCCTCCGGCGGCTGTCCGACCCACAGGCAGTGAGTCGGCAGTTACGCCATCTGCCCCCGCGGCGGTTGCAGCTAGCGCTGCTCCGTCGACCCAGAATGAGGGACCATCGACTCCGAAGGTGGCCGCCGCCGAGGCTGTCCCAACCTCCCCGGTCCCTTCCAGCGCTGGCAACAGCCGGCGCAGCCAAATCCCGCAGGGTGCCCCATCGACCTCTGGGCTGGTGGGCGCAGGGGTCTTGCCCTCCAAGGCAGGACTCTCTCTTGTAACTTCTCGCTCGCAAGAGCACGTGTCCGGCGCCTCACAACAGGCAATGGACACAACAAATATCCTCAAGGCGCACCAAGCGCCTAAGGAGCGGCGAGGCTCCCTCCAACGCTCCAAAAAGGGCAGAACTCCCGTTACAGGGCCTCGAAAGAGCTCTGTAACCTAAGACATCACCACCGTTTCCGTAAACACAGCACCAATTTTTTCTTTAATATGGATACACAAATCATTCAATGGAATGTCAGAGGTCTTCTTAGGAATCTCGATGATCTACAAGAACTCATCTACCAACACAATCCAAAAGTGCTGTGTTTACAGGAAACACACTTAAAACCAAAACACACAAATTTTCTTCGACAACACGTTACTTTTCGCAAAGACCGCGATGATGCTCTCGCATCATCGGGTGGCGTTGCCATTGTAATTCAAAAAAGCATAGCGTGTCAACGTTTGCAGCTACGAACGGCCCTCGAAGCAGTAGCGGTTCGAGTTGTCCTGCTAAACAAACTCATCACTATTTGCTCACTTTACATACCCCCACATTACAAACTAAACAAACCTGAATTTCAGTCCTTCATAGATGAATTGCCAGAACCTTATGTTGTTCTTGGCGATTTCAATGCGCACAGCTCCCTGTGGGGCGACTCTCGTACAGACGCGCGAGGTCGTCTCGTTGAACAGCTCCTTTTTTCTTCAGGTGCGTGCCTTCTAAATAAGAAAGAACCCACATATTACTCTCTTGCAAACAGAACCTTTTCGTCAATAGATCTTACTATAGTTTCCGCGTCTATACTGCCCGAACTCGAATGGGAAGTTATGAGCAATCCTTACGGGAGCGATCACTTCCCCGTACTGCTAAGAACATCCAAAGAAAATGAATTTCCTCCACAAGCTCCTAGGTGGAAGATAGATACAGCCGACTGGGAGAAATTTCGAAATCTATCTAGCATCTCATGGGCTGATATGTGTTCTCTAGAAATTGATGCCGCTGTGGAGTATTTTACAGCGTTCATAATAGATGCCGCATATAAATGCATATCTGAAGGAAGTGGTTTGGCATGCAGACGGCGTGTCCCGTGGTGGAACGACGAATGTAGGATTGCTCGTAAGAAACAGAACAAAGCGTGGGGGTTGCTACGCGATTCCCCCACTGCAGAGAATCTTATTAACTTTAAGAAAGTAAAATCTCAAGGCAGGAGAACCCGCAGGCAGGCCAGAAGAGAAAGCTGGCAGAAGTATTTATCGAGTATTAACTCGTTTAGAGATGAGGCCAAAGCCTGGAACAGGGTGAATAGGATTAGAGGGCGCCAAACATATTCGCTCCTTCAGGTAAACACACAGGGCGATACACTGAAAGACCAGGCAGACTCACTTGGGGAGTATTTTGAGAGCGTGTCAAGTCTAACAAATTATTCGCAATCCTTTCTAAAATACAAACAAATAGAAGAATGTAAGCCACTCATAGGAAAATGTCGAAAGAATGAACCATACAACTGTCCATTTAGTATTGCCGAGTTCAGAGCTGCCTTGAGATCATGCAAGAGCTCCGCACCGGGTTCTGACAGAATTATGTATGAAATGATCAAAAACCTACACAATGACACCGAAGTTACACTACTCACAATTTTCAACACTATTTGGGCTGCGGGATACTTTCCAACTGCATGGAAAGAAGCAATTGTGGTCCCTGTTTTGAAGCAGGGGAAAGACCCATCCATGGCGGCAAGCTATCGCCCAATAGCTCTTACAAGCTGCCTGTGTAAGGTTTTTGAAAAAATGATTAATCGCGGACTCATACAGTTCCTTGAACTCAATAATATACTTGATCCCTATCAGTGTGGCTTCAGAGAAGGCCGGTCGACAACAGATCACCTTGTACGCTTTGAAGGATATATTCGGGACGCATTTGTACATAAGCAGTTTTTCATGTCAATATTCCTTGACATGGAGAAGGCATATGACACAACATGGCGCTACGGCATCTTGCGAGACTTGTCGGAAATGGGCATCTGTGGCAATATGCTGAAAATAATTGACAGCTATTTGTTTAGTCGAATCTTCCGAGTGAAAATCGGCAACGTATTGTCGCGACCTTTCACACAAGAAACAGGTGTACCACAGGGAGGCGTGCTGAGTTCTACGCTCTTCATCGTGAAGATGAACTCGCTTCGTGCTTCGCTACCACCTGCCATTCTTTATTCTGTCTACGTTGACGACATTCAAATCGGCTTCAAATCCTGTAACCTCTCAGTAGGCGAGAGACAGGTGCAACAGGGCTTGAACAAGATTTCCAAGTGGGCAGACAAAAACGGATTTAAAATCAACCCCCACAAAAGCTCTTGCGTTCTTTTTACAAGAAAGAGAGGCCTGTTTCCGGATCCTTCCTTAGAACTGTGTGGACACCAAATACCTGTCAACAAAGAGCACAAATTTCTGGGTATTATACTTGATTACAGACTCACTTTCATTCCACACATTAAATATCTGAAAGAAAAATGTCTAAAAACAATGAACTTAATGAAACTTCTATCCCAGACTACATGGGGTAGTGACAGGAAGTGTTTAATGAACCTATACAAGAGCCTAATTCGGTCTCGATTGGATTATGGTGCTGTAGTATATAACTCTGCCGCCCCGAGCGCGCTAAAGATGCTAGACCCTGTTCACCATCTAGGTATCCGCTTAGCCACGGGCGCTTTCAGAACAAGCCCGATTCAAAGCTTATATGCCGAATCGAATGAATGGTCTCTCCACCTACAGAGATCATACATTAGCTTTACATATTTCCTTAAAGTACGCTCCAATCCTGAACATCCATGTTTTCATACCGTTACCGATATGACGTGCGCTACACTTTTCAGCAATCGCCCCTCCATAAGACAGCCTTTCTCGCTGCGTGTGAAGGAGCTTAGCGATGAAATGCATATCCCACCCCTCAAGCATCGCTTAATGCACGTAACCAAGCTCTTACCTCCTTGGGAGTGCAGGTGATACAATGTGACATATCTTTGTAAAAGTTACAAAGCACCCTCCTGAGGCCGAAATCAGAATGCATTTCCTAGAACTTCAGTACAAACACTCCTGCGCAGAGTTCTACACAGACGCTTCGAAGTCAAATGCCGGGGTATCCTATGCAGCCGTCGGCCCATCCTTCTCGGAATCTGATGTACTGCATCCGGAAACAAGCATCTTTACGGCCGAGGCCTGCGCATTACTCTCTCCTGTGAAGCATATAAGATCAAAACTTCCAAAAGCAGCGATCTATACAGACTCTCTAAGCGTCGTGAAGGCCTTAATGTCACTGTACAAACATAAAAATCCCGTATTCAGTGAACTGTATTCGGTATTGTGTAAAGCGTACTCATCTAACCAGAATATCATAATATGCTGGGTCCCTGGCCATAGGGGAATCGAAGGTAACGTTCTCGCGGACAAGATGACCACGTCAATCACATTTCAAGCTGTTAACCCTACCGCTGATGTGCCTGTCACAGATCTGAGGCCTTTCCTACGAATTAAACTGCGAAATCACTGGCAGTGCACGTGGGACGCGCAAACAAATAACAAACTGCACGTTATAAAGCCCCAGTTAAGTTTTTGGCCCTCCCCAACAAAATCTCGGCGAACAGATGTCCTATTCTGTCGCCTCAGAATAGGACACACATTTGGCACCCATAGTTACCTGCTTACTGAAAGTGAACCTCCAACCTGTGGCAGATGCGGTGAGAGGCGTACCGTCCTCCACGTGCTCCTAGAGTGTCGGGAAGCCGAAACGGAGAGAAAGAAACATTTTCCGCTTGCTTACCATTATAACATCCCTCTACACCCGGATATGTTTCTCGGCAAGGAACCGTTTTTTGACACCAAGGCAATCCTCAACTATTTAAATGATGTCGTACTACACGTTATATGCCCATTAAATTCGTAGAGCATCCTCGCTCCAGAGGATGCCACTGCGATAACAGTTTTGCATAGCACATGCCTCCAGGCCCTTGTTCTTCAAGGGCTCTAAGGAGGCAACAGTGCTCTAGCATATCTTATAACCATATATATTTTTACACATCGTATCATTCTTTTTAAATGCATCTTAAATGTTCATAGTACACGTCATAAGACATCGCCATAATCTTATTGTACAGATTTTGCGCACTTTAGCGCGAACATTTTTAAGGCCCCTCTACAGCCACGTCACGCCAACTTCATCGAACTCATGATTTCATTGCAAACTCATTAACATGGACATGGCGCTCTGTGGCCATAATTGGCCCTTGCGCTATTAAAAACCACATATCATCATCATGAGATGACGTTGACAGAAGGTCATTTTTCCTTTTGCACTATGTTATTTAGAAGAATGTTTGCTGCTGAATGCAGCAATAGGTCCATGACTTGTTCATGTCTATGGCCATTCAAGCATGTGTCAAAGTTTACAATTCTAGTAAGACCTCTGTTGTTAAGCATATCAGAGCAGTTCACTGGTCTTCTAACTTCAAGAGCCTAAGGCAGTGTTGTTTAATGTTGCTAAATTTTTGATTGGTAACTAGCCTTTATCGTTTACTAGGGAGTGTCTTAACTTTTTTGCTGGCACATGCCCTGCTTGTACACTGTAGGGGCGTAGAAGACGCGCCATGTGCTCCGTGGTCCCAGGAACACACGGCACAAGAACACTACTCTTTCTGCACGCACCTGCTGGTGCGTGCAGAAAGGGTTAGCCTACGGACCACGGAACGCACAAACGAGTCAGCGTAGCCGCTTTCATCGCGATGCATTTGTTGTCTGTCGGCAACGACGGCTACCGGTTTTTTTTTTGAAGAGCCATGCTAAAAAGTAGTTATGTAGCAGCATTGACATCAATGCAGGCTCTTGCTGAGATGCTGACAATGACGGACACCTTTAGAGAACACCACGCAGAGGTTCTAGCTGTGGCGCTGACACTATAGTGTGAAGTATAAAACTGATTTTTGTAGCAGAAGAGAATGATAGGTTGTCAGCGTGCGCATATTGTCTCTTGTTGTGGTTTGTTATATATAAGAAGGCTATCTTATAGCGCAAAACTGCAGCAAGATGCGACAGAAGCGAGAGTCCTTGTTTATTATTCTTTCTTTTCCTTGACACAATAAGATGGAAGGCTATTTACACAGGTAAGGAGTGCCAGGAAATAACGTTCAGCGTAGTTCCTTAGTCACCCTAACAGCGAGGTACAAACGCTACGCAGGTACAAGAGAACGACATCAGCGCATTTCCTGTCTTGTGGCAATGCCTTGTTTCTAGCACAGAAGAAAAACAGCGTTTGTGTCTGTTCCTACGGCGTTTTTTTTGTTTGCTTTCCTCTCTGCCTTACACGCAATGCACTTTGCAGAATTCGGCAGCGGCACGCTGATGACTGCTTTCGCCGTCGTGGTGCCTTACATAGGAACTGCGATGCGGGTAAGTTGACGAGCCTTGCATTTTCTTGCTTCAACATTCGGTAAGCGAGTATTTTGATAGATGTTAAAACAAACTTCAATTGTTTACAACAAATTGAAATTGGTTCTTCAGTCGCGTATCGTGCAAACATTTGAACGCCAGTGGTTTTTTCAATCATTCATTTTGACTTCTCGTTTTAAAGCAAGGTAGTGTCGCCAGACACAGTATACATGTTCAAATATATATTGATATGGGCAAATGGGCTTCACTTGAGGGCCTTAATTGCAATGCGGGCCTGAAGGGCCGCTAGCTCTCGCCTTCCTCCTATTCTCCTTTCCTGGACCGTACTGTCGTAATCCCCGCTTCACAGGCAAAGCCCGCCGGCCGAGTCCAATCACTGGCGAATGATAAGGTGAACATGCTTTGGACAAGCGACGTGTGCAAACTGGGAACAGCTAAACGGCAACGAGCTGAAATCAAACGTGCCACCATGTAGGTCAAGTCACTCAAACGATCTGCGATGACTCATGGGCCAGTATACTGGGACATGAACTTTTGTCACAGGCCATGTTTGCTTTGAGCGGTCAACAGCCATGCAAACTCTCCTTTCGTGTACGGTACAGGCGGATGTCAGGTGTCATATCGCTCCTTCGCTCGATGTTCTGACGCTATAGTAAGAGAACGAGCAATACGACAGGCTTCTTGGGCTAGGCGTAGTGTTTTAGCAATCAAACACTCGCTGTGAAAGTTAAATGGTAGTATTATGTCCGTTCAGTTTAACAGTGAACGTGCATAAAACAGGTAAAATTGACTGTAATCCGTCGTCTCATGCTTTGCAGTATTATGAGCATACATGTGATGAATGGAAGTACGTCATTCCAGTCATTGTGGTCAGTAGACACGTACACGGTCAGCATGTTAGTAAGGGTGCTGTTTGCGCATTCGACAAGATCATTGGCCTGAGCATGATAGGGTGTCGAATGACGGAACTACGAAGTGGAGAGACGAAGAAATTCTTGCACGGCGTCCATGCCGAACAGGCGACCGTGATGACTAATGGTTTCGCTGGGAACGCCTTGCAGGAAGAATAATCAAGCAAAGCAAGAAGGCTACAACGCGTGTCAATGCCTAAGATGCAGTTTCTGCGTAACGGGTCAGGTGGCCGACGCATACGATCACCCATCTGTTATCGTTGTATATTACTGGGAACGGGCCCAATAGATATGCAACCACTATTTCAAAAGACACTAGGGGGTGGTAAAGAATGAAAGGAACCCGGAGAAAACGTCGAAGAGCGCTTGTAGCACTAACATCGTTCGCAAATGCTGACGTATTGCTTGACTGTAGTATCACGCATTTTGGGAAAGTAAAAACGCTCCTGTGCCCGCTTAAACGAACTAATAAACCCCAGATGACCAGATGTCGCATCCTCGTGCATGGCTCTCGATATTGGCGGCGAGGAGTTACGGAGTCGCCATCTGTCGGAAGCGCCTCACTTGCGCAGTAAGAGGGATCACGCGGCACGCTCCTCATAGGTTTCGCTTACGGCGCTCAATAAAAACACCACGTGACAGCCCTGCTGGACATTTATGCAGGTACTCTCAAAACGAGGGAAGTTTTTGACTGTCCATATAATAATCTTGGGCAAACTGAAAACACAGAATCGTTTACAGATGCTGTCTCTTTACCAAACACGCACAGTATGTGAACGCCACTGCGCGCGGTCGCCGCGATGGAGTCTCCCGAACCGGCTTCTTGCGTGAAGGCTAGGCAAACGCTGAGAGTAAACTATGTGAAATATGTTTTTATAGTGGGCTGTCTCTATAACCAAAGGGGGCATAACAGAATGGAGCCTCAATCCAGCGATAGCATGATTTCGCAGCGACCAACTGCGCGTCTGCATGCATGTCCGCGCACAATGTTTTGCTTTCGCTGTGAGCATGTTCTCGCACCATCCCCTGAGCTTTAGGCCGCAGCATATGAGCATGTGATAGTACGCTAGAAACCGTTGTTGCGTGGACGCTAACTGTTCAAAAATATTTCCGTTATCGAGACTTCGACGCCTAGCTACGGCGATTGTAATGTGCCGTCGCTACGATTCAATCTTTTTTTGTCTTCTAAATTCTTGGACATTTCAATATTATTTCTCCAGTTGCGTCGTACTGTAAGTGTATCCGTCTTCTCAGCAGGCGATTTCCCTCTGCTTGATTTTCGTAACCCAGTGCATTATTCATAACACAGACATGACCTATGCCATGCCTTTTTTAATTGTGCGTCTTAACGCTCCCTTTCCGTTCCAGTGAACTTGCCAGTATCTAGCATCAACAAGTTCATAGACCAAGCCGTCATGACATTAGCCAGGCAGCGGTCGCGGTCGAGTGCTTCAGTGCGCGTTTTCTGCGACTCACCGAACATCGCGCAGTCCCGGCGCCGTAGCAGAAATGTTCCTCGCGTCTGTGCTTGCTGCATACCCGAGTTGTAGCTGATGGCTGTCTGCCGCTTCTAAGTTTCGCCAGCCAAGCTTCACGCAGTTCCTTGCCCGGTGGCTCCGTGTGAATAAGGCTGACAACGGGCTCCGTTGCGTGCGTCCGGCACTGCGGCACCGAGCAAGTAGCCTACCATGCTGCACGCCTCCAAAGGCGGCCACCAGCCTATTATAGTACTTTCAAATGTTGTCAAGCAGACACCCAAGGCGAGAAAGCCTCACCACTGAATCAGAACCGTGGCGCAGGTGGGACTTTAAACTTTCGTTTTCGTCTCGCTTCGGCGCTCCCGCAGCAGCCGCCGCGGCTGCTGTGTCCACGTGATCCCCATGCCACGTCACGCCGACGGTGGCGCTAGTTTTTCCAGTGGTCGAGCTCGCCGCCAATGCCGGCTCAAACAACATGCCGAACCACCTGAAGAATGCGCGCACCACTGGCCGATTAGCCATTTAAAGCAGGCAGTCTCATAAACAAAAGTGACCCTTAGCCCTGGGACGAGACTCAGCGACAAAAAGTGGCCCCAAACTAATATCATTTTAAAGCCAGGCTTTCCTTAATTTTTTCTTCTACTTTTCCACTGCTGCTGCTGCTGCTGCTGTCGGGGCTGCTGCTGTCCTGCACACCGCGTCCGAGGGCGGTTCAGAGCGTGTATATTTATTTTATTCTATTTATTTATTTATTTATTTATGGTACCCTCAAGGCCCGAAGGCATTACAGAGGGGAGTGGGAAAACGGGAGGTATAACAATAAAGTACGGAAAATAAACAATACAGTGTGTTAGTAATTACTAATTATACAATACTATGTAATATCTTGCCCAAAATTTGTAAGTACGACACACAATGTAAAAAAAGTAGCATGTTGATAATTCCTGTTATTACAATGTTAATCAGTGTCGACCTTAGTCGCTTGTAAGTACGGCAAGTAAATGAAATAACATGTTAATAATTCCTAATTATACAATGTTAGCTAAAGCCTTACGAAACAGTTTGTTGTCGACAATAGATACAATTTCACGGGGAAGGTGGTTCCACTGCCGTGATGATCTGGGAAAGAAAGATTGACTGAAAGTGTTAGTGTTGCCTGTTTGAAGTCTGACCTTATGGTGATGATCGATGCGGCTCGATAGGTAATGAGGTTGAGAAATGAAGTTACTGTGAAGGGAGGAATGGTAATAAAATTTGTGAAACAGTGTCAAACGTGCTATTGTTCTACGAGATGCAAGTGATGGAAGAGATAGATTGTCTTTCATTGATGTTACGCTAGCGGTACGGTTATAATTTGAAAATATGAATCGGACTGAGTTATTTTGGACAAGCTCGAGTGAAGAAATGAGGTTTTCATGGTATGGGTCCCACACAGCTGCAGCGTATTCTAATTTAGGACGCACTAATGACTGGTAAAGTAGTAATTTTAAGGATGATGGAGCTTTGGAAAACTTGTGGCGTAAGTAACCGAGCATGCTATTAGCTTTACTTATTATGTACTGAGTGTGAATGTTCCAGGTTAGTTTTGCTGTTATATGAACACCTAAGTATTTGTATGAGTTAACGGGTTCTAGAGGAATATTATCTAGATAGTAAGTAGGAAGAGTACTGGTGTTCCTCTGCACGCGCATAACTTTACATTTATTAATATTAAGTTCCATGAGCCAAGTGTTACACCAATCAATCACATAGTCCAAGTCAGACTGAAGAGCATTAGTGTCGTCGTTAGTAATTATTTCACGATATATCACACAATCGTCGGCAAACAAGTGAATATGAGATGTCAATGAAGAAGGTAGGTCATTAATATAAATCAGGAAAAGTAGGGGCCCTAGTACTGATCCTTGAGGCACACCAGAACGAACCGCAGTCAATGATGAATCATAATTATTCGCAGTAACAAATTGATGACGGTTAGTTAGAAAACACTCAATCCATTTCAGCAGGTTACTGTCAAGGTTTAAAAGACTCAGCTTGAATAGGAGCAGTTTGTGGCAAACCTTGTCGAATGCTTTGCTAAAGTCTAAAAATATACAGTCGGCACAGGAGGCGCGGTCTAAAATACAGTGTAATCTATGAGTGAAAGATATTAGTTGGGTTTCACAAGAGAATGTTTTGCGAAAACCATGTTGAGCAGGGGTAAAAAATGTGTTCGAGTCAAGAAAGTTAACGAGATTAGTAAATATAACATGTTCAAGAAGTTTGCAACATGTGCTGGTAAGCGAAATCGGGCGGTAATTCAGGGGTGAGTTTTTGTTACCAGACTTATGCAACGGAACCACCTTCCCTATTTTCCATTGAGCAGGCAGAGTACAAGTGTTTATTGATTGCTGGAAAATATTAGCAAGTATTACAGAACAGTATGTGTTAGTGTTTTTCAAAAACTTACTATTAATGGTATCATAACCGGGAGCTGAGTTTAAAGGCAAATCATCAATCAGCCTAGCAATACCTGCAAAGTCAAGAGCTATGGGTTGCATAATGAGATAGTTGTAGTGCTCTGTGTGTGGTTGATCAATGTGCGATGAAGTGGAAAAATTATTTGCAAATGATTCACAGAGAATGTTTGCGCAAGCTTCATTTGGAATAAATTCACCAGACTCATCTTTCAAGGTGATCGAGCTATCAGAAGACGGGTTAATGACGCGCCAAAACTTTCGGATATCTGTCGTAAGCATGTCAGGTAATGTATGGGATAAGTAATGGTCTTTAGCATTTTTTAGCGCAGTTAAGTATAGATGATTGGCAACGTTATAGGTTTTCCAAGTTCTTTTACTTGCAGATGATTTAGCTAAGCGATAGAGACGTTTTTTTCTGTTAGATAGGCGCTTTATATAAGAGTTATACCAAGGAGATTGAGGATTAGAAGTGATGATGCGATTAGGAATGAACTTTTCAGTTAATAGGCGTACTTGGTCTACAAATATATCCCAATTTGACTGGACCGTACGGTTCTCAAAATCAACAAAAAATGTTTGAATAAATGACGATAGTTCATTGTTAATGGCTTCAAAGTTGGCTTTCTTGTAATCGCGTATTACTTTCTTAACTTTTATCCTTTTGGGATAGCAGACTTTTAAACCGAATGTCAGTAAGGTATGGTCGCTAATACCAGGTAGGTATGTTATAGAGGAAGCAATTTCTGGTCGATTAGTTAGGATTAAATCAAGCGTATTAGCGGTTCTGACTGATGATCTGGTAGGCTGAGTCACAAGTTGGGAAAATGAAAATAGGGAACACAGTTCACAGAAATCTTTAGCCTGAACGGAAAAAGGCTTTACGGTGGGTGGATGCGTATTCCATATTAAATTTGGAAAATTAAAATCGCCGAGCAAGAATAACGGTGTTGTAGGAAAACGGGAAAAAATTAGATTAATAGCATCGTGTAGCTGTTCAGTGAAAGTGGCAGATGACGAGGGTGAGCGGTAGCAAACGCCGAGGATTATCTTTGTGTGACCGAGAGTTAGGCAAGCCCACGTGGTTTCAAGTTCAGTGTTAATATTTATATGAACTGATGGAATATCTTTAGAAATTGCGAGAAGGACGCCTCCTCCTCGACGTGCAGATCGGTCACAGCGGTAGACAGCGAAATTGCCGGCGCCACAGAAAGTATCATAATCGCGCACATGTGCAGGAAGCCAAGTTTCTGTCAAGGCAATAATTTTTGCATCGCATGTGTCGATTGCCGAAGATAAAGAATGAAATTTATTTACAAGACTTCTTATATTTGTAAAAAGAATAGGCAAGTAAGGTAAAGCTTTTTGTGATGTTAGGCCACTACCCCTTACGCTTCCCTATTGTAACGCACGTAGTGGAACCGAATGATTCTGTAATGTGCCAGATGCACTCTGCGCTCTTTCACGGACGCTATCGGTAGATGCATCGTAAATATAACATTTATTGTTCAGAAACAATTTATTGTAGCGGAGTTTAAAGTTAGGGGAACCGGGTTGACTGGTACCGAACTCGATTAACTTTTTGCGAGCAGCGCGGGTGGGAACCGAGAAGTCTTCGCTAATAGTAAGGTTATTTTGTTTGAATTGATCGCGCAGCGCGAACACTTTCTCCCGGGTTTTCGAATGTGAAAACTTTGCAACTATGGGGCGACACTTGTTAGGATCGAAAGGGCCGAGGCGATGTGCGCGATGGAGGGCGTCATCAGGAAATGTATCGAAGAATGATTTAATCGTTGATATTAGCTTGGTCTCGGTTTCTTGCCATGATTCTTTTGTGTCAGGGATACCGCGAAATATTAGGTTATCACGGCGCGATCTGTCTTCAATGTCAACGAGGTGTAAGTCAAGCGCTTCCAAGCGACAGGTCGTACTGTTTACCTTGTCATTTACTTCTGAGATTGCTTTGGTTACTTGGTCGACGGTTTTAAATTTTTCTTCAAGTAAATCTAAGCGATTTTGGAGACCGGTAATTTTTGTTTCAATGTTTTTCTGGCCATTTTTGATCGACTTTACGTCAGCAGCTAGTTCGGCTTGTGTTTTGGAATTTTGAAGCGATCGAGTGTGCAGATCCTTAAGCAGTTTGAATAAAACGTTCATTTGTTCTGAAGGATCAGAAGGAAGCGATTCAATATCAAGCAGAGATTCAGAACGTGTGTTAGGTCCAGGGTTAGTCTCGACATCCCCCGAACGTAATAACAGTAGGATAACAGAAAAACATTCGTGCACTGTGTCAAATAACACCTGTGGACACGGGAACAGTACCAGGTAGCGGTTATCAGATTTTTTAGCATGAAGAGAGGCAATTATACGCACCTGCATAGTGAAAACAAGGCGATTAGGCGTGGTGCCACAAGCGCTGTTCCCGTGTCCACTGAAGTGTAGGTCGATGGGTCGGCAGCTTAAATCAGCCTCTCCTGGTGATGGCTGTGTCGATGTGGCTGGCAGGCCGAAGGAAACGTCGAGCGAATAGGTCGGTATCTCGGCTGGCGTATCGCTGAAATAGGCTTCGTTCATGCCTGAGGCTGGCACAAGTAAATGGGACGGTGCGGGTTCACGGGATAAGCAGGACGACCATCCGAAGATGATAAAAAGCAAGACCTGCATAGTGAAAACAAGGCGATTAGGCGTGGTGCCACAAGCGCTGTTCCCGTGTCCACTGAAGTGTAGGTCGATGGGTCGGCAGCTTAAATCAGCCTCTCCTGGTGATGGCTGTGTCGATGTGGCTGGCAGGCCGAAGGAAACGTCGAGCGAATAGGTCGGTATCTCGGCTGGCGTATCGCTGAAATAGGCTTCGTTCATGCCTGAGGCTGGCACAAGTAAATGGGACGGTGCGGGTTCACGGGATAAGCAGGACGACCATCCGAAGATGATAAAAAGCAAGACCTGCATAGTGAAAACAAGGCGATTAGGCGTGGTGCCACAAGCGCTGTTCCCGTGTCCACTCTCATGGAAGAAGCGTGTCAGAGAAGAAAAGTGACGCGAACAACTCGTTTGGACTGCACCGCGCCGAATGTGCACAATACCCTCTGGAACTCCCGGTTTGTCGTCACTTTAGCCTCTTGATATCTGTAATTATCCGGGACCCCCCGCAAGTGCTTCCCTTTGTACGAACGTGCAAGTCCAGAGGGACGGTAGGAAGAATGAAAGAGAGCAGGGGGCACAGGGGGCAGGGAATAGGTAGGACCGACGCAATCACGAATCGAATAAATAACAGCCTAGCTTCTCTTCGCTCGCAGTTCCTATAATATACAAGGGGGGGGGGACGCGAAATGGTGATGTGAGAAGGCAAGAAAACGCCAGATAAGGTTTAGTTCAAGGTGCGGTGCGTTCGTGCTATTTGTGAAAAATAAAATCATGCACATATGTGTAGCTGACAAGTTATGCAGTGCGCGCAGAAGCAGAGCGAATTAAAGCGCACGGCTGGGTCTAGGCAACACAATGCAAGCAGTCGCACGTCAAATGAACACTTCTGTGCCCGCTGCGATAGCTTTGTGGCTATGGCATTGTTCGACGTCGTCGATTTGACAGAATTGTCACGTAGTAGTGACGGTAAGGAATACAAAAGCAATACTGTGAATCATGAAACATATTTATTGGGAGAGCCTGCGCGCACAATGACAGGGTACATTTAAAGCACAACTATAGCGGCGAACACAGTCGGCCATCGTCAAAATCTTATCTCCCTGTCAAGCGCATCGGCTTTTATACATGAGCCATCGAAGGTTCCAGAGTAATCTCTGGTGCCCGCTTGTCCTCCAGAAAGTTTTACGCAATTCGCTTCGTACGAGCAATCAGATTACTCAAGCTTCGGCGACAACGGAGACCAGCAAGAACCGTCGATAACATTCGAGAAACTTCCGATAAATGCGGGCGCGTCGCGCGCTGAGCGATAACATTTTTAGACGGTGAAAAACGGTCACCTGAACAAGATATACAAATACACGTGTCAATGCCCCCCTCTCAAAAAGCATCGTCCCGATGCTACAAACATGACAGGAGAGCAAAAAACAACAACAAAAGGACACCTATTAAACAGTACCACAACAACGAATAAAAAAAATGGAAAGTCACAGAGTCCAAAAAGAATTCCGAAGTTCAGGTATGTCCAAAAGTACGTTAGCATTGGTAGAACGGCTTAGGTCGCATAACATGGTCTATTTCAGGTCGTGAGCCGCACCGCGGTGATAGTGAAATGCCGTCTGGCGCGACCTCATAGTCGAGTGCGCCAATGCGTCGGATGATCTTGTAGGGTCCGAATAGCGGCATTAAAGCTTCTCCCTAAGTCCTCGTGGGCATATAGCGATCCAAACCCAAACACCGTCGCCGGGCTGGTACTCGACTTAGCGTCGTCGAAGGTTGTAATGTCAGCTGTCGGTCCTCTGCTGTTTATTGGCAACGTTGGTGTAGTCTGCGTTTGGGCTTGGGTCACGGCTTTGCGGAGGCGTCCGGTACATGAACACCTAGCAGCTGCCGGCTAAATAAAATACAGCCCCGTAATTCAATTCAAGTTTAATGCTTCTGCCACGATGCGATGTGCCATGTGACGCAATGACAATGCTCAACCCTCGTAGAGGTTATGAAATATGGCGCACAAAACACCTAAAGCAAGCACCTCCCCCTTTGTGTTTTGTGTACTGCGCAGATAAAAGAGCAGTGGTGCACGCAAGGTAAAGTTTAAGATCTACTCACCACTCATGTGTTGGACAGAAGTTTCAAGAAATTAAACATACACCGTCAACATCACCGCTTATTATCGTCATTCAAAGCAAACAGCACAGAAAGCTTCGTTTACATCGATTCCCGTAGTGCGTGGGATCTGCATAATCGTTTCCATCTGTCTTGAAAACCGCAGAATGTGGAAAGGTGGCAGAAATGGGAGTAAAACAGTCATCAATATTGTCTGCATCGCATTCTGTCATTGCCAGAGATAAGCGGCAGTAGCAGTCGGTGTCTGTGTGGCGACGACCAGCCTTGTAAGACATCCCGAAGTCGGACTCTTAAGTGACAGCTCCCACAGTGCCAGACGACCGCACGGATCACGGAGACGTACCAGTCAGTGCAAAATGCGAAAAGAGATCACACAAGCAAACAGAATAAAAAGAAAAGACTTCAAAGCAACCCTTGGCCTTCCCGAATGCCTTAGCACAGAGAGATTTCAGGAACTGGATCTGCACAATACTTTTGACGAGTGCGCAGTCGCGACGTTATATGCTCAGAAAGAACGACTTTGTTCTTCAACTCAGGGCAGGGAAGTATTGGCGAGGCTAGGTTTTCCCCTGAGACCGCAGTATTATGGAGAGGAAACGGCACAGATAGACCACAACGTTCGATCGCAAATCGCTGTGGCAGCGTTTCCCGAAAACATGCACCCCATGTACCATCCCGGACGACGCAGAGCAAAGGTAAAGCCTCTTCAGAAATGCTTTTTCGTGGGACTGGGAGTGTATTACACGGATGCCAGTCGAAGCAGCTAAAACACTTTTAGCATGGTCTCTACGCGTAACAACAGCATAACAACGGCATCCGCCAAAACCACCTTGGAATGTGTGGCAGAGGCTGCAGCCGTCGCCTTGGCCAGCCAGGAAGCCGAGCGCCAAACAATTTCGGCTGCTATCCGAATGACAAGCGGCTTGCCGCGTCTTTATAAATGGAAAGGCACCCGTATCAATAATCAAAATTTTAGGCAGTCTACTAGAAGGGCACCACACTATCATATGGTGTCCGGCACACAAAGGACTGGCAGAAAACGCGAGGGCGGACCGTGTTGCTCGGTGATTAGCGATGACCTTCCTCCGAATTCCCGTGACAGCCTCCTACAGCAAAGGCAAGAGCGGAGTCGTTTTGGACACCACCGTTCTAATTTAAACAGCCAACAGTATAGGGGCTGGCGTCTTATTCGGACGAATACATATTCCAACCTTCACCAACTACACAGAATACACCCCACGAGGGTACATGACGAGTGCCCGTGGTGCACACACACCCACAGTAAAATACATCACATGGGAGTGCCCCAAGAGGCTTATGCACAGATAGTCCCATAAGATACCAACATGCATTAATGAGAAGTTGGCAGTGGGAGGCATGGCTTGTGAACGAGGTTCGGGAGAGCCACTTGGCTCTTCTGGACCAAGTCCAAAGAGCCGCACGTGTAAGTGGGGTCTTGGAATAGGGACCACGACCATCGTGCCTTAATTGATTCATTTTCAATTACGCTTTGACTCGCTCCCTCAATCGGTAACGATCGCGAACAGGCGCCCGCAGGTGTAGGTCCGAAATTTTTAGACGGCGAAAACTGCTGCCAAACATTCTCGTTCGGTGACGGTGTAATTATGTTCTGCATTAGTCAAAGAGAAACTTAGGTAAGTCGCAACATGTACAGAATCTTGATAACGTTGGGCTACTATAGAACGTATGCCGATGCCCTCAGCATAAGTGAGCGCTTCTATAGAGCAGGATAAATCCTAGTGGCGCAATACAGGCCCCAAATCTTAGCAGAATTTTGAGCTGGCCGAACGAGTCGTCACAAGTGGATGTCCAGTCAAAAGGGACGCCTTTGTGGAAAAGACGTGAGGGGTTGCACCACGTCGGTGAATTGTGGCACGAAGCGACCGAAATAGGAGCATACGCCCCGACAGCTCATCAGGTCTCGTGCGTTCTTTGGCCGTTTGGAAGAGATGACTGCCTCAATTTTCCGCGCGTCTGGCCTCACGCCATTCCGGAGCTAAGTGGCCAAGTGGTAACGCCTTCGTGTCGCTAAAACAACAGTTCTCGGAAGTTAGGATCAACGCGGCTTTTTCGGCACAGTCCAGAACAATGCTAACCCGTCTGTTATGTTCACCCAACGTACGGCCAAGAATCACATTGTAACAAGCATGAGACGCCCCCTAGAGCATAATGCTCGTTGCCCCACCAGACTCGGTTGCCTGTCAGGCTCGGTAGGCAACATTGGTCACCACACCGCAACCAATGACACCGACGAGCACAGCTGCTCGGCGGTCAGTCATCGCTCGTCACCACCACGCTGCGGAGCGTTCGTCTAACGGAGGGTGCCTCGAGCCCTCCCTTGTTCACGTACCCGGGCGGATCGTGACCTTGCCGACCAGTACCCACAGATCGTCCCACGCCGCCTCGAGCGGCGACACACCAGCCCCGTTGCTGCCGTCATGCCGCTGTACGGAAGGCTCGAGCCGTTCGAGGGAGATGGGTCTTCCTGTCCAGTTTACGAGGATCACGTCCATGTGTTCTTCCGGGCAAACGACACACCCAATGCCAAACAATGGGACATTTCCTGGCCAGCTGCGGGACCCGCGTCTTCAGTCTCCTGCTCGACCTTCTCATGCCAGCCCCGCCGCATGTTAAGTCGCTGGGTGAGCTGCTGGCGATACTGCGCTCGCATTTCAACCCAGCACCGTCCTCACTAATAGAGAGTTTCCGGTTCAACAACCGGAGCCGCCGGGAAGGACAGTCCCTCGGGGAGTTCCTTCCTGCGCTACAAGGGTTAGCTAATGCCTGCGTTTTCAGGGACCAGCTAGACTCGCTGCTGAGGAACCGTTTCGTCTGCGGCATCAACCCCGCCATGCAGACGCGACTCCTGGAGCTTCCCGACCCGTCGCTGGACGACGCCGTGAAGGCAGCGCTGGCAATGCAATCTGCCTCCAAGGACGCCGGCAAGATTGCCCGTGCGAATGGCTCACCATCGGTGGAAGCGGCGGTCAACAACAAGTTGGCGACAAAGGGCGTACCTGCGGTCGCTGCGATAGTGCCCACTCCCCCTCACAGTGCCAGTTCACTCAAGCACAATGTTTCACGTGCTGGAAAACTGAGCAGCTGGCACGGGTATGCCGAAGGGAGAGGACGAACAGCAAACAGCAGCAGCAGCTTGGTTCGAGCCCGGGTAGCACACAAGCCCGCGGCCAGGGTAGCCGTCGCAAGGAAACGCGGTGGGGGCGTGCGGCAGCAGGCTCAAGTTCTTCCGCGGCCAGGCTCCACATCGCGGCCGAAGATCCGCCGATTTTGTACATGTGGCACACAGGCCTTGCACCGTCGTCTTTGCCGCCGTACATGCTGACCGTTGAAATCTGCGGGCACCCCATTTCTATGGAGCTAGGCACAGGGGCCAGCGTGTCAGTAATGGCCGGAAAACTCTTCCAGGGTACTTTCCCCGGAGCCTCCGTCGAGGCTTCGGGCGTGAAGCTAAGCAGCTACTCCGGGTATCTCTCCCAGGTCCAGGGTCAGGCCCAGGTCAGCGTTCGCTTTGGCGACCGGGAGGAAACCGTTCCCCTTTATTAACCAAGGGGTCGTCGGTGAACTGGGCCGACACTGGATTCATGCACTGGGCCTTCGTCTGCCAGAGTACCAGGCTGGCATTTATGTACCTGATGGAGCCCGGCCACGTTTTTTTCAAGCCTCTAACCACTGGCATTCGCCCTGAAGGACGGGGTCACGCAGAAGCAGGAACGGTTACAGCGAGCGGTCATCCTGGTGCCCGTCAACACGTCTCAATGGGCGCCTGCCATTGTACCAGTCCTCAAGCGAGACGGCAGTGTCAGGATCTGTGGGGATTTCAAGGTTACCATCAACTCCGTCACTACCGTCGAGAAGTACCCGCTGCCCCGGATAAAATATCTCTAGTCAGCGTCGTTCGGTGGACAGAAGTTTACCATGCTCGACCTCAGATATGCTTACCAGCAGCTGGTGCTCCAGGACGCCTCCCGGAAGTATGTCTCAACATCGACCACTTTGGCGCTCTTCGAGTAAACGCGCTTACCGTTTGGCGTGGCCTCAGCCCCGGCCATATTTCAGTGGGAGATGGACAACCTTTTCAGGGGCATGAGGCACGTGGCGGTGTACTTGGATGACATCCTGGTTACTGGCAGCGTCGAAGGGAACCACCTGCAAAACCTGCACAACATCCTTGCACGACTGCAGGACGCCGGCATCAAGCTCAAGCGGGAAACGTCCATTTTCCTGGTCCCCTGTGTTACTTGGGACATGCATTTTCCAGGCTGGTCTAGCCCCGGCTCTCCGCAGAGTTGATGCTTTGCTCAAGACGCCTGAGCCCCAGAACAAGAAGTAGCTTCAGAGCTACCTCGGCCTCATCAACTTCTGCAGGAGTTTTCTATTGAACCTGTCGGAGCATCTACAGTCGCTCCATCTTCTGCTTCGAGATGGTCAGCAATGGGTCTGGAACAAGGAGCAGGGTCGGACCTTCAAGTGCAGCAAGGAGCTAGTCATCAAGGCTCCAGTGCTAGTGCACTTCGATCTTGTCAAGCCTTGTCGTCCGGACCGTAGACGCGTCACCGTAAAGCGTGGTAGCTGTCCTGGCGCACCGGGACAAGGGTGGCAAGGAACGCCCTGTCTTGTTTACTTCTCCTCTTCATGCTGCAGAGCAATGCTACAGCCAGCTGGACAAGGAACGCCTGGCCCTCATGTTCGGTGTCAAACGCTTCCACCAGTATCTGCGGGGCCATCAGTTCGAGGCGATCACGGAGCACAAGCCGCTGTTGGGGCTGCTGAGGCCTGACAAGGCAGTTCCTGTGCAGATACCACATAGAGTGGTATGCTGGGCCTTGCGGCTGACAGCGTACAGTTACCAGCCGGTTTACCGTCCCGAAAAGTACGTGGGACCTGCTGATGCCCTGAGCCACCTGCCCCTGCTAGAGGTATCTGACGCTGTTCGAGAAACTATGGAAGTGTTCACGCTGGAACACGCGTACCCGGAGGTGCTCTTAAGATCTGCGGTATCGCAAGCGACCAGTCGGAACTCAGTCCTGTCTAAGGTGGTCAAGGCGGTGTCCCATGAGGAGAAATTGGTTCAACAGGTCTATAGCCACAAGGCCACTGAGCTGAGCTGAGCTGAGCAATGATACCAGCTGAGCTTGCAGCAGGGCTGCCTACTATGGGGTTTGGTGGTGGTGATCCCAGTCTCCGGTGCGGGGTCCTGCAGTTGCTGCACGCGGATCATCCTGACGTGGAAAAGACCACTATGGTGGCCAGGTCCCATGTTTGGTGGCCTGGTCTGGACCAGGACATCGCTCCTTTTGGTGCAGAGCTGCCAAATCTGCCGGCAGCATCAGCGGGCCTCACGTCCTGTCAAAATCACCCCCTGGCCGTTCTCACAGAGACTCTGGTCCCGCCTACCTGTGGAATTTGGGGTGCCCTTCTAGGGAAATTACTTCCTGGTAGTGATGCACGCCTTCTCGAAGTGAGTGGAGGTTCTACCTGCCACCACTCCATCAGCAGGCGCGACCATTACAGCGCGACGACAGGTCTTCGCCACCCAGGGGTTGCCGGACGTCATCGTGTCTGACAATGATCCCGCTTTCGCCAGCACAGAGTACCTGGCCTTGCTGAAGAAGAACGGAATCCGCCGGATGATGGTTCCGCCGTACCACCCTGCTTAAGACGGTGCAGCCGAGCGGATGGTGCAAGCCATCAAGGACAAGCTCAAGGAGAGCCAGGCTGGGAATTTCCGGACGCAGATTGCCCGTATGGTGTTCCACTACCGGATCACGCCCCGCGATGTCACTGGCCGTGCGCCCTGTGAGCTCCTGTTGGGTCGGATGGTCAATACACCCTTGGACGTCTGGCATCTGGACTTCCGATCCACAGTGCTCATGAACCAGCTGAAGCAGAAGCTGGCTGCTGACCAAGGGTTCGGTCCCGGGCCTTTGCCGCAGTTGGGACCTCCAGTTTTCGCCAGGACCGATCTTTCGTTGTGACCCACCCCGGCCCGCCGGACAGGTGGCATCTCCTGCCAGCGCCTCATCCCTGCTCGCCCGCATGCCATGTGGAGCCACGTGGCACAAACACACCGACCATGTCAGGTCTCGCCTCGGGACCTGGCCAGCACCTTCGACTGCCACTTCAGAGTTGCAGCCTACAGGAGGACAAGCGGCAACGCCAGTCGCTTCCAGCGGAGCACCGCCTACCTCCGAGGCGGCAAGAGTTGCCATTGGTGCGGCGCCCGTTGGGCCGTTGTCACGTCCGGCACCACTCACAAGGCCGACCACTGTGGACCCTTAGGACGGAGCGAGACTTGCTGAGACAGCACCTGGCGCTGCCACACCCGGCCTGCCAACACCGGTGCCCAGGCGTAGTATTCGATGGCGGAGGCCCCAGGGCCGTCACTCGCAGGGGTAGCAGGCACCGTCGACCTGGCTACAACAGAGTCAGAGCCTTATGCTCTGAAAATGGACGTTTCGTTTTTTATTTAACAAACAAGCTGGGGGTAAGGGGGTGTAACAAGCATGTGACGCCCCCTCGGCCATAATCTTTGTTGGCCCGCCAGGCTCGGTAGGCAAACATTAAAGACTCGGTAAGCAACCCAATAAACGCCGATGAGCACAGCTGCTCAGCGGTCAGTCATCGTTCGTCACCACCACGCTGCGGAGCGTCCGTCTAATAGAGTGTGCCTCGAGCCCTCCCTTGTTCACGAACCCGGGCGGATCTTGACACGCATCATCATCATCATCAAAATAGAACCAACAAATTTCCCATTTAACTCCTCGTAGAATGTTGTCCATAAATCGTCTGAAGTTACTGGCCCATTACAAAAGCCGAATGGCACAGCACTAAATCCGTGAAGCCCGTCCGTTGTCACAAAGGCAGTTATTTTTTCCTCGTCTGGGTTCAAATGTATCTGCCAACAACCTGACCGCTAATAAATAGAGGAAAAATGGACTGCGGTAGGAGACCGTCAGTTACATCGCCAATCCGAGAAAGAGAGTACACATCCTTTTTGGTGTCTGTGTTTAGTCTTCTATAATCAACAAAAACCTTCATGGTCAATCCTTCTTCTTCACCAGGATCAATGGTGCTGCCCACGAACTAGAAGACTTCAATAACATATTTTAGCATTTCTTTTTCACTTCCTTAGCGATAACTTTCCTCTCTGTCGATGACGCACAATAAGGCTTTTCTCAAATATGCTGTGCCGACCCTGTAATATTTGTGTAACAATCGCGAAAACTTGCAAGTGCAGTCTACTTGTCAGCGTGCGTGAAATCAAACTCCTGGAGTCCAATGTCCAGGAGTTTGTCCCCGGAGAGCTTTTGCAAGAAGCTGACACTGGCTTAAGGGCAATTACTTGCTTATAATGCTTACATTTTCATCTTCACAAGTGCTTCGGTAAGTTGGAGAGCAAGCACCAAACTGCACCTCCCTCACCGTGTCTTAATGGAACTGTGCCTGATCTTGTCAAATTCGGCGAGCTTAGCTTCTTGCCATATGGAAGAACACTGAGGCCGGAAGAACAGTTAAATGCACACAACTACCAGCCGATATTCTTCACAGTCGAGAGGAAACGCGGCGCAGGTATCTACGTCGCTCGATTCGCCGCAAGTGTTTGGGGGCCTCATCAAACGATGAAAGATCGGCAGCACCATGAATGACAGGGACCATGGCGGCAGCCCCAAATCGTCCGAAACAATAAAGTTGTCTTTGTCCGGTGACTGTATGTCAGCAGGGGTGAAGGGAACGTGCTATTGGAAATAATTTTACCTATGCAGTCCTGAAGAAACTGAATCCCCAGACTGACTTCATGGGTGAAGCGCTGCAGCGCCAGAAGCTCTTTTAAAAACTCCTTCACCCAATAAAACGCTTGCTACGCAAATAACAAGCAGAGGAAGGCACTCTTCACTCAACCACGAAACGCGCCTGACAACACCATTCCAATGGAGCATAAGTTTGCGACCAATCCCATCCTTCGAGGCCATAAAAAAATTAAATTTTGTAGTTTTACATGCCAAAACCGCGATTTGGTTAAGAGGCACGACGTATGGGGGACTCCGGAAATTTGGACCACCTGGGGATTTTGACCATATGGGGAACATGCGTTTTTGAATTTCACCCCCATCGAAATGATGATGCCGCGGCAGGGATATGATCCCGCGACCTCGTGCTTAGCAGCGCAACACCATAGCCGCTAGGCCACCACGACGGATATTTCAAGGCCATACTCATGACGGAAATGGTAGCACCGGTCTTTATTACTGGAGTTGTAGGTATGGAAATGCATCATGTATGGAAATGCATCATGAAATGCGCAAACAATGGACAAAGAAGGAACTACACAGGACAGGCGTGGAACTTCTGGAACTTTCTTTTTTGTCCTTTGTTGTTTGCGCGGTTACATGATGCATTCCAATATCGACCACCAACTAGCCCACCTACCCCTGTTAAATAAAGTTGTAGTTATACCAACGATGAATACGTGCACTTTGTTCAACGTTATAACAGGCAGATGAATCTGGCGGAGATTATTTTTCGGCGACCTTACTTCTATCGTCCCCACCGGCCTGTTTCCTGATGAACGACGCTGACGGCTGGTTAGGGGCGCCAAACTGCGGTCGGAAGCTGTCGAGTCATTCTTCCTGTTAAATGGCGATAACGTGTTCCTGGGAGCGGAGCCTATGGCGTTCGCAATACTGGGGTCTGTTGGCCAGCGGTTGTGGTAATTGTTGTGTTCGTACTGAGGCCAAGTCATAAGTCGGTCATGCCTCGTTGTCTGTCGATGCAGGCGGCAGAACCGAGAAACTTGCCCCAATGCCACCGAAGCTGGGACAGACGGGCAATCCGCGATCGATTTTGGTGGCCTCAAGGTCAACCTTGGGACGCTGAAAGTAGCAAACGCGATCTTCGAGGAGCACATGCGGGGCGATGGCTCCACGAGAACCCGTGCGTTGGTTGTGTCAACTCATCATGAAAGGAACGTCCTTGCTGTAGCCACAGGTTGACTAGCAAACGGCCCCAGGCCTGGAAGTAAAATAAGATACAGCAGAGGGTAGTTTGTAAAGTCGACTGCAAGTACGACAAGTTGCAAGTTGTCTGCCCCTTACTTGTGTGGTCCGAGTTCCTCGCGGACATTTTTTCTTACAGATGCTGTGAGGTAACACTGGAAGCTGTCGTTGTCGCCAACGCTTGCAATCGTTGTGACATTGACCAGCTTTCCAAATGCGGCGTGATGCGGCGCATCTCGAGGTCTCAAAGGTGCAGCAATGTCGGATAACACCGCCCACTCTGCTGATATGCTCCTATATGATGGTGTATGTGTACACGTCCTCGGCAATGTATTTAGGAAGATCTCCTGCATTGTCCTCTCAGGTCGTTCGAGCGTTGACCGTTTTGCACTGATTGATGATTTTCTCTATATACATGGTGCAGCTTTCCTTGGAACTTGATTAAGCAGAAGCAATGAACGCTCTCCCCGTTTTCTCGTCGCTGTAGAGTTTTCAAAACATACTGTGATATCCGTAACGAAGCGGTTCCACATTATCAAGGTATCTTGATGGTTCTCAAATCACACATAGACAGTGTCCATAAGGACAAGAGCCATATTTTTTTTTACTTTAGACGTGAAGTCTCACACGTTGAACTTGCTCATTCGCTCGCAATGGATGTGCCATTCCTCCATGTCTTTGCCAGATCTGCTTGAAAATCTGTGATCTGCTTCATCCAGAAGCCGATTGCACTTGCAGAGGCATCAAGTTTTGATACACAAGCGCTTGTTAATTCGAACCCTGGAGAGTGGTTTAATATGTACATCACTCTAAACTATCACCTTCCAAAGCATGGCGCAGTTTATTCTCGCTCTTTTTAGAGGCTACACTTAAGCAGCAGTCAGTTATCTCCTCCTGGAGACCACTTCTAATTTATATCGCAAAAAGCATGTATTCGTCTGTAGAATGAAATAGGAAGAGATTACATCAAATATTTATTCATGATATGTAGTAAGATGCATGTGAAATTGGGTGTTAGTGGTTTGGTGTTATTTTTCCCGTGAGGGCTCGAGAATTTCAACACTAAGTCGGCGTTCCATAAGAAGAACGCGGATGTTCTAAAATATCAGTTATAATCAATTTATAAGTTATAATCATATAAATCTAAAATATGTCTCACTGATATCAGCTTGTCACAAATATATCTTTACAATAAGTATCGGATATAACGAAGCAATTTTTGCGTCGGATGCAAGTTTGTTATAACGATGTTCTAGTTAACTTAATCTAGACTGCCGTAACCTGACAAACAACGAAATGCACCAGTGAAAGTCGTTTTTCATGCCGCGAAATGACAGACAAATGCACAATGCAGCATAACATGTCATTCTGGCACATTAGGTTACATGCTCATTTAAGAATATAGGCTAATAAAAGTGGCAATTACTGCAACAGCCACGAGGAGGCGGTTACGCTGTCCATGGACGTGCGTGAAGATACTGCTTTCATCATCTTTCTGTGATGGGCAAAAAAATAGCTAAGCCCCTATCCAGCAAGCTTTTCGTTCAGGAGTAATCTCTCCTGTTCCGGCGGCCTTGGCTGATGATATGTGCGACATCTTATTTGGTTGCCAGCTGCTGTTGCAAACATCATTAGCACAAGAACAATTCTTTTAATAAAAGCCATGCTTTTTCTCATTCGTAACCTACCAATCGGTAGCGCGAAGCGACATTGACGGTCTTTATGTCCCGGACGTCTAATAATCTCAGCAGAATAATAATTAGTTTTTAGAACTGGATGATGCAGCTGGAAAGGTGCAATTTATATATGAGTGACCAAAAAGCCGTTTCATGCGAACATCTAGAAGTTAAATCCGTTAGTCATGAACAAATGAATTTCTTCGCCGCATTTAGAAGAATTCTTCAAAAAACTTTAATGAGTATCTTTTTTCCTTGAAGATCTACTATGCGCATCCGGGGAAGCGCTACCTTGTTTATATATGTTGCATTGTTGCAATAAAGACAACATTGTTAGTGAGCGCTTGTGTTGGCGTTGTTTGACTTGTCCTCGTCTTTCGCGCTGTTGACCCCGTCCAAATATACAATACAATCTAGCCCAACGTCGACCCCTCTTATCGTTGCTGAGTCTATTTATAGGGTTGATTTATCTCGGCAGTGGTCATGGTTTTATTTAATGTGCCCACGTAAATAATTTTTTAATTCTCGAAGTAAGCCAATTTGTTAAAATGACAGAATTGTTTACATGCCTTTATTTTCCGATTACGAATAGGTTCTTGTCTTCGATGTATCCAGTGAATTTGAATGAATGAGGCATCGATTTTAAAGGTAACAAGCATTTCAGATGCAATACGCCATCCCTCACCTGGCCACACTTTCTTTTAATTCCCCTGTTTTTCACTTTGTCCTGCGACTAATTCTTGGGAAGTGTTCTAGAAGTAACTTCTATTGAATAATTCCTAAGTGAATGAAACCAAACGCAGCTTCTGCCTGGTAGCAGCTGCATCTGCAGTAGTATTTGGCGAATGTATTTATCTCTTTAGTGCAGAGATAGTTGAGGCTATCAATACCTTAAATAGTGCAAGCAGTGCAAAATAATTAGAAGAAGTATCACGTGCGATTAAGCGTTAGGCAGACTGATTTGCTGCTAAAAACCGCGGAGCTAGAGTCCCGAATCCACGTCAAAGTTTTAGATAGCCACAAAATGACAATGAGTGATTATCTTAGGGATAATGCAAACAGAATGGATCTATTAATGCAAAATACGTGAAGTGGCTCCTTAGGTCAATGGCAGACAGACTACGGTCAAAACAAAACTGCGGCGTCTCTTGTTTCTCTGGATAACCTGTTGAAAATCCTACGCCGGTACTTATACAAGCTTGGCAGAATCGCGGCTGCTTTGGGCGTTGTGCAAATTAGTACAGAATCCAGCAAGTGCTTTTAGTGCATCATGTGGAAACTGCCGTTCTCAGCCTATATTTTGTTTTTTCTATATATACACCCTCCCTTTCAATGCCAAATTATGTTATTACTGAATTCATGCTTGCCCCCTTCCTTGCCGGTTTCGGAATATGCCTGATGCTGCATTTTTTAAGACAGCTTATATTGAAGTATTCTAGACAGAGAGATAGTGGGCTCACAGAAGGCCGCACACTGACGCAGTTCATCTCACCCGTGAGATGGCGCCACCATGGCCCTCAGTGTAAGCGACCGCGATGCTTCCCTCCGCACGAAGGTTAATTGGCCACCGCTTCAAGCACAAACTGATGTGTAAGGCTTATTCAGCGGCATTTTAACGCGATAGTGTTAAGGCGCCCGTGTCGCAGGAAATCCGGTGCCGGCGTCGGACGTCGCATCGGCAAAATATATTTTAACAATGTATACTCAGGCCCTCTATGGGACGCTAAGAATTTACTGTACTAATTTGATTTATCAAGCTAAACAAGTGAGGAAATAGTAAACTACGATCTACACACAACCGAGAGACATGACAGCTCTCGGATTGCAATTTGACAATACGAGAAAACATAATATTGTTACGCACAAAGTCAAACAAATCCCTTCTTCAGCGTTTCTGCAATTCATAGATCGCCGACGGAGTCCACGTAGCGGCGCGCCCGGTTCCTTAAAAGATTTCCAGATGGTGAGCGCATGGTGGCCCAGGCAAAAGGCCGCGTTTCCACCAGAAAGACCGCCTTCGTGCATGGCGTTCGCGCCAGTGTTTCGCGCTAAACATTACGGTTGCATACGCTGCAGTTGCCGGGAAGCGTGAGAAGCAGTCAGGAATCGTGTGTAACTCTAAAAGGCAGAGCTTAAGCGTCCTCCAAATTTTTTTCTTTCAGTTTCTGCATTAGCGAATTTTTCTTTGGTCATCGTTCGGGCGCCAGTTATCATCGGGAACAGAGTACAGTGCATGCTGTAGACCGCTAGTTTTGTATTGTGGTAGTGAGCTGTCACTTCGAATAAAATACCGACCTCGCGGTTGTACTACCTGTAGAGTGAACAGATTGGGTATCTCCATGTCCGTTAATTTAATAATAAATAAGTAAGAGGGTGACATTATAACGGCTCATATTTCTCCATGAATATGCCGGCATTTGTATCCAATATCAGCTTGTGCGAAATCAAGCTCTCATTGAATAAAACAGTACTATGGCAAACTTGACCATAAGTGATGACTGTTGTATTGACCTAAAAACATAAAATTTCAGACTCGGACAAGGCGCCATGGGAAAATAAAGAGGTGAACAGGGGTGCATTGCATGAAAGGCTGTCATATGGTATCAAAACCTCATTCGTGAAACTTGAGAACAAGGATATTATACTTAGTGTACATGCAATTCGATTTTACCACAGTAAATTTAAGTACATCTTACATGCTGTAAATTATCGTTATGGGAGAAATTGCCTGCAAAAGACAACTATCTACTGCACACGAAATTCCATTAGCACTTCTGCTGATATAAACGTATATTAAATGTGTATTCGAATTACATTCTACAGAATTATATGGGTGCACACACTTTTATTTGGGAAAAGGAATATGCAGTGAGCATATGGAAAGAGGCAGACACCATGTGTTCATAAAGAATATCGAAAAGCTTATTTGTTGATGCACTACAATGCTCTTAACACCTCTAAAGGCATGCACATCAATTAATAACATTCATTTCCATTACACAATGAAAAGAGGAGAGGGGGCAAAAAGCTTAAACAGCTTCAAGAGGGTCTTGCCCCCTTTTACCGTCAACAGCAAGTGTGACAAGCGGTACCTTTTCTAAAACAGCCTAATTAAAGGTTCTAGAACTGTCTAGCCTGATAGACTTCCTCAAATATTCACAAATAAGAAAAAAGGTAAAAGAAGACGCAAAAAATGACCGACAGCACATTCGCATAGCATGAAGTTAAGAATACATTTATAAAAATACGTGCATTCTCAACATATTCATACAATAAATAACGACACTAATAAAGTAGAAATACTAGCAAAAGCGACCAATAAGCACCACGTACAATGTAACACAATGGCATTCAAATAACACACTCATTTTTATTCATATACACAGGTGTTCTGGCAGATAATTTTAGCTGTAGTGTTTGTGCTACATAAAGGATTAAAGTCGGCTTTGATGAGTACATTAAGCAGAGAGGGCACTTATTCAACGATTTCCGGGGAATGTCCGGGGAATGAGCACATGTCATTTTTTAAATTTCCCAAATACTATTATATTCTAGTATTTGTGCCGCTAAAATAGCAACAGCATGTTTACAATTGAGAATGGATGTATAACTAAATTTTAACCTGTACTTATACAATGCAAACACACGAGCGATAATAAAATTCAAAAACAGATACTTTGTTGGCCCGAGAAATCTACGACATTGTTTGCGACCATAAGAACTGAGAAATAAAACGTACCTACCAAACAACGCTTAGCTTAAAGCCTGCAGTGACGACGATACGGCAGCAGCACGGCGATAGCTTCCATTGACGCTGACGGCAGCGCCTACACGCTGGCCCTCGGGGAAACACAACCTCGTTGTCATTTCTTGTGACACAGCAACGTGCGCCCTAGCAAGGAGAATGAGCTCACTACCCCTTCTTCTAGATTACCTATGTGCTTCTGTTTTCTCAGAAACGCTGCCCCGAAATTCCGTTAGCCCCCGAACGTTACGCGGAGCAAAACGTCATTGCTACACAGGATTCGGCTAGGCATTGCTTTCACCCGTCACTAGGCGCACCTCATCGGCCAGTCGAAGAGCTCTGATTGAGAACACTGCCGGATGCCTGAAACACTAGAACACAGACTGTGTGATTTCCTAGCATATATGCAGGAGCGAAGCACGTTGGAAAGTTTCCTAGCCAGCTTTGGCAGGCAACCACTGTCGTAGGAAGCTATCCTCGGAACATGGCCTGACACTGCAACTTCAATGCATGGAACTAAATGTTGTTGAAGTTTCTGCAGGACACCAAGCTCGACGAGCGGCTCTAGCAAGGCAACTGTCTCATATACATAGGCACTCACCACTTCTCTTATCATCATCACCCATAACAGTACTTTCACTTCCCTTCCCTCTTCTCCAGTGCAGAGTAGCAGACTAGAGCGCACTAGCTCAGGTCTACCTCTTGGTCTTTCCTGTGAATAAATTCTATTCTGTATTATTGCTGCCCATAACTGCCCAGTTTCGTTAGTCATTAGGGCACAAGCTCACCCATTGAATAGTTTCCATCCTGATGCTCACCACCACCAGGCTTGAGTGCGTAGTATCATTTTGCATCAGTCAGATTGGCTGGGCATGCTCCAGACACCTACGGCATCCTTGAAGCTAGTTGGACCAGCCTAATAGATGATTGTTGGCAATGCATGAGCTTGACAGAATCTTACCGAGCATAAGTCAGTGATGCACGAGGAATAGCCTTGATGAAGAGAAATAGTTGCATGAGCCAGACAGTTCTTTCCTCTGTAATGAATTGTGTAATCACTCTGAATGCAATAAAAATTGCTCCTTGGAAGCTGTTCGTAGAAGTTTGCTTTCACGATGACAATGTCAGTAGCTTATTACTGTATTCTACACCGAATAAACAGATCATCATGGCATTCTACAGCGGCGCATCTGGGCCATTTGCTGGCATGATCACGGTGGCCCTTTGCCTTCCATGGACCAATACTAAGGTAAGCGCGTATGAATCCTACAACTTCTTATAATGAAAACAACGCAACACGCCAAGGCAGGCAAAAGGAAAGGGCGTCCTTTGTTGGGCGTGGTTTTCGTTGTAAGAAGCACGCACCAACTAGCCCAACAACAAGTGGTATTAAGATATATAGCCCCACAACTGCTGCACTTAACAGCAGAGACAACACATGCTGCCATCGTAAGTGCCTATCGGCAAGAAATGACGCTCAAGGTGATGAGAGGGTTCGACATGTGCTTAGACGTAGAAAACTTTAACTTGTTCCGATTGAAGTGGAAATGCTGCACGGAACTGTAATTCGAAGACCGCTGCTCATCAGCAGGGCTAGCGACGTCGTGCGATGAAAAATTTACGAATGTCATTACTGTAGTGCCAATTCCGCCTTGGACGAATGCCTTGTTAAAATAAAAGTTCACTCCACATCCTAGTGCAAAATGCTGCAAAAGTATAATGTTCACCAACACACTTTAATGAGTAGGCGTTTCATATACATTCCAAACGTGTTCCTTTTCAGTGTAAACTGCGCTCGCTTGAACACGATTTACACTTCATTGACAATGTTGAATTTCAAGTGAACCAACAAGGAAAGCGCAGTTTAAGTAAACGCTGCTGTTACTGTAGTCAGTAAACTAGCTAGGACTTCACTCTTGAAAAACTAGAAATATTATTGCACAGTGTGCATAGGAGAAGAGACGAGGACTTCTCCAATGCGTGCGCTAGTGCTTCCGTGATTTCCAGTGGAGTCATCTTCGCCACAGGTTATCCTTTGACAGTTCTTGGTTTTTGGTTCTAGGTCTTGGTTGCCTCGCCCGATCTATAGATTTCGCTGCAATGTGAAGATTTCGCCAGTGGAAGGGTACTAATTTTTTTACTTTGTTGGGTTGGTGCATCGTCACAGATGAAAACTAGTTTCCTTAAGACGAAGACGAATAGAAAAGAGAATGTAGTAAGTGTCCAAGTACAGTTTACGCAAGCCGTAGTAGTCATAAGCAGTGGGGAAGTTTAAGCAGCTATGGGTTTTTTTATGGGCGAGAAAACAACCGCAAAAAGATTTTGTTTCCATATACACATGTACAACCAGGAATATATGCATGTATGTGTGTATTTTTACGTACAGTCAGTAAAGCTTCGTTCTATGCTCAACAAGAGAA